>NC_025692.1:25332085-25344046 GCF_000633955.1 Camelina sativa | reverse complement strand
AACGATGGATCCACATATGACAGTGGCAACATTTTCTGCATTAAATGTGAATGATAAAACGTCACTAGCCCTTTCTGAGGTAGTCCCACAAATTTCCCTAGTTTTGCTTCCCATTGTATGGCTATTAATTTATATCTTATTCCTGATAGATAGTCTTAGCTGAAAAAGCTCGAACACCACGTACTCCATCCGGAGAAAATGCACAATGGCCTCTGACAGGTGGTGTTCCAAGCCACCTTGATGATTACAAGCTTGAAAGACTGTACATGGCAGGTTATCAAGATGGGTCTGTGCGAATATGGGATGCAACCTATCCATGCCTGTCTCTTATGTATGTACTGGAGCCAAAGGTATTTTATGTTATAACTTTTCTTCTTTTGAGCTTCATCTTAAAAACTCGTGTTACTGTCAGCTGGTTGATATTTTGATGAGAAGTTCTACCTGTAATTAATATTTTTTTCATTTACCAATGATCAGGCAAATGTTATTGAAATAACTGGAGTAAATGCATCCGTAACGGCTTTTGGCTTCTGCTCTAAGACTTCTTGTTTGGCTGTTGGTAACGAATGTGGTATGGTAAGAAGACCTGTTTCTGTTGATACCTTCTTGATTCCAGCTTAGATTTGAATATTGCATCTGATTTTCCCTCGCATTTCTGACTCTGTAGGTTCGCCTATTCAACCTGGTCGGCCATAAAAGTGGAGGAACTTTGGAAGTTGTTTCCAACACTGACAAGAAAGGTTTGCCTATTTTTACAATTCATCTTTACAACGTTGATACTATGGATTTTTTCTGCTCTATCTCATGTTATAGGTTCGTGACTTGTAGCTCACCATTTGCATCAAGAAGATGGTCCTCAATGGTTGGCTGCATTTTCCTTCCTGGATTCCCCAGTGTGCTCCCTGGAATTTCTACAGTCTACAACAAGGCTTGCCGTGGGATTTAAATGTGGCAAGGTAGGGATTTTACCTATGTTGAAGTGTTGGCACACAGCTGCTATTTATAATTAAATGTAAACAAGTTAAACTTTCAAAAATGACTTTCAAACCAGTTTTAATTTGCGTTTCATATTTCAGGTTGCAATGCTCGATATTGGTGTCCCGTCAGTAATGTTCGTTACAAATAGCTTATCTGACTCAGGTTCCCCGATCAAGTCACTCTATGTGAAATCTTCTTCAGCTCCCACTGACTCAAAAAGTGATCCAACTAATCAGAATTCCATAAATTCTGAAGAAGATTTAATCTTGTGCGCAATGACCAAGGATGGACAGACCATTCTTTTGGATGGCAATACTGGGAAAATAGTCGCCTCATGCTTGAGACCTCAAAAGAACCCAACTGCGATTTGTATGCACATTATAGGTAGGTTTCTGATACTAACTTAAAAGTGTGTTTTCTTATGCATCTAGTGAAAATAATTCTATTTTGCAGAGGATTGCTATGAGAACTCTGAAACGCCCAGTGCAAAACCAGCTGGAAAAATCTCTGGGAAGGAGAAAAATGGAAACAGATCTCATATAATCGATGCTAGTGAGAGTCATTCACCAGTTGGTGAACAGAATCCTGTCACAGAAACAAAATTTGTTGATCAGAGATTTGCGAACTCGTTATTTCTCATATGTTATGAGGATGCTCTCCGCTTGTATTCTTTAAAGTCGTTGTCTCAGGTTTATTATAGGATCTACCTTTACTTATGATACCTAAAGTATCTTGCTGGATTTTTGTGATAACAAAGACTTGGTTTCAATACCTAGGGAAGTCTTGAGAGCAATATGGAGGTAAGTCTTCCAAGGCCGTGTTGCTGGATGGGAATCCTAAAAAAAGATGGAAGGGAATGTGCAGTACTCCTGCTTTACAGAACAGGGCATATTGAAATAAGGTGACTTTCTAATTGGATACCACAAGTATCATATATATGCCAAATAAAATTTAGTTACCAAATCCAGTCGTGTAACTATTTAGTCTGAAGGCCACTATAAATGGACCATTGAATGCTCAGTTTCTTGATTGAACAGATCTTTCCCGAAGCTTGAAGTTGTGGGAGAAAGCTCTTTGCTCTCACTTCTTAGGTGGAACTTTAAGCCTAACATGGAGAAGACAGTATGTTCGGATGATTTCGGCCATGTCGTCCTGGTGAGACTTCTTAGAAGAGAGCTTTCAACATGAGATGTACTAATTATGCCGAGTTAGATCTTGTGATGAGTTGGCATGTATAACATCAGAGAGGATGCTTTTTGTTACCTCAGATGCTAAGGACTAATAAAAACTAATTTTTACAGGTAAATGGTTGTGAAATCGCCATCCTTTCGTTTTTGGCCAACGCAAACGGCTTCAGGTACTGGCCTATTGTTTGATGCTCCATACTTGGTTTCTCAGTGACTGCAACAGGAAATTTTGCATGCTGAACATAGCAAAGTAGAAGTTAATTTACTAATACCTAACTCTGCATTCATCTCAGGCTCCCAGGGTCTTTACCTTTGCTTCATGACAAAGTCCTTGCAGCAGCTGCTGACGCTACCTTTAGCCATATCTCTGCTCATAAAAAAAATCATGTATGTTCTGTTTTCACATGTGAACCCTTTTTTCTTAAGCTCCATTTTGCTATAAAAGTTTCTGTGGCCACAGGATGGCGCTCCCAAATTCCTAAGTAACATTATCAAAGGCTTCAGATCAAGCAGTGAACAGAAGGTGGACCAAGTACAAGATTTATCCCACTTGGGGAACATCTTTTCTAATCCACCGTACTTAAAGCCTTCTGATACCGGTGGCGACGACGAAAAGATTATCGAGCTAAACATAGGTTCGTAATATGTTGTATACTAAGTTACTCGTCCCCTGTGTCCTGCCTCTGACTAAAAATGGTTTTCTGTAGATGACATCGAGATAGATGAACCTGTGATCATCTTGCCTTTGACAGAGAAAGACAAAAAAGAAAAGAAAGGTGAGTATATCTGTTAGCCTCAAGTTCGAGTATCATTGAGAATGCATCAGACGAATCATAAGGTTTCTTTGCAGATAAGAGAACGGATAAGGAAAAACTGTTCGACGGTGCATCCAGCAATGCACAACCCAAAACGAGAACTGTGGATGAAATTAAGTCCAAATACAGAAAAGCAGGGGTGAGTCAAGACCTATTTGATATCCAAAAGCGCTTATCTGCTTCTATCTCTAACATATGGGTAATTTTTCCAGGAAACCTCGGCAATAGCGTCACAAGCAAAGGACAAACTTCTTGAGCGTGGAGAAAAACTCGAGGTCATATTTTATGCAGCAGAGACTTCATCTTCATTTAAACTGACATGTTTCCAAGTTTATGTAACACTGATTCTAACTACAAAACAACTCTTTTCCTTGTTTCGTCTGCCAGAGAATAAGCCAACGCACAGCTGAGCTTCAAGACGGGGCTGAGAACTTTGCATCTATGGCACATGAACTTGCTAAACAAATGGAGAAGCGAAAATGGTGGAACATATGAGAAAATTGCAGTCATTGTGGGTTCTTTCGTATATAATAAATTAATTATCTTTTGTTTCCCACAGGTGAAAAAACTCTCTTTCACAATTTTTATCAATCAAATCTTGTAAAATAGATTGACCAAAAGGGAACACAACCCTTCTAACTTGAGAAGTTGCTTGTGAGCTTTCGTTCCCTTATTTATGAGGAGGATGCTGTAACTGTCTTTCAGAATTTTTTAAGTCAAAAAATAAACTCATTGCTTTAAATATGTTATACGATGTATATATGCTTCACTAACATTTAAAATGGACCACGTCCTTTACCTAATCCCCACAGCCTTCCTTGACCAGTAACGAGTAACACACACTGAGTTTGGTATTGTATGACACATTTTACTAATGCCCTAAACCCTAGATCCCGCTTTTTTTCGTCTCCTTGCTTTCTGGTTACACAACAGTGAACAGTACACTGTACACCACATATATCTCTACTACTGATAATTGAAAGACGACCTCACAAAGAAATATCCTTCCTTCGTGTGNTGCTTCTATCTCTAACATATGGGTAATTTTTCCAGGAAACCTCGGCAATAGCGTCACAAGCAAAGGACAAACTTCTTGAGCGTGGAGAAAAACTCGAGGTCATATTTTATGCAGCAGAGACTTCATCTTCATTTAAACTGACATGTTTCCAAGTTTATGTAACACTGATTCTAACTACAAAACAACTCTTTTCCTTGTTTCGTCTGCCAGAGAATAAGCCAACGCACAGCTGAGCTTCAAGACGGGGCTGAGAACTTTGCATCTATGGCACATGAACTTGCTAAACAAATGGAGAAGCGAAAATGGTGGAACATATGAGAAAATTGCAGTCATTGTGGGTTCTTTCGTATATAATAAATTAATTATCTTTTGTTTCCCACAGGTGAAAAAACTCTCTTTCACAATTTTTATCAATCAAATCTTGTAAAATAGATTGACCAAAAGGGAACACAACCCTTCTAACTTGAGAAGTTGCTTGTGAGCTTTCGTTCCCTTATTTATGAGGAGGATGCTGTAACTGTCTTTCAGAATTTTTTAAGTCAAAAAATAAACTCATTGCTTTAAATATGTTATACGATGTATATATGCTTCACTAACATTTAAAATGGACCACGTCCTTTACCTAATCCCCACAGCCTTCCTTGACCAGTAACGAGTAACACACACTGAGTTTGGTATTGTATGACACATTTTACTAATGCCCTAAACCCTAGATCCCGCTTTTTTTCGTCTCCTTGCTTTCTGGTTACACAACAGTGAACAGTACACTGTACACCACATATATCTCTACTACTGATAATTGAAAGACGACCTCACAAAGAAATATCCTTCCTTCGTGTGTGTCTGAGCTAGAAAAGCACAGAGAACTGGTACAGAGAGATACACGACGACAAGTACTAAACCAACACAAGTTCATCTCTCTCTCTCTCTCTCTCTCTCTCTTTACGTTATCTCCTCCTTCACTGAGACTCAGAGAGAGTGCAAATAAAGAGAGAGACTTTATCCTCTTTTCTTCTCTAATGGCGAGCTGGGTATTATCAGAATGTGGTATTAGACCTCTCCCCAGATTCTATCCTAAACCCACAAACTCTTTCGTCTCTAATCCAACACCCACATTCAAATCCAAATTCAATCCAACAATTTCACCTCTTTCTTCTTCTCTCGATTCCAGAGAAGGGTTCTTCTCTAAAACCAGGAACTGGACATTGAATGTGGCCACGCCTCTAACAACTCTTCAGTCTCCATCGGAGGAACACACGGAGAGATTCGACCCAGGTGCGCCTCCTCCGTTCAATCTGGCGGACATAAGAGAAGCCATACCAAAGCATTGTTGGGTCAAGAATCCATGGATGTCAATGAGTTATGTTGTCAGAGATGTCGCTATCGTCTTTGGATTGGCTGCTTTAGCTTCTTACTTCAACAATTGGCTTCTCTGGCCTCTCTACTGGTTTGCTCAAGGAACCATGTTCTGGGCTCTCTTTGTTCTTGGCCATGATTGGTAACAAAACTAATCCTCATGCTTCCTCTGCTCTGTGGGGAATAAATTGGTTTCTGATACTGACAAATATGCTTGTGTTCTGTTTTGGTGTCCTTCTATATTGCTAACCAAGTATTCATTTTGATTACCTTGCAGCGGACACGGTAGCTTCTCCAATGATCCAAGGCTGAACAGTGTAGCAGGTCATCTTCTTCATTCTTCAATTCTGGTCCCTTACCATGGCTGGTGAGTTTAGCTTCCAATCCTTTTTCTCTCTCTGAAACAGAATCACTTGCAGAATCTCACCTTCTTCATGTTCATATTTGACTTTTCCTTATAGGAGAATTAGCCACAGAACTCACCACCAAAACCATGGGCATGTTGAGAATGACGAATCTTGGCATCCTGTACGTAGTAAACTCCATAACCAAACGCAGATGTTGTTGGTTCCAGTTTACTTTGCTGTTTACTTAGAGATAGAGCTTGTGTTTTTGTTACTGCAGTTGCCTGAAAGCATGTACAAGAAATTGGAAAAAGCGACTCAAATTTTTAGGTTTACACTGCCGTTTCCAATGCTTGCATACCCTTTCTACTTGGTAATCCTTCTGCATCTTACTATATAATCACTCCATTTGGTTATATCAAGTGGAAGACGCTCCTGTTTCACATCTGATTCACTGTGTTCGTGATGCAGTGGAACAGAAGTCCAGGGAAAAATGGTTCTCATTATCATCCGGACAGTGACTTGTTTCTTCCAAAAGAGAAGAAAGATGTTCTGACATCAACTGCCTGTTGGACTGCAATGGCTGCTTTGCTTGTTTGTCTCAACTTTGTCATGGGTCCAATCCAAATGCTCAAACTATATGGCATCCCTTATTGGGTATCCTTCTACTTCTGTGCCTTTCCATTTCAGTCAAACCGGTTGTTGTATTCCTTTGAAACCTCAGATTGTGTTTATTAATGCAGATATTTGTAATGTGGTTGGACTTCGTCACTTACTTGCACCACCATGGACATGAAGACAAGCTCCCTTGGTACCGTGGAAAGGTATACAAAATCAACTTCACCATTTGTATTCGAGTTACCTGAGAGCCACTGTTGTGAGAACCTCAAACGCTTCATGTACTTTACCCAAACACAGGAATGGAGTTACCTGAGAGGAGGGCTCACAACATTGGATCGTGACTACGGATGGATTAATAACATCCACCATGATATTGGAACTCATGTGATACATCATCTTTTCCCGCAGATCCCTCATTATCATCTAGTAGAAGCTGTAAGAGTTTTCTTGATGATTTTAAGTAAAGACTATTGTTCTGTAGTGGACTTGATTCGGTATGGTGTTCAAGTGCTTGACCTTTCATTTCTCTTTTTCTAGACTGAAGCAGCCAAACCAGTACTAGGAAAGTACTACAGAGAACCGAAAAACTCTGGACCGCTCCCACTTCACTTACTGGGAAGCCTCATAAAAAGTATGAAACAAGACCATTTCGTAAGCGATACAGGAGACGTCGTGTACTATGAGAAAGATCCAAAACTCAACTGACAAAGAACTTGACAACAGGCTGCAATGAACCAGGCAGACGAGTTAAAAATTCATCTTGGCACATTCTTTATGTTCCTTTTTGTTTTGGTCGAGATTAAAAAGCATTATTTTGTAGAAACTTGTGGTAAAACTCTCTCGATTGAATGAATAATATATAATCAGATGGATATATTTCATTAAAGGATCTTGTTCTTGAGACCCCTGCTAAGGGTCAGGTCAGCACGGCCAACACATTTCAGACGTCCCATACGGCCATACCAGAAGAAGACCAATCAATACCTAACATCTGCAAATGGTGATCAGCAAAAGAACATCATATTAGACTATACATTTGCATATACAAGGTAAGATTCCTGTTTGGGTTTTCTCTTGTACCATGAAAATGCAACATGTTTAGAAGAAAGTTTGTAACTCTTTTTCGTATGTTGCTATTTGGAAAGAAACTTGGTTTATAATTGGTTCATGCAACCAACAGGCAACAGACCTTCACAGTGGCCAAACTTTCAACATCAAGCTTCTGAATTAATATTGAAACAAGACTGAATTGGAAGATTCAGGTTGAATATTTTTGCTCAAACAGAGGTGCACATCTTATTGCCCACAGGACAATTGTTTCCAGTCATATATTGCCTCAAGGTCCTCCTTCATGGCTAAGTCTCTCTTTGATCCAGAGAGTGAGCAATCATTGTCCCTTTCTTCCTCCTCTAACCGTTCCTCATCAAAGATTTGCATGAATGGGAAAAACATATACATGTAAACCTGTCTTAAACAGACAGGATAACCTCCAAATCCTTGGACATATAATAGTTAAGAAACAACGTTGGAGTATCTGCTGGACTTGGACAAATCCATATTCTTGGTTAAGAATTTGAACTGACAGGGTTCCTACATATCAAAGCTACTGAGCCCACCATCTCGTCTCAATGCAACATTCAGCTTCTCTTCGACAGTTAGTGTGAAAGGATCAGTTACGTTGGAGGTGGTGTAGCTGCTCTGGACTGGCCAGTAGGCTTAACATCTTCAATGATGTCTTCACTGTCTTCACCTTCTGATTTAAGGGACTCTATTACTGTAAACAAATAATTATCAACTGGAAATTATAAAGGTATACCAACAATTAAAAAAATAGCACGAATTAAGTTTTCAATATCAACAATTAAGTTTTGTGATAACGGATAAGTCTCTGGTCCTTTTCATTTGCACTCGTAATGGCTTGAGAAGTCTCATTATTAAAAGCATGAACTTTTCTGCGTTTGAGGCGAATCCTGGCTTTCCTATATCAAGTCTATATAAGAATACATTTATCGCGATATGCCGAAAAATAGAGTGGCTCAGTTGGTTAGGCATCCGTATACGTCTTTGATGTCTCGAGATCGAAGCGTACGTAATGTTTTTGTTTATAGTTTCGAAAATAACAAAAATCAATAAAAAAATGCGATTGGTTGGTATCGAACTTGGGTTTGTTGAATATGAAACCTAATAAGTCGCCACCACACCACATCAACATATTTGATTGATTTTTAACCAGATTGTATATATCTTCGAAAAACGTGATCTTGTCACAAGGTGTTCATGTACATATCTTGTTCCAATTTAAATAATAACCTATTACTAAAAAATCTATAGTAATAGGTTAGATATTTCCGCAAATTTATAAACGAAAATATTAAAAATATATAGTTAAAGATTTTCAAGACATCTAAATAAGGATTTCCAAAAATATCAAATTTTGAAAAGCTACAAAACACACCGTAAAAATACTAACATATTTATTACACTTACCCTCTTTCAAATTTGTTTGAGTCGTATTTGTATGAAAAACATCGCAAACTCATCACAAAACTTAAATTTGATGTTGAAAAGGTATTAGGGATCTTGTTTACAGCCGCCAGTGGGATTTTAGAATTTCGTATTATATAAACAATTTACTAAGGGGAGGTATTGGTTTAGGATTTAGAAAGAATTTTAATGACTTTAAAAGTTAGGTAAAATATATTGTTATTCAATCAAGAGTTTTAAAAACTCTTTAAAAATTTGGTGTTATTGGTTGTGGATTTGTAAAAAGTTATCTAAAATCTTGATAAATCTAGTGTTATTGGATTAAGAGTTTTATAAAGTCATTAAAAGTTTTATGTTATTCAAGTAAAACAAAAGAATCTTGGATTGTTAATGAATTCAAATTTTATGTTATTGGTTTAGGATTTTATATCATTTCCTTCATAACAAAAGTCATGAAAACTCTTTCATCAAATAGAAAGATTTTACAAGATTAGAAAAAACAAATCATCAAGATTTTAAAAAACTTCCTAAACAATCTCTTAGAATCCTTCATTTTTAACTTTTAATTTTCTATGATTCTAACAATCAGCAAAAACATAAAGTCATTAAAATTCTTTCTAAATCCTAAACCAATACCTCCCCCTAAACCAAACAATTTCAATTACAAACTAAAAATCAACCGAACAAATTTTCAATTCTCTGAAATCTAGTTTAAATTGATAATTTTAACAACAACAAAAAATAACTAGATTTATGTTAAACAACAAACAAACCAAAAACTTAGACTAAACCGTTTAATTACATTGGTTGCCTAACCAATCATGGATTATAGGATTGGCACATAAACCAATCAATCGGACCAAAAGACCTAATTAAACTATCGTGGATCATAGGATTGACCATAAACATAAACCAATCAATCGGACCAAAAAATCTAATTCAAAACCTAGCTTAACCAGCTACGTATGCTAAAAAAATTGCAAGATCAATTTTTTATTTTATTTTTTTTTTATAGCAAGATCAATTCATGCGAAAGGGTTTTTTAAAAAAAAAATCTTGTAACAAAAATTTACTAAACAAAATCTAAAAATCGCTGAATCGGAATCTAGTTTAATTCGACAATTTTACTAGCTAAGGTTAAAAGTAAATGTTACACTAGATTTATGTTGAATCAACTCAAAAAAAATAATCAAAATCAAAATCGAAAACTTGTTAAACCAAAAAAAAAGAAAAACAAACTTTTAGAATAAATTGTTAATTACACTGGTTTACTAACCAATAAACCAATCGTGGATCATAGGATTGATCATAGACATAAACCAATCAATTGGACCAAAAGATCTAATTCTAAATCTAGTTTAAGGAGACTAATACGTATGCTACATAATAGCAAGATCAAGTGACAAGATACAAAAGATTCAAGCAAAAAGGTTTTTCAAGCATTCTTTTCTTGGTTTAAGACAAAACAAAAAAAAACTTTAGCCAAATAACCTTTGATTATATATATGTTGGCTAAGGTTAAGTGATATTGTTCTTGAGATCCAAAACTCAATTGACAAAGAACTTGACAACATGCTGCAATGAACCGGGCAGACGAGTTAAAAATTCATCTTGGCACATTCTTTATGTTCCTTTTGTTTTGGTCGAGATTAAAAAGCATTATTTTGTAGAAACCGGTGGTAAAATTCTCGGTCTAATGAAATAATATATGATCAGATGGATATATGTCATACAAGGATATTGTTCTTGAGAGCCCAACGACATTATTATGGAGCCAAACCAACCGAATTATTGAACTTTTCTACAAAATTGACTTTTCTTGAACCGGAACAAACCGAAATATTGACTTTCTTGTTTGGTTTTTGTAGAACCGAAATAAACCGTTTGCTTCAAATTAGTTGTTTTTTTTGTGTGTTTCCAACACAGTTTTTTCACAAGTTTTTTTATTTTATTTTTTAGCTTATTAATTTGATGATGTCAAATAAAACGATACATTTAACTAGGGATAAAACTCACAAATTAAACATTTTCGTATGTAAAAAACCTTTAAAATTTCTTAAACATCGATTGTACATCTTCTAGACTTAATTCTTTTTAATTGATGGACTTAAATACTTAATGAATACTATTAGTTATTAAAAAATAATATATAGTATTATGACATACGTATATATATGCATAGCGTCTTTTCAACCTAAAATGTCCTAAACCCTAAACCCTGAATCTGCCCCATCTTCAAACAAGTTTGTTCTTAGTCTAATAAACCTCGCCTGTGATAGCACGCACCGATGACGAAGAAGAAGAAGAAGAAGGGCAAAGCAGCTAACGAGAAACAGAAACCAGCAGTAGAAAAGGAGGTGAGAAGCTTGAAAGAGGAAGACCTGCTAGTGGATTCTGATTACGACGGCGACGGATATGTATTCTCCTTTCTCTCTTTCGTTTCTTTTTTTGTTTTTTCCATTATATTGTGCATTTGGTTATGGGATTGTTCATCTTTCTCGGTTTTTGTGTGTTCTGTAGAGTTTGTCCGGGTCTTTGAATTCCGATGATTTCGACTCCGATGATGCTGATGCTTCAACAGAAGAAGATGGAAAGAGAGGATCATCCGAGGACGAAGTCGATGGTAATTGTTTGCGTGTTGTGCCTTTCCTCTCTGGTTCAGCTCATCGAGTAACTGTGCATGTATTATAGGTCTTGAGGGATCAGATGATAATGATGAAGATGGTGATGAAAGTGAACAAGTAGATGGGAGTGACGAAGGTTCTGAGCAAGATGAAGTCGCCCAAGAGAGCGATATATACTTCTCCATTTCCGAACGAAACTACATATTTATCTATCTTTGATCTTTGATGTGTAGGTTGCTCCAAGAAATACAGCTGGAGATGTTTCCTTGAAGTGGTATAAGGATGAGAAACATATTGGTTATGACATCACTGGGAAGAAGCTCACCAAGGCAGAAAAGCGAGATACGCTTGTCTCTTTGCTTGAAAAAATTGATCACTCCAAGTCAGTTTTAAGACTTCTATCTTTTTATTATTTGTATACATATATAGTTTGTTATTTTTGTAGCACTGTGCTGATGCAATTTGTGGGGGCTTTAGCTGGAAGATTTCTGATGAATATAATGACGAGGAAGTGGAGCTGACTAAAAAGGAGAG
>NC_025692.1:25327832-25331307 GCF_000633955.1 Camelina sativa | reverse complement strand
TAATCTATTCGTTATAGGATTTGAAACTATATATACTTCTCCATTTCCGAACGAAACTACATATATATTTATCTATCTTTGATGTGTAGGTTGCTCCAAGAAATACAGCTGGAGATGTTTCCTTGAAGTGGTATAAGGATGAGAAACATATTGGTTATGACATCACTGGGAAGAAGCTCACCAAGGCAGAAAAGCGAGATACGCTTGTCTCTTTGCTTGAAAAAATTGATCACTCCAAGTCAGTTTTAAGACTTCTATCTTTTTATTATTTGTATACATATATAGTTTGTTATTTTTGTAGCACTGTGCTGATGCAATTTGTGGGGGCTTTAGCTGGAAGATTTCTGATGAATATAATGACGAGGAAGTGGAGCTGACTAAAAAGGAGAGAGGGTTTATTCGTAGCCTGCTCAAAGGGCAAGCGCCACATGCTGAATTTGATCCATATCCGGTACGTAATGTGTAGCCGTTTTCTACTAATATATTGTGCAAATCACTCAAAAATTGTGACCCATTTGATTCCCTTGGTGCCAGCCTTCTGTTGATTGGTTCAAATGGGATGATGCAAGAGATCCACTCTCAAGTGCACCAGAACCCAAGCGAAGGTTCATCCTTTCAAAGTCGGAGGCTCATGATGGTTGTTAAGTATGTCAGAGCAATCCGGAAGGGGTTGATCAAGTTTGATAATCCTGCACAAGAGCCCAGTGTCTACTCCTTATGGCCTGGTGATTCAACTTCACACCAAAAGAGCAAGCAATTAACTTATATTCGTCCACCGAAACTAAAATTGCCAGGTACTTCTTTTTTTTTTTCTGTTTTGGTTAACCAATCTGTTTATCTGGGAAACTTGTATTTTTTGAAAGGTCTTTAATCTCTTCTGCAATTTGGCTTCCCAGGACACGAGGAATCATACAATCCTCCTTTGGAATACATTCCAACGGAGGAAGAGAAAGCCTCATATGAACTGATGTAGCAGGAAGATCGTCCAAAATTCATCCCTAGAAGGTATTATTTAAAAGTACCTCTTTATGTACTCTGTTGTTCTTTTCTTTTGAATCTGTTAGCTTAAGCCTTATGGTAAATTTAATGTGTGCGCAGCTTCACATCTCTGAGAAGCATTCCAGCATATGAGAATGCACTAAAAGAGCCTTTTCACCGTTGTTTGGATATATACCTATGCCCGAGATCTCGAAAGAAGAGAGTGAGGACTAATTTCATCATCTCATTTTCTGGTTTATCTCATTCTCTCTATCATAATCTCAGTGTGTTTCCTTTCTCCAGATTAACATCGTTCCTGAATCTTTGAAGCCTAAACTACCTTGTAGGAAAGATCTTAGACCTTATCCACACTCCTGCTATCTTGAATATAAAGGCCATACAGGAAAAGTCACTACCATATCCGCTGAATGTTCTGGCCAATGGATCTCCTCTGGTATTTCATTGTTCAATTTTGTTGAGCTCTCTCTTGTCTTTCCAAGATTTCAACCTTGTATGTATTCTTGTTTTTATTCTTTTTTCCTTTTTTTTCATTCCTCTTCAAAGGTTCATCTGATGGATCTATCCGTATATGGGAAGTGGAAACCGGTAGATGTCTTAAGATCTGGCAGTTTGATGAAGCTATTAAATGTGTTGCTTGGAACCCTCTTTCCGGCTTATCAATTTTAGCCGTTGCCATGTGAGTGTGTCTATCTTGGGAGTTTGTTTTCTGATTTATTATTATAACTTCCTGTTCTGATACCATCACATCTCAATTCTGCAGGGGACGAGATTTGGTTATCCTGAACACTGAACTTGACACTGATGAGGAACAGAAAAATATTAAAGAGTTGCTGCACTTAGGAAACGTTATAGTACCAAAAGCATCTGGTAAGTAGCCGTGACCACAACAGTTTGTCAGAAATTGAGATGGATGTCCGAATGATTTAGTCTTTTGTATATTTTGCACCATAGTTGCAGCAATTGCAAGGTGGCTTCCAGATGAGAGATATGGAGGGATCATGATTAGACATTTTAAGGTACACTTTGCTTCCATATCCTTTGTAATGGCTATCACAGGGGAAACAGAAAACAAAAAAATCCTGTAACTGGTTTGGTTTATATATTTCAGAACATAACGAGTATTGACTGGCATCGTAAGGGAGACTATCTGTCGACAGTCATGGCATCCGGCGAAACACGAGGTGTTGTAATTCATCAAATCTCGAAAAAGCTTACACAAAAGCCCTTCAAGATCCGCGGACTTCCAGTGACTGCACTTTTTCATCCAAGCCGTTCATACTTCTTCATCGCGGCAAGAAAGAACGTGCGTGTTTACAATCTGTTAAAGGTAGATGAGCCCGGGAAAAAGCTCGAGACTGGAATGAAGGAAATCTCATCAATGGCGATTCATCCCGGTGGTGATAATCTGATAGTAGGAAGTAAAGAAGGCAAGATGTGTTGGTTTGACATGGATCTTTCTTCGAAGCCGTACAAGACTCTCAAGAATCATCATCCTAAGGACATCACTAATGTGGCGTTTCACCGTTCGTATCCGTTGTTTGCTTCGTCCTCGGAGGACTCTACAGCTTATGTGTTCTATGGAAAGGTGTATAATGATCTGAACGAGAATCCTCTGATTGTGCCGTTGGAGATTCTAAGAGGCCATTCTACTTCTTCAAATGAGGGAGGTTAGTTTTTATATGGCGTTTTGTGTTTTTTTTCCTTGAGGATCGATCACACACTATTATGCGTCATCGTCATATGTTTTGATTCTTCAGGAGATTAATATATATATATATATATATATATATATAGATATCATTTTGATTGCAGGAGTCTTGGACTGCAAGTTTCATCAGAGACAACCATGGGTATTCACTGGAGGGGCTGACTCAATAATCAAGCTCTATTGCCACTAAATTTGCAAACCCTCTTTTTGACATTAGCTTGTTTGTTGTTTCAGATTGTTTTACTTTTTTAGGTGCAAGTGGTAAAACTGCGAAATCTGACTTAATATGAATTTTAGCGGGAATTTATTCACCAATGTCTTTACATCTCCGGATATGTCTTTCACCAATGTCTTTACATCCACCATGTCCTCAATATCATCTTTCACCAATGTCTTTACATCTACCATGTCCTCAATATCATCTTTCACCAATGTCTTTACATCTCCGGATTGGAGCCTAACATCATCCAACGTCCCAGACAAAGCATCAAATCTACTGGTGGAGGACGCATAATAGCGATCGAGACTTTTTTGATAATGAAACAAAGCGGACTTAGAGGCCATTTCAGACTTGACTCAAGTTTAGATGTCAAAGGTGTGATAATGAAGAAATTACCTTGGATCTCGTTTGTTTTTGGTGAGGATGCATCAGCCTTCAAATTCATTTGTGAGATGATGTCAGGAAGAGACTAGCAACATAATATATTAACATGTCAGTTTAAAATTTGAGTCTCACTTGTTAAGATTGTTTGTACGTGATAATCTGCA
>NC_025692.1:25320670-25323611 GCF_000633955.1 Camelina sativa | reverse complement strand
CGTGTGCATAATCCGGGTCATAAGTTATCAAGATCAAGTTGTGCTAAACCGAGGTTAAACTACCAAAGAAGAATGTGCAAACCTCGGGTCAGTATCGAAGATGAAGTTGTGCAAATATAGGGTCAAGATATGCTGATAAAGATGTACAAACCTAGGGCCAATGAATGGAGTGAAGAAGGCCCTAGGATTCAAATAGAGTTTGGGCGGCAAAAGGTGGTCCCATGTGAGTTTGGAGTCAATGCAAGTTGCAAGGAGTCACATGTGACCTAAAGATCCGTTTAGGAGGTGTCCCTATCACTCTTGGGCGTCCAACAACATTCAAAGATCACAAGTTGGTATTAGAGAGAGAAGCAACAAGTGGAAGAGTCACATGTTGGCTTAAGAGGTCACTTTGGAGCTGTCACTATCTACATGCTTAGGACCAGCTCCCCTCTCTCTTCATGTCACTTTCCACACTACCAAATGTGTATATGTGTATGTATATGTGGCCGTTTCAATTAGGTTTAGAAGGGAGACACATACTCCATTCACTCCTTATATAAATATGTAACACATATCACTAATAATATTAAGCTCTCCAATGGGGAGTTTTTCCCTTTACTAAACTCGTCTCTTTACACTAAAATGGGTAGAATCTAGTCTTGATAATCTCATGGAGAGACCAAGCTTTGGCAATGCTTGGTCTCCACCTTTCTTTCATTCCATTCTCTACACTATTCTCTAAACTATTCTAAAGGGTTATTGGGTTATCTTTGGTGTGAGAGTGCTGTTGCCTCTCATACTTATTCTTGAGTATGCACAGCTTATATTGGCGTGTATAACTCCTTCTTTACCTTAAGAACACTCTCATTGAGTTGTATCTTAAAGGCTTTACACATGAACACACAAATTCCACTTTAAGTGTTCTTGTGAGTTTATATTGGAGTAGAGTGTATCTTGCAGCTCACTCTCTCTAAATTCTAACAATAACCCGATTTAAACATAGAAGTGTGCGTAAGTAAAAATTGTTAAACATTGAAACTCGCGGTTTGTGTCCGGTTGATTAGATTCGATCATTTTCTCTAAACAGATGTTCTAAATCTAATTTTATATGTATTTTAGGCTTATTTTTAAAAAACTCTGTTAAAAGCAATGAATCGAGATATACAATCATGGTTTATAGAATATATGAATCATATGACAAACATAAACAATATTAGAAATTGATCAAAATATATTTCGAAGTTAAGAATTGTCAATTTTATGTACTTGTCTCTAATATCCATGTAATTGTCAATACGGTATATTTCTTCGATTTCTACTAATTCGTGTGATTAGATCGGTTCTAGACTTCTAGTATCGTTGAATCGCTCTTCTCGCTCTGTGGGCAGTCTATTTTGTTTTCGACTGAAAAAGTTAGGGCTATACGTTTGATTTCATAAGTAGTACTATCTCTCTAGTCGACGCCAAATCCATAGAATGTATCGAAATATTGATTTTCGCCAAAACTAGAGTTTTGGATCTCTATGAGACTATGTATGCGAGAGTTGGCATGTATAACATCACAAGAGAATATTTTTGTTATCTCACATGTTAAGGACTAATAACAACACAACATGCTGCAATAAACTAGGCAGACAAGTTAAAAAAAATCATCTTGGCACATTCTTTATGTTCCTTTTGTTTTGGTCGAGATTAAAAAGCATTATGTTGTTTGTGGCTGAGCCGACTTCCCTCTTTTGTTATGGTAGCCAAACCAACACCTTTAAATTAAATCTTATTACTGATGAAAGAAAGGTTGGTGCTCGAAACTATAGTTACAAGATAAATCACCTCGGCTTTTATTGCTAGCCATTAGTACTGTACAGAGCGAACTGCAGTTACGAAGGAACTTATCTTAGACTTATCCTTCTGGATACCGTCTGTACCGCAAATACCGCTGCTAACATCAATTCCATCAGGTTGAAGGATAGAAAGAGCTGCTGAAACGTTTGTTGGATCGATTCCCCCAGCTAAGAGCCACCCATTTCTGCTTCTGATGGAGGGTAACTTGAACTGAGCCCAGTTAAATCCTTTACCACTGCAGCAAATTGTCGAAATCAATATTGCCGTAGACAAAAGAAAGATGTCATTAAGTCACTTGAGCCTTAGCTGATATAGTGAAGGAGGCAGGTACTCTAAGCATAACCTTTGGAACCACCTAACCAACCTAACACGACACTATGGTCATCAGGTTAACAAATTTTGGTATATCGACGTTGGACTGAGCCTGAACCTATCACACTCTTGATAATTCAATCACTTGTGAAAGACGAACGGTTTCATGTACTAGAGTGATTGTTCATCTAAGGTGTACATTACAATGAGACAATACGGAGAAACTGAAAAAGTTGTTCTAGGCACGTACCTCCCACCCGTTGCACTATCCACAAGAATCCAATCAGCGAGATGACAATCCTCTTCAGGAACTTCGTTCAAGAGCTTTCCATCCACGTTTGCATTAAGGACGTATATGACTCTCCTTTTACGTACTAATCCCGAGAAAGCAGCACGCGAACCATTACCATGAAGCTGGAAGAAACCATAACTATCAAGAGTTGAGAAAACCATCTTGTTGAGGGCAAAAACCGAAAATGAAAAGAATGTAGACAACCTGAACAAGCTCAAGGTCTGAGGCATCAGCTGCTCTAAGTATCGTGTTCTCATCATCATCAACAAAAACACCAACAGGTTCGGCCCCACCATCCCTGGCCACTTTGGAGATATCCTTCGCAACGGAAAGAGAAATGGATCGTTTTGAATTCGGCCAAATAATCATCCCGATGAGATCAGCACCAGCCTCAACTGCCATAGCAGCATCTCTGGCTGATGTGATACCGCACATCTTAACCAAAGGTCCATCCTTTCCTCTACCATCATCTCTAGGAGCTACATCCTCTGTCTTGGAAGAAACACTGCAGCT
>NC_025692.1:25301986-25319015 GCF_000633955.1 Camelina sativa | reverse complement strand
TGAATTCGGCCAAATAATCATCCCGATGAGATCAGCACCAGCCTCAACTGCCATAGCAGCATCTCTGGCTGATGTGATACCGCACATCTTAACCAAAGGTCCATCCTTTCCTCTACCATCATCTCTAGGAGCTACATCCTCTGTCTTGGAAGAAACACTGCAGCTAAATTTCCTATTCTGAGCATACCCCGCTCTCAAAAAAGACACCTTTCGATTGCTTAAACCTGAGCATATCCAGTAGGAAACAAGACATCGAGGGAAAGCTTCAGTAATTTTACAGGGAAACAAGAAAACACACACACACAAGGTCTAGTGAAAAAAAGTAACCGGATTTGTAGGTTCTGGAGAAACTGAGAACTCTAGGATGGACGCGAAGATCTGTTGATGTTCCTGAGGATAATAATAAAGCTTGTCTCATCAACAGTTCTAAGAACAAAGCTTAACTAATTTAACAAAATAACATAAAGCTCTGAATTTACAAAGACAAATATAGAATCGAGAACCCTCTTAGTAAACGAAGATGGCAAGCAAAGAAAACTATAATAGATAATGGATCATCACTGAATCAGGTTGATAGCATAAATTAATATCACTAGTAGAAAACAGAATTAAGCTCTTTGAGTAAATACATCGAACAAGTTATCTGCGTTTTCTATCCAACGAGCTCATTACCAAAACAAGAATACCTGCTGACATCTTAGTTCCACTGTCCCGAAATCTTAGAAAGTATAGGGTTATTCACCCGTCGATGAAATGAGAAGAGGAGGTTCAACGGAGACGGCGGTCGTAGCTGAAGAAGATCAGAGAATGGCGGAAAAAAAAAAAACAAAACGGACTCTACTAAACATTTTTGGTAGGTGTAGCTAATAAACCGAACTATTGATTTCCGGTCTGGTTTTTTTGAGAAACCGAATAAACCAGTTTGCTTCTCGGGGTCACTTAATTATCGGGTCGAACCAATCGTACCATGGATCACTTAATTTTTAGTTTTTGCGTTTAATCAATAATTTCAACTTAGAATAATTGGTCATATAAATAAATATTTAAGTTTGGTATAATAATTTTTAATATTTGTAAGTCTTACTTAGATCACAAAGGTGTATGTATGTATCAAATATCAATCAAACGTTGAAAATTTATGATGTTTTTTTTTTGTTATTAATCATTTAATTATTCGAGTTCCATAATCTTCTATACATTAATTGACACAAGTTGGCTAAAAAGAAGAAGAAACAATACTATGATGTTTGGTTTTATCATATTCAAATTCTCACGAATCTTCTATGTATTAATTGACAGTTGGTTAGAAAAACTACTATCTTGGTGTCTGATTATATACCCGAGTCTCATAATCTTCTAACAACAACGATTATTTATTTTTTTTGGAAAAACCTAATACAGTAACACCAAAATTTATAGTAAATGATAAGTTTTAATAATTTTATCTCAAATGAGGCCAAGAAATGATCAGTTAAGTACGAGTAGATATCCAGAATATACAAGTTATTTGTTAGTTAATCCAATTCTTGGATTAAGTTATGTAAGAAAAATGTTCAATGCTAGCTACTGTTTTATTTAACCAACGAATTTGCAAGTTGGGAAAAATACAAAAATAATATCTCAAAGCAAGCAAAGTGTGAACGCGTTGTTATTCCAACCAAAGGGCCACGTGATGAGATAGAGACTCTATGTCAAGACAACATTTGCCGACATCTCTTGTAACACGGCGGTTCCGTTCATCCATCAAAGTGAGCCCCCTCTCTCTTCAAAAACACGTGCAAAATGTGATTTTATCTCTAACTTGCCAAACTATTCGTTTTTTTCTTAAAAACTTTTTTTTTTTAAATGCAAATTTAACGGAAAACAGCTAAAAAACAGAAAGTCCCTAATTAATTTTCATTCGTTCGTTTTTGTTAGGCGCAAACTTATCTCTTTAACTAGCCTTTTTTAGGCTCATACTCATCTCTTTTAACTTTCTCCTTTTTCAGGCGAAAAAAGCTCTTTTATCTACTTTTTGACCAAAAACAAACAACAACTCTTTCTGTCTTCGATCTCCTTCGTCAGTTTTTATTTTATTTTTATTCGTCAGTTATTTTAATATGTATATATTGCTTTTTAGCTTAGCTTCAGCGGTTTTGTCCTTAATTACACATGATTGGATCATAACAATATATCATGTTATGATAAATCAATCATGCATACAGATTAAGTAGAAAATAATTACTATTATTTTTTAAGTAGCAACTATGTTTTAAATGGGAGACTACCATTTGTACCTGTCTAGAGAATTTTCTAGTAGCAATTAAAAACCAATAATTTTGTCTCTAATGTATTGAAAAACTTGTTCGATGGGACAACATATCTGTGTGCAGAATGTACGGACTGGATTTTATCCACCACAATTCGTAACTGTTAATGATATTATGGGTGCAGCGTATTGGTAGATATATGTAGACAGACACATGTGTAATCATATCAAGTATGATCACTTGCCAAACATGGAGAGGCGTAATTCCAATAACTACTTGTTTAGTGGATGCCCTTTTAATGCGCTTCAACTATTTTCATCACTTAGAAAACGTACTTTGAGGCAATTAGAACATTCGGTCGCACCAAGGTGTGTGCGAGTGTACTCAGACTTCATAATTGGTTTTTAATATCTAAATAAAACGAACTGATCAAAACGATATCTTTTTATAAAACTATAATCACTCCAGCCGATATAATCTTGATTGTCAAACAAACACTGCCGTGTGCTAGACATACTTCATTAACAAAAAATGGCTCAATTGCCTATTTAAGTGTACGTTTAGATGTATAGTATAGGATAATGTATATATATATATATGGAGAAAGTTTAAATATATGACCAATAAATTGTATAAGGAGTTCCAGATTTCTCATGAGAAAACTTTCATAAGTTAATCGTGTTTAACTGTAATTAAAATGGCTAAATAGAAGCGTTATTTACACTTGCCGTACAAATCAGTAGAGGAAAAACACACGCACACACACAATACAAGAGGTCCATAAATAGTAAAATATTTTTCTTTTTTTTGGTTGCTGAACTAGTTGATCAGTTGTCCCCCAAAAGAAAGGCCCCACATGTCGAATGCAGAGGCTAAACGAGCTTGGAGGTTAGACTGTTACATTGGAATTACAGTAGAGTGCAGAGAGAGAGAGAGAGAGAGAGAGAGAGAGAGAGAGATGTCTTCTCACCTTCACTATCAAAATTATGTGATCTATAAGACTATAACGCATATCATCATCATCCACAGTAATACAGTATCATGATCAACAGAACATAACTTAAATATGATGATGCTATGCGTTATCAAGTTTTAAATTGAATATCTTTTAGCCAAAAAAAAAAAGAACTTAAACTTCATGATAAAAATGTATGAACATAATAATTACAAACTCTTCTAGACAAATATAGTTTGATATAAATACGAACAATTATTCTTGTTACAACTTAAATATATATATATAGTAGTTATCTAAATGAATAACATTGATACTGAGTTTGATGTAGATTTAACATCCACAGTCGAGTATATAGCTGTTTATAGTCAACTATATAATGAAAGCATTGCAGCCAGACAAAACATGTTAGAAATAACACAATCGGGAAGACTTTGATGATTTTTAAAAAAAACTTGGAAAAGCAATAATAATATGAAACATTTTAAATTATTTTTTTATTCGCAAGAATTTTTTTAACAAAAAAAAGGTTTCTAGGCAGGATTAAACACCATTGTCCATTATTGTCAATTTGGTAATGTCGATAAGATTCTCCTAAATCTGTCTTATGGGTAAAATAATTCTAGAAAAGTTTATATTCAACGTTTTCTATTTAGAAAGCATTACGTCATTGACGACGCCATGTTACGTTTTGATTAATTAGCCCACGTGCTACTCTATCAATATTTATTTTAAAGTCTTTTTTTTTTTTTGGTTTGGCTATCGTTTCTTTATTATATAAAGAATACTGAAGCAAAACAAACAAAAACATTGTTTACTTTTCTTAGCTATGCGTCTCGATTCATTTATCCAAAGGCGTTGACTAATTTTGTGATGGTAAATTAAAAAAAAAGCTTAATAAGCTATATATGGGCATGTCGACCGAAGCCGTTACTGGTTGAACTGATCGTATCCTCTTGTTAATTGGATTTTGTTTACTTTTCTTACACAGGATTCATGTGTGTTTGTATTTTATCCGATTTCTAGAAACTTTCATCAAAGCTGCAATTAGCTTTTAGAGAGTTTTATTACTTGATGCTATTCTACATTCAATTTAAACATGTCCTTATTACGAATTAATTAAATTTAGACAACGGTCTAATTACTATCTTAACAGCTGGGTTGATTGGAAATTGATTAAAAGGTTGTAACTTTATGTACAAGTTTTTAAAGTCAAGAATTGAATTCGAGCTTTAATTTTTTTAGATGGGTTGAATAGATTATATATCAAACAAAAAAAAAATACACTGAAGTATTTGAAAAGTTTCATAGAACTCACATAATCTTGAGTAATATTCTTACAAGTCTTGCCTATCAGGCTATTTCTATAGCGTCACCAAATAGAATGTCAGTTTCTCCATCTCTTTATATACAAAACTTATAATTTTGATTCCTATAAAATAACCATCATCTCTTACACATATAAGTCCCATTGTCCATAAGTCGACACGTGTCATTTATTAAGCAAGATTATTTAGTACTATCTTAAAAGACTAGCTTACTAGCTAGTATATTTTTAGTCTTAATCCTTGTCGACATTTTGTCATTAAAATAGTTAAAAGACTATCACACCAAAGATTGCCTCAAACTCAAAGTAATGCTTAGTTTCACATGTCGATCCATTGTAGTATTATTTTGTCCTTCTATATCCCAAGAGAGAAATATATTTAAGAAAAAAAAAAAGCATAACAATACTTTTTTCACACACGTTTCATTAATAAACAAAGACGTTGCTTTCATCGTCTCTCTAGCCGATTTCTAGATTCTCCTCCACCACCATTTTACCATTCTTTTAAATTCCGTACTTCAATCAAAAAATTTATTATTTCTCACAAGCCTCTTCTTTTCTATCTAAAACGTCTCGCATGAACAAGAAGGATAAATCGAAACAAAGAAGATGAACATGAACAAGAACAAGATGGATGTCAAGGTCGAGACCAAGAAAGGATCGATGGATGAGTGGCCTGAGCCAATCGTCCGAGTCCAGTCCTTAGCCGAGAGCAACCTCTCCTTTCTCCCCGACCGCTACATCAAACCGGCGTCTCTACGCCCCACCACGACCGAAGACGCTCCCGCCGCGACCAACATCCCAATCATAGACCTTGAAGGGCTTTTCTCGGAAGAAGGGTCGTCCGATGACGTCATCATGGCTCGGATATCGGAGGCTTGCCGTGAGTGGGGGTTTTTCCAAGTGGTGAACCACGGGGTCAAACCGGAGCTGATGGACGCGGCTAGAGATAATTGGAGAGAGTTTTTCCATATGCCGGTCAATGCGAAAGAGACATACTCGAACTCACCAAGAACCTACGAAGGGTATGGAAGTAGATTAGGTGTTACGAAAGGAGCAAGTCTTGATTGGAGTGATTATTACTTTCTTCATCTTCTTCCTCATCATTTGAAAGACTTCAACAAGTGGCCTTCTTTTCCTCCCACCATAAGGTTCCTCCTCCTCTCTTCTTTAATCATTTTTTCTTTCTCTTTTTTTTTTTTTTTTTAAATGAGTTTTAGTGATGAGTACTTTATTTTTTTGAGGGAGTGGGAGTAGAAAGATCCATTTATATTACTAGATACAAGTACTGTATATAGTTTTTTTAATCTTTAAACTGTACGGACAAGTGGTACAATATAGGAAAACTTATCCTTTTTAATAGTTTTGATATTTTAAGTTCTTGGTGAGTGTGAGAATACTGTTTTTTTCCAGAAAGCAAGTGTTGCTCTCTTTGATTTTTTAACGTTAGGATATAGTAAAATACAATCTTGGGGAAATAATTTAATTTTTATTTCTTTTATTTTACGCAAAAAAAAAAAATATATAGAGAAGTGATCGATGAGTACGGGAAAGAACTTGTGAATCTAAGCGGGAGAATCATGAGGGTGTTATCGACAAACTTGGGACTAAAAGATGATAAGTTCCAAGATGCATTTGGAGGTGAAAACATTGGGGCATGTTTGAGGGTTAATTATTACCCAAAGTGCCCTCGACCGGAGCTGGCTCTTGGTCTCTCCCCTCACTCCGATCCTGGCGGTATGACCATTCTCTTACCGGACGATCATGTCTTCGGTCTTCAGGTTCGTAAAAATGACACGTGGATCACCGTCAAGCCTCATCCTCATGCTTTCATCGTCAATATTGGTGATCAAATTCAGGTAAATTATTTAATTAGTTGCCGTTTTTGGTTATTGTTTTCCATGTTGCAAATAATCTATAAACAAATTATTTAACATTAAAACCAAAAAAAAAACAAATTAAAGTAAGTATGTGTCACGAATATTTACTAGATACATCTCATAAAATTTATAAATACTTAATCGTTATCTTGTGTCAGAAAAAAATTGTCTATAAAGAAAAGGACAAATGCGAAAGTTGTTATTTGACAACGAATGAATAAGATGTAAGCTAAAAGTCGCACGTTTTACACATGTTTTTAAACGCAAGTATGATAAACAGCTACCACTTGGTGGTGCCAATTTCTATCACCTTTTTGATTTTTCAACAATTTTTAAAAAATGTAATTATTAACTCATTATTCCGACAACTGAAATTACGTCCTTTTAGATCTTTTCTGTCAACCGGTTTTTATGGACAATTTATTTATATATATATATATATATATATCGGCAATATTATAACTTCATAAGAAAGTAATTAGGATTTTTTTTTTCTTTTTTTTGAGACAATCGTAAGTGGCGGTCTCTATATTTATTACGAAACAAATAGTACAGCAAATCCTTCATTACGCACATGTTTGTGTTTGGCTGTTTGCCCATGTTGCAAGATAAGAAATATTTATTTATACGTACATAACACGATTTTTAAAACAAAACACCACATGTGTATATTTGCACAGAAATTTTGTGAAAACAACATAATTTTAGAACGTCTTCTTTGTACAAAATCGTATATATATATATATATATATATATATATAATTAATGTTAATTTTCTAACTTCTTAGAAACTTGATATTGTGTTGTCTAAATTTTTCCTTAGAATCAAACAATTTACATGTTGATATATGCTGATATGATAAAAACGCAGATACTAAGCAACGCAACATACAAGAGTGTGGAGCATAGAGTGATCGTGAACTCGAACAAAGAGAGAGTTTCACTTGCTTTCTTCTACAACCCTAAAAGCGATATTCCGATCCAACCGTTACAAGAACTTGTATCCGCTCATAATCCTCCTTTATATCCTCCTATGACCTTTGATCAATATAGACTCTTTATCAGAACTCAAGGTCCACAAGGCAAATCCCATGTTGAATCTCATATTTCTCCTCGGCCTCGTTGATTGTTTTATTTTTTCTTTCTCCCCCATAAAGAAAACAATTAATGTTTTGTAATTTCAGGATATTACATCTGACTTATTGTATATGTGTATCATCATTTATATTTTGAATTTTCAAAGGATCGATGATTTTATCTTCAAGCGAATAACTAATTTACTGGATTACGTTCAGAGATTCTTTTTATACAATAGTATTTTCTTATATATATATTGTTTATGTTTCAAATGATAGTTAGTATCTATTACTATTGGTTTGTTTAGTACGCAATTTTTTTTTGTCACATAGTATATATTGTATTAAATCTCAGAATTTAACGTCTATCAATATCATTTGCACACATTTCATTTCATAATTAATGCGTACGTCGTCATGTTTGAAAAAAACGTGGTAAAGTTGATAGTGATCATGGTACAGCTAGTTTATATAACTATCATAGAAATGTATTATTGTTGAACTCTAAACGTCACAGATAATATCATTGAACGGTGCTTAATTAACTAATTCAACTACAAAGATTGTCACAAAATGTATAATTGTTGAACTTCAAACGTCACATGATATTATATACTATGCAATATGGAATATCACTGAAAGGTATTTAAATTTTAGTAAAGTCTTGTGATTATTTTGACCTAACAGATTGTTGGAATTGATATATGTTTACCAAATCCCGAACTCGATTCGGGAAAAAATGATTAGAAGCAAATAAATCTGACAAAACACACACACACACAAATATTATATGAATCTGTCGGTAATACAAAAAAAAGAATTGCTCCACAACGGATGTAATAGATTTTTAAAAGAGCTAAACTCTAAAACATCGACTAATATGATATGAGTATGCTAATACGCAAATATTGGCTAGCCTCCTAATTACCCCATGTGGATGATATTTCTAACACCATATCCACACCTCTATCTATTATATTGTGAGCCTCTCATTCCCATATTGGTTTTCTTTGGATCAATCATTACATACAAATATGTCAAACGTTTGCACTACACATACTATATAGTCTATATATTACATACATTTATATATAAGAATAAGATTATAAACAGTATTAAATTACAATAACTACTAGCATGTGCGCTTTCGAGTGGTGGTTTGGCCCAGAATGTCTATCAGTTGGGTCAATTGTGATTACATATAAAATATAGGTGGATACGAAATATATATTTTAGAAAATGCAACTTGCATTTTCATTCACACTATCGACGGTGGCTTCAATTCAATGTATTGAATAATTCAAATTTATACAGAAAAACTTTAACCTACGTTCAGTTTGATTTTATAATAGTGATCCCTTCTATTATATAGTTTGATTTTTTATTTATTTTATCTAAAATTTAGCTAAAATTCAGATTAATTTTGTACGTAATAAAAGAAAATAACTAAAAATGGCAGTAGAGACTAGAGAGACTTACGTGGACAGAGATTTAGTGATGGAATAGTCAACAAATGGCTCAATCACTCTCCTGGATCGAGTTTTTGTAAAGGTTACTAAACTTAATTATAATTTCTAGAATTTTTACATAATATTATTCTCTGTCAAAGAGTGTGTAAATTTGAGAAATTTTAAAATTACCCATGAGATAATGATGATCAATCATACATATAAGATTGTCTTTCATATAGCTTAAAAGAGATTACACACATAAACGATGAAAACAGAGTCACACTACATATACAAAACACATGGCATCAAAAGATGAGGAAGCTTTCTAACCAGCTAATGTCTCTTTGACTACCTCCCTCTTTCACTACTAATTTTATAACGCCCTTTGAGAATCTAACACCAAATAATAGTTTCGTATTCATAAATTAACAGAAGGATGTTTTGCAGTAATTTAAAACTAGAAATAAAAGAAAGGATGACATATGAATGAAAAGATGACTCACACTCTCTCACTGTCTTCCTTTCTTAGTGCAGCAAGATGGGCATTTGTATTGCTTGATGTTATCTGCTTTGGCTGGTGTTATCTTCACACACTTCCCATGGTACCAACGTTCACACACATCACAGCATATCCAGAATTCGTCGTTTGTGTAGTTTCCTCCACAACTTCCACAGAGTGTGTCTCCATGCTCGTCGTCTTCATCTTCATAGCTCTCTTCCATCAATTTCGGTGTGCTCTTTGTCTGCCCTTCAATCGATCTCTGCAACAATTCAAATAACACCGAAACTCAATAATTTTGTTCAAATGGAAGAAGATTGACAAACCCTTATCTGTATTTGAGTGGTAAAGAGTGATAGAGAGTTCATATTGATACCTTAACGCCGTTTCTGGATTTGCTTCCGAGATCCATGCTTGGTTTATTATCTTTGGTGGGCTTCCTACCAGTCACTACTTCAAAGAGAGTTGGGAGATCGTTGATCAAACTAAATAGACGTTTCCTGCCCATCATTGAAAATAGAACATACAACATAAGCTCATAGACCCATTATTGTTTACAACTGTTGATTTACATTGAAAGGGATGCTACACCACAGGCTCCTACAGAACCATAAAGCAAACAATGCTTTTAGGATAAGTAATAAGATAGTGGATACAAAGATGTCAGCTCAGAGAAAGGGACCAAACTTAACCATAGAATGTATCCAAATGAAGCACAAGTTCACGAGACAGAAGGATTTTTGAAAAATGGTATGTAAACTTAACCTAAGAAGGAAAGAAGCTTATTGAAAAGTAGAGCAAGAGTGAAAGAAAGAATCAGGAAACAACATATAGTGATGACACAAGCTCATGAGACTGTCCAATTGTTATCATCATTAACACCACATTCTAAGTAGCACAGTAGAACTATCTGCCACATTCTATGAAACAAGCAAGAAACAAAGAACGCAAAAGGTACCTCTCATTGCGATTAAGGCGAGCGCCGAAGTAAGAAGAAACAGAGAGTAACCAACAATCACTGTGGACAGCAACTAAAGAGAGCCAATCTTTACGCTGCATACCATCTCTTGCGAAATTGATACCAAGAGCTGGCTCAGGTAGCTCCGGAGGCACTTCCTCAGCTGGAAGATTCACTTCCCATGTCCCATTCGCGTGTCCGTACAAACACAGATTCTCCATCTCTATAAGACCCCAAACAAAACCAAAAAAATTCTCAAAAAAGGGCATCTTTTTCTTCTTCTTCTCTGAAGCTTATCAATGGTCAAAACAAACACAGATCCGAAAATAACGGTGAAAAGAGCTCACTTACCCGGATCGCATAAAGAGTAGAACTTGTCAACATCTAGTAAAAAAAAACACAGCCACGAACAACAACAAAACGTAGTTTAGAAAAGCCAACAACTTTAGTAAGAAATATAGAGAAAAAAGAGGTTTTTGCGACGACTCTACCTCCGGAGAGAGCTCGGAGAATACCGGAGCGACGACCGCTAAAATCCTTAAAGATCTCTTCGACGGTTCGAGGGTTAGAAGACTCGGCAGCCATAGATAGATGTCGAGCAAGAAACAAAATGTACAAGTGGGAAAGACCGTAAGGTAGATCAGTGGTGTTAGAGATGGATTGAGGTCTGCATCAATGGTTTCCTAAATCCGATGCGCACGGACACAGAGAGAGAGGGAGAGAGAAGAATAAAAGAGTTGTAGTAGTAGTATACTTTTGTGTTTGGTCTCTATTTTAAATGGGCCTGGCCCAATTTCATTCAAATTGGCCCAGTTTAGTTTTTTTTTTCTTAGTGTGTTTTGTGTTTGAATTCAACTAAAAAATTCCCAAACTTGAAACAAAGGGCGATTCTGATTTCTGGGTTTGTCATTGATGAATAAAGCTGAGTGTGGCCTAATCTATGCCCGTGCCGTGAGTGAGAGAGAGTGTGCTAATTGAATCGTTTTTGATTTTCACCATCATCTTCTTTACCAGTCTCGAAACCCTAGTAGGGTTTTAGAGAAGAGAGTGAAAGATGCCGAGGGAGATTATTACGCTTCAGGTGGGACAATGTGGGAACCAGATCGGTATGGAGTTTTGGAAACAGCTTTGCCTTGAGCACGGCATCAGTAAAGATGGTATCCTCGAGGACTTCGCTACTCAGGTCTTCCTTTATCTAATAATCGATTTGATTTTTTGACTTTCGTTTGTTGTGGGGTTTGTTGTATCAAATAATGAAATTGTGTTAATTTGAAATTGGTGTGTAGGGAGGTGATAGAAAAGATGTGTTTTTTTACCAAGCGGATGACCAACACTATATCCCACGAGCTCTACTTATTGATTTGGAGCCTAGAGTTATCAATGGTATTCAGAATGGTGATTACCGTAACCTTTATAATCATGAGAATATCTTCCTTTCTGACCATGGTGGTGGTGCTGGTAACAACTGGGCCAGTGGTTATCACCAAGGGAAAGGTGTTGAAGAAGAGATCATGGACATGATTGATCGTGAAGCTGATGGTAGTGACAGTCTTGAGGGTTTTGTTCTTTGCCATTCTATTGCTGGAGGCACTGGCTCAGGTTTGTTCTTTTTCTGCCACTCTCTTAATTTAGCTTTATATTGTTTTCTACTGTGAAATACATTTTCATGTTGTAACACTGAATGACTTACATGAAGGTATGGGATCTTACTTATTGGAGACTTTGAATGATCGTTATAGCAAGAAGTTGGTTCAGACATACAGTGTATTTCCAAATCAGATGGAAACGAGTGACGTTGTTGTCCAGCCCTACAACTCACTGTTGACCCTGAAGCGGCTTACCTTAAATGCTGATTGTGTTGTTGTCCTCGACAATACTGCACTTAATAGAATTGCTGTGGAGCGTCTACATTTGACGAATCCTACCTTTGCTCAAACTAATTCTTTGGTGTCAACTGTGATGTCTGCTAGCACTACAACGCTGCGTTATCCAGGATACATGAATAATGACTTGGTTGGCTTGCTTGCATCTTTGATCCCAACACCAAGGTGTCACTTCCTTATGGCAGGATATACACCATTGACTGTTGAGCGCCAGGTTAGATACCTCAATGTGTTTAATAACTAATACTATCATATCACAATATGTTTTTATGGGAAGCTGCTGATGTATCTTGGACATGACTTTTGAATGTTATGCTTGGCATTTTTATTGATTTCTTACTCTCTTAAGTAAATTGTTCTTGGTAGGCCAATGTCATTCGTAAAACCACTGTGCTGGATGTTATGAGGAGACTTCTACAGGTGAGCTGAATAACTCCCTCCAATCTTTTTTCGAAACTTGAATCAGACGTTCTTCTAAAATAATTGTATTTGCAGACAAAAAATACAATGGTTTCGTCTTATGCTAGAAACAAAGAAGCTAGTCAGGCAAAGTACATATCAATATTGAATATAATTCAAGGAGAAGTCGATCCCACTCAGGTAATTTTATATAGCAGTTTTTTGTTCGACATATTGAGGATGAACTAGTTAATTCTTTCTTGTTGATGTGATCTGCTCTGTTGTCTCCTTACTTGCTATTAGGTACATGAGAGTTTGCAGAGGATAAGAGAAAGAAAGCTTGTTAATTTCATTGACTGGGGACCTGCAAGCATACAGGTTCTAACCGAATTGTGCCTGCAAATTTAGTTATTGCTTTTGGCTTTACCATGGACTTTCATCACAATGTTTTTCCATATTTTGCTCTCAACAGGTTGCTCTTTCCAAGAAGTCCCCATATGTTCAAACTGCCCATAGGGTAATCTTATATCACTCTATATATATTATATATGTCACTGTCATGCTGAGAGTTGGTATCCCTTACAACTAATGTATTGTGCTGGTGGATCCTGCTTTAGAAGACTACAGCGAAGACTCTTAACTTTGGTGGGTTATTTGATATATCAGGTCAGTGGTCTTATGTTAGCAAGCCACACTAGTATCAGGCACCTTTTCAGCAGATGTTTGAGTCAATATGACAAGTTGAGGAAGAAGCAAGCTTTTCTTGACAATTACCGAAAGTTTCCCATGTTTGCTGTAAGTTGACTGCTCAAATACATTTTGCCTTTGTCCGGCTGATGTTTAATGCAACCCATCCTCCATGAGGTTTGACAGTTAAAGGTTGAAATCATGAGAATCGACATGTTGATATGGACAGGACAATGATCTTTCAGAGTTTGATGAATCAAGGGACATAATTGCGAGTTTGGTAGATGAGTATAAGGCCTGCGAGTCTCCAGATTACATCAAATGGGGAATGGAGGTATATAAGTTAAGCTTTCCGAATCTGTAGTCACACTTACAATGAAGCAACTTTTAATGAAAACACTATGTCTCTCTCAGGACCCCGGACAGCTTATGACTGGTGAAGGCAATGGTTCAGGAGTTGTGGATCCTAAGTTAGCATTCTGAACAAAAAAAATAAAAACCCAGAGTAAGTCAAAATGATGTTTCACTTATAACTGAGGTTCTTTCAGGTCATCATAGGTTTGCTTTGCAATAGGTTTTGGTAGGAGCAGTAGTAATGAATGATACAGAATTATTGGCAATGTAAAACCTTGAATAGTATTATGATGTGGATGAGTTGCAATCTATGAGATGATGTTTCTTGGGTGTTTTCTAAGATGAAGAGCACATAAAAGTTGCATCTCCTCAGGAGCAGGAATCTTGGAATCCTATGCAAATTGAAATTACAACTAATGTTAAATTTCGTAGATCCCCCTTCTCAAGTCATTATAACACTGTTTATTCTCGACGCATGAATAAAACAAAAATTTCTACAGTGTTTATTTATTTATAAGAATGTAATTATTGACGAATTTATCTAATAGTGTTTTTTATTTTATTTTTAATAAGAAAAAAAAGTTTTTATCGTTATCCTACATAAGTAAGGAGCAATGTCGTTGTCAAATAAGAAGAAGCCTAGTTTTATTTTTCTTTCTGTATTTGAAGATATAAATAAACTTGGAGGATTCAACTTGCGTTTCTGGATATTGTTTTCATAAAGTGGAAACCTTTAACCTTCGATTTCGTTCGAGCAGCTCAAAGTTTCCAACTTTTTTTTCTTCCATGTTTCTTGTTTCTTCGAGCTCTGTTGTTCTGTCTACATCCAAGCAACTTCCCTAGCAGTTCCTTTTGAGTTTCTAATTCTCGATGACTGAGCTTAGCTCATTGACTATTGACTCCACCACACAAAAGCCAAGAATCTCCTCCACCGACAACCCACCTTCTTCTCCTCCTCACATAAGTATAGGTGTCACCACCGCCGTCGAAGCAGGGTCTACGGAGACACCCGTCAACAAGATCAAGAAAATAACGGTATTGCCACTAGTTTTCCTAATATTCTACGAGGTCTCAGGTGGTCCGTTTGGGATTGAAGACAGTGTTAACGCAGCAGGACCTTTGTTAGCTATTGTTGGATTTATTGTGTTCCCTTTTATATGGAGTATCCCTGAAGCACTCATCACCGCTGAGATGGGAACAATGTTCCCTGAGAACGGTGGTTACGTTGTGTGGGTATCTTCAGCATTGGGACCTTACTGGGGGTTTCAACAAGGTTGGGTTAAATGGCTAAGTGGCGTTATAGACAACGCTCTGTATCCCATTCTCTTCCTTGATTATCTTCAATCTGGAGTCCCGGTTCTTGGTAGTGGAATCCCTCGAGTCGCTGCGATTTTGGTATTGACTGTAGCCTTGACTTACGTGAACTACAGGGGTTTAAGCATTGTCGGTGTAGCAGCTGTTCTTCTCGGTGTTTTCTCGATCCTTCCCTTTGTGGTCATGTCTTTCATGTCTATTCCAAAGCTCAAACCTTCGAGATGGCTTGTGGTTAGCAAGAAGACGAAAGGTGTTAAATGGAGCTTGTATCTCAACACTCTCTTCTGGAACCTCAACTATTGGGATTCGATTAGTACGCTTTCGGGAGAAGTTGAAAACCCGAGTAAAACGTTACCGAGGGCTCTGTTCTATGCTCTGCTTCTTGTGGTACTCTCTTACATCTTCCCGGTTTTGACCGGGACAGGAGCTATACCTCTTGATCAGAACCTATGGACTGACGGGTATTTCGCTAATATAGGTAAAGTTATAGGAGGAGCTTGGTTGGGATGGTGGATTCAAGCTGCAGCTGCGACATCAAACATGGGAATGTTTCTTGCTGAAATGAGCAGTGATTCTTTTCAACTTCTTGGAATGGCTGAGCGCGGGATGCTTCCACAGGTCTTTGCCAAGAGATCTCGCTACGGAACTCCATGGGTCGGGATACTGTTCTCAGCCTCTGGTGTGATTCTCTTGTCATGGTTAAGCTTTCAAGAGATTGTGGCTGCAGAGAATTTTTTATACTGTTTTGGAATGATTTTGGAGTTTATTGCATTTGTGAGGCTAAGGATGAAATACCCGGCTGCATCACGGCCGTTTAAGATACCTGTAGGGGTGTTGGGATCGATCCTCATGTGCATTCCTCCAACAGTATTGATCGGTGTCATCATGGCGTTTACTAACCTGAAAGTTGCAGCCGTGAGCCTTGCGGCTATTGTGATTGGGCTTGTGTTACAACCTTGTCTTAAGCAAGTGGAGAAGAAGGGATGGCTCAAGTTCTCAACCAGCTCTCACCTACCAAACCTGATGGAGTAAGGACCGAAGCTGACGATGCTAATGTTCTATTTTCTTAGATATATAATCTTCGCTAAACACTAATGATAACATCATGAGCTTTTTAAAAGTATTTTCATAATTATTATTCTAATTCACCCAAATGATATAAACAATAAAACTAATTTTGGAATGCCTCTATCATATTTTTTTTCTTTTTTAAATGTGATGTTGTTGAGGATAAAATAGTAGTAAACTCCCAAAAAAATATTTGGGCAAATACAATATTAGAAAGACAATGGGAAACGCAAATCAGTCGAGACGAAAAACTCCAACTCGGCGGCAACTCCTATCATGCGCTCTAACTTATGTATAGCTTTCTTTTGATTCCTTGTCCATCAAAACTCATGACTTTTTTAATCGAGATACAATCATATCAATTTTAATAAGACCGAAATCGGACCAACTACAAATTTTAGATAGAGGTGCTTGGTTGTGTAAGATCTACAACCAAACAAATATATGGACCAAGATATAGATTGAAAAATCAACAAGAATCCAAACCGAATGTAATTATAGAACCAAATTTCTGACCTATGATTCACAAATATTTCCTCGGATAGAAGATGTATTGTATGCTTAATACATGTAAGATAAGCAACCATTAATTAGTTGAGATGATCGAAGATATGTAACTATCCATTTAAGTTAAATTATTCATAAGTCGGGCCGACGGTCTATTTCCCCATGAAAACTATTGTATCGAGTCAGATAGAGCCCAAACTTTGACCTCTATCTATATATCTCCGAAAAAAAAGTTCGAAGGCTAATTCTCCCCGAATCAAAAATTCAAAACATGTATCTCCCCGAATTAATAGTTCGAGATTTATTAACCCACAAACCCGGGTTACGTTGGTTTCTTGTTTGTTATACCGACAATTATAGAACATAAACCAAAGAAAACCAGATTTTGACCCAATTCTAACTTAAACCCAATTAAAACCTAA
>NC_025692.1:25240500-25300138 GCF_000633955.1 Camelina sativa | reverse complement strand
CCCTTATCTAGTGTTTTGCTTATTGCCTTTTTATACCGTTTTAATCGCGTTACTGTTACCAAACAAACCCAACTTTGAATTGTCTTAGCTTGAAATTGAACCAATAGAACCATAGAGTAAAACTTGGTCTTCGTGGGATTTGACCCCTAAGTACTATTTCTTTGCTGTGCACTTGCAGTAGGAAAATAGGGTTTAAAACTCTGTGTATCAATCTCTCTCAAATTCGCTCTTCCTCACTTACCATCGATTCGTTTGATTATCGCTCGGTTGCTGTCTCTCAAGCTCACCCCTACCAGATCCTCGTCTACATCTCAGGAGAGTACTAAACATGTTGTTTGGTCAATTGGGTCGAAGCTTGTGACTAAGAAGAAGACTAACTCTGGCTCATGGGTTCAGAAGTACAGCTCTGGTGATGTACCAATATGTTCATCAATTGATTAGGTTTTAATTGGGTTTAAGTTAGAATTGGGTCAAAATCTTGTTTTCTTTGGTTTATGTTCTATAATTGTCGGTATAACAAACAAGAAACCAACGTAACTCGGGTTTGTGGGTTAATAGATCTCGAACTATTAATTCGGGGAGATACATGTTTTGAATTTTTGATTCGGGGAGAATTAGCCTTCGAACTTTTTTTTCGGAGATATATAGATAGAGATCAAAGTTTGGGCTCTATCTGACTCGATACAATAGTTCTCATGGGGAAATAGACCGTCGGCCCTTCATAAGTCCGTATACTACTGAACCGGGCCGGTTCTTTACGTGATCAATAAAATTTGCCAAAAAATAAACCGCCAATTGCCCCTGCTCTTTGTCTCTTGTAAAATTCAGTGCTTCATTAATTGAGTCTAACTGCAATTCTCACAATATCAAGGAAAATAAATAAATAAATAAATAAATAAAGCATTGTTCTGCATAAAAGAATAAAGTTTTTCAAAACTGTCAAAAAAAAAAAGTCTTTCAAACATATTACTTTAACATGTCTTTTAAAAGTGACATTTTTAAAATGTTTATGAATACCATTTTACACATACCCTATAAAAAATTCTTCATTAAAATTATAAAACTTTTATAACTATATTTTAAATTGTAAAAGTGATATTTTTTGAAAAATTATGTAACTAAGGTATTTTCTTTTGAAAAACACCTAATTATAACTATATTGTAAATTGTAAAAGTGATATTTTTTGAAAAATTATGTAAACTAAGGTATTTTCTTTTGAAAAACACCTAACATGTTACTTTTGAAAATACTTCCAAATTCAAATCAAAATTTTCATTAAGATCAACGTCCTCTTCGACAAAACGTGAACTCCCGAAATCAGCAACCTCTAAAGTCCCATCCTCGCAAAAAAAGTATATTTGCACCTTTGATATCGCCGTGAAGAACATCATTAGCATCACAATGCTCCAAAGCAACGAAAAGCTGTTTCATGTAATCCTGTGAAAAAGAGGTTCAAAAGTCAGAAGTTTATTAAAGGCTATGTCAATACCTTAATCACATAAGGTATTAAATTCCCTCAGTTGGCAAACTCATCCAAGTTATATTCCATAAAATCAAAGACCAAGGCCATGAATAAATGCTAATTTTTAAATCAGTTTTTAGTTTTAGATTTTGTCATTAGTTCTAATTGAAAATCTCAAAAAAATGGTTTTTGGTTTTTGAGAAAAATTAATGTAAAGAATGTCAACATCAACATCAAAATATGACTACAACAAATTAGTTTCCCTAAATTTTAAGAAAATCAAAATTTTAAAATATTGGTATAAAATGAGTTTTTGCAAAATCGATCCATGTCCTTAAGGATTAGGCCCAATGCTATTACTTTTTTTACCACGACATATATATATATATAAGTACACATACGTACGTACGTCGATACCTAGTATTTTCGTAAAAGCACTAATTCTCTAGATCGAGGAATGAACAATATTAAGCCCAATAACACTCTTTGTAGATATATTTATATTGTTAAGCTCATTCCTATAAATTAACCTAAATATTTAATATCTAATTTGTTTTTTTTATACACTATCGTAGTTTTTTTTATAATACATTAACACTATGGGGAGTCTAAAAAAAATAAGTTAAATTTATGTATTTTTTTTTTAAAAGAAAATTATGACCCTAGTAAATAAATTTTCTGGTTCCGCCACTGCGGTGGCAATGAAATCGACGGAAAAGAAGCGAAACCGTCTTCTTCTCTGGACTCGTTGAAACGTACAAAACTCCCGGCCTCTGCCTCGAAGAGAAAGTTTATCATCAGATTCGCCAGCGACGAGGAGGAGGAAGAAGAAGATATAGCTCTAACGTATAAGAAGGGTAGAGACCATGTCAGACCCTCTTCGCGTATGGGCATATCATCCGGGGGATGTTACCACGAATTTAACCCTCCCACCAAGGAACAGTGTCCCGCTTCTTCTTCCTCCACCGCGGCTCCAGTTTCTGATATGGACTTGGGTGATGAGGAATGGGAAGAGGTTGAGTGGCCTGAAGATGATCCCGCCATACAAGCAGTCGTTAGCAACGGTGATAGATGTCGCAGCATTGGTAGGAATGGTTTGTTTCAAGTCTTCTGCTCGAGACTGTTCAAGGTTTGGTGATAAGAAAAGTATCATGCGTGCTTTTTATGATACGGTGAAGTTCTGTGAGTAAGAGCAATATAAGTTACGAGACTTCGTTCTGTTATCTGCGACNTTTTTTTTTTTTTTTTTTAAAAAAAAAAAAAAAAAAAAAAAAAAAAAACTTTTGTAATAATACTAAATCATGAAAAAGAAGAACAAGTACAACAGTTTTTCGAAGCTGTTTTGCTGTCTTGAAATATCAAACAACTAAAAAGAGATTCACCAAATCAATAAAACAAACAAAGTGATGATCTTTCTCGATTTTCCTTTGAAATATATATTCTCGGGTGACTATCATCGACTAAACCGAAAAGAAATATCAAATTTGTAAAAGCTAAATGTGTTGTAACTGCGGAGTCTCAGGTCAAAAGCTTGAGAAGGAAGAATTCTCGAACGAACTAGATTCGGGGGTATCTTCTAGACTTTTGTCTTTGTTCTTCGAGTTCATTCATCCAATCAGAAAGCCACAAGATTCCCTTATAACCATAATATGTAACAGCGGCTAGCATAGCCATTAACATCACGACCATCAGTATCCTCTTTGTGGCGACAGCAAGTTTCTGCAGAGAAGAAACCAACCAGATGGTGTCTTAAGGAGAAGCAAATAAGGGATATGAGACATGCGTCTTCTTGGATTTATCTTCTTAAAGACAGAAATTACCTGCAGCCTTGTGGTCTCCTTAATGTCCTGACCCCGTTCACGCTTTTTCCTTCGCTTTGATGCATTTTTCCCGCTCGGCTCCTCCTTCTCCTAAGATGTTTAATTAGAAGGAAGTATTCTCATAGTTGCTTTAAGAGTGAGATTAATTCTGAGAGATTTTTCTTGTTTCTGTTTACCTCAATCACTTTGACATTGCGCTGTTGTAACACCGATTCAGCCATCTGTAGTTTGCTCTTACAGTTGGAATCGCAAGGGAGGAGGCCGACACCGAACTGGTTCTTCGGTACTTCTTTAGGATCAGAACCTGTGGCCCTATGGGCTGCTTGAACATCTTGGCATAACCATTCCTTCTTCAATGTTAGGCACTTGCAACGAGCAACCACCTTGATCCATAAAAAATCGAGAAAAGTTAAGATCCCACTTGTAACAGAGAAACATCTTTATTACGCAGTTGCAGCATGGAGTCTAGGAAATATTACCTTTTTCCCGCATTTTTCTGGCAATGGACACTGCCCAGGATGACATATCTCCGGACACAGATGCGTACAGTTTGGCAATTTTCTGCAACAGCAATATGCTCTTTTCAAAACTGTGGTTTACTAATATTTTTATGCAGTAAAAGTTGGGATTTGGGAACAATCGAACAACCACAAGGAAACCATCAGCTGTTCCAATTAAGTGAAACGCACTAATGTAGCTCCAGCGTGTTAGATGATTACCTGTGACAAGGACCACGGCATGAGCGGGCTTTCGTTTGGTCCTTCTCAGACAGTGTATTATAGTAAATACACTCGAATGCATGCACCATCGTACCACAGTGACATGACCTCTTCACCAGAGTTTTGCAAGGTGGACAGTCTCCAGGATGGCATCGTCGAGGACAAGGATGTTGGCATCGTGGTGTTCTCTCCTGTACATTAGTATGAAAGATAAGTAAGTCTTTCCTCTAACTATTTGACACCGCAGACTCACAGAGAGCTTTTAACAGCTTCATCAGAAATAAACATGTTTTTCTTTTCGGAAGCTATTAGAAACATAAGTTGCAACTCATACTTTGAAACCAATAACATTTAATAAATAAAACTATAAAAGCTTCAAGCTATAGTGAAAACTGGTTACCAGTGTAATCAAAGTCTGCAGCATAAGAAAAGATGATAAAGTGAGTGGTGATATATAAAACATAACTGAAGTACCTTTTGACAGCGGAGATCACACTTTTCACAGGTCTCACTTCTTTTATCCAATGATGAACTTTTTATTTCCAGGGGATGACAGGTAAACGAACAGTAATGATTCCCACATGGAAGAGGGTTTCCACATAAATTATCGCATGCAAATTGAGTTTTGTCAGAGCAAACCATCTAAGCCAATGAAAAGAAAAAAAAAACAGATCCAATTTAGGAAAAAAACAATAAATAGAAAATCCCAAAGTCCACAAAATGACAATTAACATGTTAGATATTGGACATGCATCTGAAATAATTAATATAAAAGAGAATTGCGACTCACCATTTTCTCTGCTGCCAGATGGTGGCCTACACAGGGCCTCCAGACAAGCTCTGGACAACGAGGGCAGGGAGAACCCGGTGTAGATTCAGCCTGAATATTCAACATCTTTTTAGTTGGTTTAATCATAAATTCACGGTTAGGTGGAGGTCTAGGTCCATGACACCTATGTCATAAGAAGCAACACACAAACCAATGTTTATAAGAAGGGAAATGATCGGAGAGTAGGAAAGAAAAAAATGGATTAAAATGACAACAGTATGAGAAACCTTAGTTTGCACTTGTGCCCACATGGGTATTCTTCATCACAAAGGAGTCGACATGGAGGACAAGCACCATAGTGGCATTTATGAGGCTGCAAAAAAACATGACACAAATTTCGTGAAACTCACAGATGAAATCAGTCACAAAAGTAAAATAAGCCTTATTCTAATTCTTGTTCTACCTTTTGGTTTTGCCCATGCCTGCACAATTGGGTTATGTGACATAATTTACGACATCGAGGAGGTTTCTGATTTGTTTCAGTGCCACAGGGTACCTGAACAACATTAAACAATCAACTGCGTCGTTAATACAGGTTTAACATACAGTAACAGATTTGCTATCAAAGGATACATAATCTATTAGATGTATCAAACAAGAAAAAGTCTAAAAGCCTATGGACAAGAAAAAGAGCAAAGAAAATATCTACGACAATAGGCAGGAAGTCATCAGATATGGTTGTCGACCAAGCAAGGCCTCAAGATCATTTTTATGAAGAAATTTCAGTAAGTTTAAGCTTATATTCTCGCTTTTTAGATGTCAGTAACATCTCCTGCTTCCACCAGTTGACTCTACCCAAAATTAAGACTTTTCTATAGATCCACCATAACAACGTAACAAGAGTATATCACGACTTGATTGTAATAAAGCCATATTCACTTTCAAATCCTAATTCTCACCTCAAAATGCGTCTCACCACAAGCACAAGATATTGTTACCATTATTGGACAAGGAGCACATGGACCTCTGCAATGAACACACAACAGATAATGTCATTCCATGCGTATGAGTTGATATCTTACAATACAAAAAGTTTAATCAGTCAAATAGTTCCAAATTTGACACCAGATGGACAAAGAAACTCAAGGAAAAGCTACTACAGAACATACTGGTGACAAGGAGACTGGCATTTGTGATTCCTGCAACGGAGTCTTTTTCCACAAATCTGAAAATTTCGAACCAACAAATTAGAAGCCAAGTACGAACAATGACACTAGACTTGACACAAGAATGAATGACACAGCATACCTCTGAGCATGGTGGACATTCACCATCACAACATCGGCGTCTACATGCATGACGTGCACAATCTCTCACTCTCTGGCATTTCCTCTCACACGCCAACTCTTGATGGCAAGGAACCTACTCTAAATTCAGTTCCCAAAATCTTCCCATCAACATTTTGAACAGACTGCAAATCATCATGAAGTATATAAAAAAAAAAGCTCTCTTTCACCTGTTTTTTCGTTCCTCCGCATCTGCAAGACTTAGTAACCACAATCCTGCAAGTCTCAAGGCACGAACCGCGGTGGCACCTCTCTGGACACCTATGGTAACCACAACCAAGAACTTTATCACAGGTGCCGCCACATAAAGGCGCCACAACATCACAAGACAAGCCTTGGTAAAATCTCTTGCCACAGGGACAACTCCTCTTTCCCTGATATGGACACAATCCACATTCCCCCGAGTGACAGCCTCTCTCGCATACATGTTTGCCACAGTTAAGCATATTCTCACAAGAAGCCTCACACCTAAACACTCTCTCGCAGCAATCTTTCTCTTCCTTCACCTTACCACAGCAACACCTGTAAACCGCGCGCTCCCTGCACGGTGGACACTCCCCATCATGACAAATCTCTCTACACTGATGGACATTACAATCTAAAACTCTCTCACAAACGTCGCCGCAAGAGAAATTCTTGTGCCCACATCTACGAACATCTTCAACACCTCCACAAAAGCATTTAGCCTTCACGAGCTTGGGGCAAGAAGCACAAGGTCCAGGGTGACACAATAGCAAGCAGCAGTGACCACAATTACTACTCAACGGCCGCTCACAGACCTCACCGCAAGAATGAGGCAAGATCCATGGATTATCCGCCGGAGGATCCTCCTCCTTGCCGCAGTAACAAAGGTACCGCCTTGGAATCTTCGATTTCTGATACGACGATCTGCATTTCGGACAGTTCCAGACCGCCTCCGGTTCTGTCGGACTTGAAGAAGGTCGCGTGACTGCACGTGCAGCTTGTAGATCTAAGCACTGACGAGCCCATGACTGGATGCAGAAAAGGTGAAATACAGCGAAGCATGAGGAAGTGCAGGACCATGTAGGATCGGTTCGTTTGATGCGTTCAAGACAGATGAGACACGAAACAGCTCCAGAGGAAGACGATGCGAGAAACGATTGGATCTTAGCGAGATCGACTGAAGAGGGAGACGAAGATGAATGGCAATCGAGGTAAGCTTTGAAGATGGAGTTTGATAGATCATTGTGACGGTGTTGGTGGTTTTCTGAATCGGATCCGGAGTCTGAATCTGAATCGGATATGGTTTGCTGTTGTGGCGGAGGCTGTGGAGGTGGTTTCCACCGGAACTCGGTAGTGGCGGTTCCGGCCATATCAAGCATCCGTCTTCTTCATCTCCTCCTCCTTAAGGACAACGTTGAGAAATTTGGGGGCAGAAGAAGTCACGTGATATTCTCGTGAACGTGTAATGACCCAAATCTCCGGTTCAATTGGGATTTAACCGGTTCAGTAAGGACAATTTCAAGCTTTTATATGATAAGTCGTAGAAAGAAACAGATAAGCAAAAAGCACGTATCTGCGGAATATTTATACTATTATTAAGTTAACCAACTCTCTTTTGGCAAACAAAATTAACAAAGTCATTTAACGTTTCCTTAAGATCAATCTCTGGTTGAAAAACGAATTATCTAACTCGAAAATACAAGCTACTCAGTTTTTAAACACCCTAATATAACCCAAAGATTTCTGACAAGAAGTCATATACAGAAACTCAAATCAGAGTCACAGACCAAAGCATAAGAACATTGTGGCAAGCTTCAATCTATGAATGCATATTTGGGCTCAGGGTTTGATGTATTCTCGAATGAAGTCTTGGATCTCGGCAGTTTCTCCAGTGAGTCCAGATGATTCAGCGACTGTGACTTTGTTGCAGCAATGCGAGAAGGAGAACACTTGTCCCTCGATTCCAATGGTGAAGTCATTGGCTATATCAGCTGTAGAGACTGCACTCCTTGATGCCCTCAGTTTCTCACTGCAAAAAAACTCATTAACCAGTGATCATGATGATTAGCTTCTATGCAGGAAGATTGGCTTATGTATAAGATAATTGTCAAGAAAACTGAGAATCTCACATTTCTTTCTCCATTTGCTTCCGGATGAACTCCTTCGTGTGTGCAGTGAGTTTATCGGTCTTGTTACAGCAAAGGAGGACTGGAATCTTGTTCTTGACAACATTCGCATTTGTCAAAATGTCATATAGGTACCTATCACCGTAACAAACCATTGCAATGCCTCAGTTTTCAAGATTGAGATGCAAAATACAACTCTTATGTGTGTGCATGTGTGGGAGAGAGAGAGGGTTTTGAAATTACTCTGAAGCTGCACGACAGTTTGGGAGGAACTCCAAGGCATCCACAACAAACACAATGGCAGCTGCTTGAGGCAAGAATTCTTCTAGCTTGGGTCGAAGCCGAGAGTGCCCAGGAACATCAACAAGATGAACAGGCTTGATTTTTCCTTTCTGTCACATAGAGCAATGGTAATGTGTTAGTCCGTCCATCACAATCAACAGCACATGTTGTTTAAGATAGGGCAAAGTAAGAATCTTTACCTTAGTGTTTTCAGAGTGAAGAACAAAAGTGCCTTCATTCGGTTCCATTGATGTTACAGTGCCCTGATGGGACGATCCATCCCGTAGCTGCCAATCAAAACAATTATCATGTTATAACTCCCCAACAATTACCTAGTCACTCACTGCTCGGACAATAGTGACTCGGTTACAAAAACAAACTACATCTGGAGGAAAGTCATAAACAATAGCCAAAACACTCACTTGGTAAAAGAGGACAGTCTTTCCACTTCCAGTCAGCCCAGAAAGGAGTACAGTGTTAGATTTGGTACGTGTGACCAAGCGAACTGCATACCCCATCAAGAACAACAAGTTTAGCAATAATAGTTTTTATTCTAATACACAAACCATCTAACACCGAACGAGCTGATACTCTGGCTTAATCAGAAACTAGCTGATACTCTGGCTTAATCAGAAACTAGCTGATACTCTGGCTTAATCAGAAACTAGCTGATACTCTGGCTTAATCAGAAACTAGCTGATACTCTGGCTTAATCAGAAACTAGCTGATACTCTGGCTTAATCAGAAACTAGCTGATACTCTGGCTTAATCAGAAACTAGCTGATACTCTGGCTTAATCAGAAACTAGCTGATACTCTGGCTTAATCAGAAACTAGCTGATACTCTGGCTTAATCAGAAACTAGCTGATACTCTGGCTTAATCAAAAGTCTACAATGGTCTCATGAGAACAGTAACCTCTTCAAATGTAAACAATAACAGGCTGATGAAAAACTATTGAAGACATTTAGAAGAACAGGATATATATGTCCTTATCAATGGCAAACGATATACCACCAGGGGAAGATGAGATCTTACATAAATATAGCTTAGGAAAGAATAAGAAACGATGAAGTGGTGTGTGATGTGAGACTAATACATACTGGATAAGAAGAGCAAGATGGTTGTAAAAAACAGAACACCAATCGCGGCATACAGCTGACTTGGTGGTATCTTCTGCAGATATTCAATTCCTTGATGCGACCACTGCTCCGCCAGAATTTTCAGATCTTCCAAGTTCTCCATATCGTTCTCTTAAGTTTCACTTCTTCTGCCAAGCTGTTAACATGTATCCAGATTCCAGAGTTGTAATTCATTTCTCTAAGACATAATTATAACCACTAGTATTGCGCAAATACATAGGAAGCAGAGAATATATCTTAAATCAAATCAGAACATCTCACACAGGTAAATATAAGAGCATAGGAAAGCTAAGATCATAAGATGTCTATGTCAATAGACTAAAACATCAATTTAGTTCACGAACAAGCCTCAGAAAGCGAACAGCCAAATCTACTCGACAAGACAAACCTTGGACCTATAAGAAATCAACAAAAGTGAACTAGAAAAGTGTGTTCTCCAACAAATACAACAAGTCTATGAGTTTAAAACTGCTTCCTGGAAAAAGAAAAAGGAAATCGGAACTTCCTAATCTTTTACAAACAATTATACCAGTCCTGGGTTCGCACATTATCTTATTCAGTCTTGAACTTTACTACATGCGCAGCACAATGACCATAATCATCATTTTCACATCTTGTGAACAAATGGTTTATCCCGATTTGAAACCAGTTTTACCAAGACCAATCCAACCCGTAGACCCATACAAGATCATCCAAATTTACGGAAAGAGAAATGCTAAACCCCTACATTGTCCCGCTGCTTCAACCAGATGTCAAAATTACAAACCGATTCCCAAAAAAAAATCCCAGAAAATGAGTATCGAGAAACTGAGAGCTATGAAAGCCATAGATCTATAATTAACTAAGAGACACACCGATGATGGGAGAGGAGGCGGAAGATAGATGCAACGACGGTGGAAGCGGAGAAGAACACGGCGACGATGATTTAGGGTTCAGATTCAATTTTTATATTATTTTAAAGTAAGTTACTGTCTCTTAAAAACAGCACAATTTATCCCAAAGAAATTAAATGGGCCGAGAAAAAGCCCATGTTAAATCATCTTAAAACAGCACAATTTATCTCAAAGAAATTAAATGGGTCGATAAAAAGCCCATGATAAATCATCCGACGTCGTATCAGCTGTATCTGCTGTTTCATTGCATCTTCTGGTTTGCTCCAACTCCGTTCTCTTCTATTCCCGCTCTTCTGCATCTCCGGCCGACGAACACAGATAACACTGAGTGAAAGAGAGAGTATGAGATTTAACTTCCAGGAGCCAGAGGATACGCCAGATTCACGGCGATCTCCGACGCCTAAAGAGCCGGTTCGGTGGGTTCCTCTCCAGAGCCACCCGGTTTTCGCTTCTCTTCCTTCCTCCCAAGATGAACTCGCGGCGTCGCAGCGGTTTCCGAGAAATTTCATGGCTTGGGATGGAGACTCACGACTATATTACTGGGATTCTAGAAGATATCTTCTACATCGATTATCGCTGCGCTTGGGTGAACCCGAACCATCCTCCGTCCTCGCCGCAGTCTCCTCCAAGGTCTTTTTCTTCTTTTTCTGTTTTTTCCGTTAATTCAGAGAAGTATTTAGAAGATGATTAATTGAAATGTAAACGGTTCTTTAGTGTGATTGTTGCTGACATTGTACTGACTTTGGTAAATTAGGTTTAAGAAGAGTTTGATTATGCACTAAAAAGAGCCTTAAACGATTTCGTACCAAAACCTATACTTTTCCCCTGCGATTGCTACATACATGAATTATAGTGATTTATCAAGTCCAATGTGTGATAGTGTCTTTTTTTTTATTATGGTATTTGCAATGAGATGGTACCAATAGCTGTTGGTGACTATCCTTCTAGTTTTAAGGATTTGAAAGAGTTGTTTTAGTTGTATCTTCTAAATTCGATTGGCCGGAGCTGCTAGAGAAAAATGTTCAAGAAATAATGTGATGGGTTGATCTGCTTTACTTTTACATAGCCTGTAAGGAATGTCCAAGGTTGTGCCAATTTTTGTGTTTGACTAAGTTTTGATAATACTGATTTTATAGGTGATGCAACCAGATCTCCAGCTGACATTTTCTGTTAACAAAATCTCCATCAATAAGTCTGGATCGGCTGTACTTCTTGCTGGCTCAGATGGGATATGTGTGATGTACCTATTTGGACGCGCTTCTTTGATAGAAGACAATGTCATTTGCAGGTAGTGGTTCACGTTGCCCAAAGAAGATGCTTCGATATTCTTTGTTATCTTGATTATGATGTTACCTGGATTAAATTAATGGCCTTCTGCTTTTACGTTATCGCTTTATAATCTGTGGTATGCAGGGTAGTTACTATTGGTTCAGAAATCTATACTAGTGGTGACTGTGCCATAAACTTGCTACAAGCATCGTGGCACCCTGACAGTGACACCCATTTAGGAATTCTATCCTCGGACGCAGTATTCAGGTAACAATCTTTTTCGGTTGATAATCAAGGTGGATGTACATGTCAATATATTGATGAATATCATTTTGGAAAGATGTGAGAGAAATTATGTAATATATTCAGTAACAAAGAAGTAGAATTTTAACTTCTGGCATGCAGTAACATACTATGTTGCCATCTGCTACAGTGTCACATTCTAAGGAGTCTAAATCATTCCACTTAATCCTATTTTAAGATCTTCTTGTCTTACTAAAAGTAATTTGCATGCTACACTTTTTGGTAGGCTTTTCGATCTGTCTTCAGATGCCGAGCTACCAGAGCAAGAATATTATCTGCAGCCTGGTGAGCCTGGAAGATCTAGAACAGCTTCATCAATATATCCTGCTGATTTCAGTTTTGGAGGAGATCATCTGTGGGACAGATTTACTGTAAGTTCAGTACAAATTTTTGCTTCACTTGTTTGAGAGATCTACTATTTTGTTTAGTTGTCTTGTTAGAGCCGAGTTACATGTTTATGTCTTGACTGAATCTTTCAATGTGCAGGTCTTTATATTATTCACCGATGGTTCAATTTACATCCTGTGCCCGGTTGTGCCATTTGGAAGGTAGGCAGATGATGGGTTTTTCTCCTTTCCATTCCTATCTAGCAGTAACTGGATAAGTTTCTTATTCCTTTAAGTTGTACCTGGTATGCTAAGTTTCCAAGATAGTTCAACATCCAATTTTCTTATTGGTTTCTTAGTTTCTGAACAAGATATGATTGATTCTCACTAAGCTGTTTTAGATCACAAATCCATGCTTGCTAACTCATTTGAAGTTTTTCAAGAATAAATTCAGTAATTTCTTTGATATATGGAATAGTTTCATGCTGACGCCTTGTATACAAATGCATTCTGCCGTGGACTATCCTCCCTCATGTCAAACTTTTAGTACTTTGCTTTGTCTCGTGTTTAACGGCCCTGGAGGTTGACTGTGATTGCCTTAATGTAAATTGCAACAGTGTTTACAAATGGGAATCAATAATGGAGATGTACAGTGATGCTAACATGTATGGGGTTAAGTCACCCAATTCAATAGCAGTTAGCAACTCCAGTCTGGCAATTGAATGGTTGGAAGGTACATTTCCAGATTTGACTGAACAAGGAACTAGAGGTGAAAATATATTGGTGGTGAAAGCTCATCCTTATGCTTTGCTTGACGCATCACTGGCTTTACAGGTAGAATTCCTCTGCTCTTGTGGGTTTGTTACGTGAGTTATTGAAGTGCTCCTCGTAGATTTTAGTTCTAGATTTGTGGTTTATAAGCCAGTGGTCCTCATCAAAGATTTATACCTTCCTGAACTTGATTCGGAATACACATGGGACAGAAAAATATGACACCTATCCACATGTTCCCTAAGTATTTTTTGTTTGTCTACTGCTTGCCTGGAATGCTGATCTCTTGTTTTCCTTGTGTACAGGGCCCTTTATATAAAGCATCTAGTGGTGACGGAGATGAAGATTTCGCTGTTCGGGAGACAGAATGTAAAGGCAGGGCAGTGAGTCTATTATATAATCTTGTCAGCAAAGATTCGGTTCTGGTAACTGCCTGGAGTGCTGGACAATTACAGGTTGATGCTCTGGTTGATGAAATCCAGCCAGTTTGGATATCTGGTAACTCATCTCGTCTTCGCATGAACTCCCACAACAAAATACAAGGAGTTGCTATGATTTGTGAGTCAAACATAGGTGAGCTACCAGTTGCAACTTCAAGTCTGCCGCTCGATCACACTGTTTGGTTAGGGCATCCGCCGCCACTGTTAAGACTTGCAATGGTTGATTTGGCTCTTCCCACAAAGCGTGAAGGTGGCTCTCTTGTTACCTTGTTTGCTGACTCCCTTTTGCCAGAACGAATATACTCCCTCCACGACGGTGGTATTGATTCAACAGTCTTACACTCTCTTCCCTTCACAAGTCAGGCCACTGGAAAAGATGAAGCGCTCAAAACGCCATCTGTTCACACTGTGTTAAGTACATGCCAAGAAGAATCCGCCGTATCTCCTCTGTTAGGTTTTGTGCCTCTGTCGGATTCGTTTGGGTATGCATGGATTATTGCGGTCTTATCCTCAGGAGAATGCATTGTGGCAGAGACGAAAACTTGGGATCTCTTGCTTCCAGTTCACGTCGGTACAGATAAGACAGTGTCTTCAAGCGCAATAGAGAAAAAAGAGCAAGATACCTCGTGCATCATTAGCAAGGAGCTCCTTGCAGGTCCCAAAATTAGAATTGCTCCCCATGCTTTACCTAATCAGCGTTCGACTCCAGTCAATTCTGTAGAAGGCCGATCAATTCTACTTGACTATGTCAAGCTTTTTCATGAAAACTACATCGAATATGCACACAAGGTGAGAAAGAGGTCATGTAAACCAAACGCAAAAGCATCACTGTGTTTTCTACATGATAACTAATGAGATCCCGTTGTGTCTTTGGCAGGTCTACTTTGAGCTGCAGCATCATGCTCCCAACCTGAAGAGAATAATCGATGACCAACACCAGCGGCTTGCTGAGGCAAATCAGAAAATATCAAAAGTTGAGAAAAACCAATCTTTGTTGGAGAAAAGGATTGACAAAGCAATTCAAAGACATGATTCTCTTGAGCAGCGTTTGCAGCGTCTCCGTAGCTTCCCTGGTACACACAAGAAACCTCTGACGAGAGCAGAACTGGATTTTAAGTCGGAGCTCGGTAAATGAAATATTCCCCATACATTTTGTCCTCGAGGGTTATGGCGCAACCCATTTCATCATCTTCTCTTTTCGTTTTAAATGCTGAATTGCAGATCAATTTGCGGGAGTTGAGGTGGATGCGCTTCAATCATCCATCGAAACACTGAGAGCAAGAGTGAAGAAGTCAGCTCAAAAGTCTCCCAAGGCAACAGCAGTTGCAGGTATTCAGAGAAAGCAATATTCAAAGAAAAACTTAATTCAAGATACACAAATGTCACAGCTTCAGTCCACACTCGCCAAACTATCCCTGATGAACAGCGATAACTCCAAGAAAGTCAAGATTGTGGAATCGGCGCTGAAGTCGCAAGAAAGCAGCATCATGTAGTCACTGTAACACTAGGATGAAAATTGTTATTTCCTGGACTTTCTAGATTCGGTTCAAATTTGAGTATAGTTGCTGCATTGATTTTCTAACTCTCTCCTTGTAAGTTTTGTCTGTTAATCAAGCTACGGTAGTACTTTATTAACGTAACCGATTTGTCTCTGTAAACGGGCATTTCTGCAAACTATCCTAGGAACTCGTAAAACAAGAGTAGGTGAAGCTACTTATGTCGGAATCATTGAACCAGAAGAGATTTATGAAAGCATAATAAGGTAAACAAAAGTTATTTTTTTTCATATATACACAGGCTATAGATAGTGTAATGATAACTTTTATTGTCCAACGCTAGACCCAAAAGGAGAGCAAAAAGAAGAAATTAAATCTGAAAAATGCTGTTTGTCTATAGATAAAATCTGCTGGTCTCTTATGCTTTCAAGTAGCAGCGTCACGGCGCTTAACGATGATCGGGTACCGTTTCTGCGTTCTTGTAGTTGGAAAGAAAACCAGCTTGTCTTGCTCTGCAGGAACCCAACTGTTCAAAAAAAAATTATACAAACAAAATCAAATCAGTATTTAGTATTTTGAAATAGAAACAAAAGAGCTATAATCTTGAACGTAAGATGTACCTGAAGCCGGTCACTAGGCGGTGAAGGAAAACAGAGAGTGCAACCCTAGCCAGCTCGTAACCGGGGCACAGCCTTGGCCCTCCCCCAAACGGTGTAAACATATTAGAAGGGCTTGTAGTTACCGAGTTGCTCTGTTCCACAGAATTGCAATCGTTCAAATAACTCATAAATCAAGAATGCAAAGATACTTAAAAAAAACACCAAGTTCAAGAACGCGACAGGGCTTAAAATCAAAACCTGCCATCTCCAAGGGTTGAAAGTGCGAGCATCTTTGAAGTGGTTCGGGTCTAAATGAACCGCTCTAAAGGATGAGAAAACCTTCCACCCTTTCGGAATCTTATAACCTGATATTTTCAGTTATCAGAATGTAAGAACTTTCCTTGCATTTTCGATTTTTCATTTCTAAAAGTTATGATTCTTCTACCTTTGATCTCTACATCCGTCATTGCCCGTCTGAAAACACCACCGATGATGTTAGCTACTCGCAGCGTCTCGTTAACCACCTGAATCAAATAAAGTTTATAAGAGCCTAATGAGAAATGATTAGAAAGGATAAGACAAGAATACTAATAACTATAAGTAAAGTAGACTTACACATTGTGTGAATGGCATTGCCTTGTAATCACTCCATTCAAGACTATCTGAATCATTCTTCATTGCCCTGATCTTTTCATGCTCTTCCTGTTTTTTTCAACCAAGCAAAATACCAAAATCAACCAACAATATAAATAAACAAGGTTTAAAGAAGAATTAATTAAGTAACCGGTCTAACCGTCTTTGGACCGGTTGGTTATATTCAGAGTAAGCAACGACGCACTAATTAATGACTAAACTAATGAATATAGTACCATACTTAGAACAAAACTAGTGACATCAACAAATTATTAAAATAAAATAACAAAAGAACCAATTAAATTGGATGAGGGCTTGTCGGTTGCACCTAGCACAAACATATTTATGATAACACTTTTTATCTTTAATGTTAAAGAAAGATTTATTGGGGGGTATATTCAGACAAGTAAGATAAAAAAAAATGAAGAAGTTGTTGGCAAACAAACAAAAAAAAAGTGAGAGAAGAAGAAGATGAGGTTTGGTAAAAGTGTGATTATGCATGCGGTTTAGGAGACAAACTAGTCAAATCTGTGAGACTGTAACTCCTGATTTCAACAACAATTTTACATTTTCCTTATTAGAGTTAAAAAGTATAAAACAGAGGTGATGATATTGTCTAGGTTCGAGAATGACTACTTTGACTTTTACGGTCATGTTAATAAACCTTTTGCCTGTTTTTAACTTTTGTTTGTTTCTTGTTTTCTATTTACACTTTTTCAGTTTTCACCTTCAAAGCACTTTAATAATAATTGCTTAATCTAGATATCGAAACTAGATGAAAACTTACACATCTTTCTTTCAAAATTAAAATGATTTGTCATGACTACCCTATGGTACTCAAATAACTGAAAATCCTAAAATTCAATCTAGACTAATCAAAATAATGATTAGTTCTTGTTAGAGTTTTTCCTCTCACGGGTTCTAAATTATATTACATCTAACTGTAAATTGAAGGACATGTAACATAGTACACCACCTATATTTTTTCTAATCTACTATTTGTTGACGGACAAAAAAAAAACATCAACCGAACTTTTGAAACAAGTTTAATATATGCAATACATAATTTGAAATAGTTAATAATAGCTCACTACTAGATCGTCTTACCCGGCTAATGTCGCCTATTTTAATTTTCTTGATACCTAACCATTAATTAACCAAGATTGAAGACTATATTCTAAGCAAAAAAAAATAAGCCATCATTTCGTCATTTTTTCTTTGTCTATATTAGAACCAGCCGACTAGATTGTACTGTTGCTAACTTAATATGTAAACTAGTAGTTCAATGTGGAGAGAAGACAACAAACCGTAGAGAAAACCTAAGCCGTTCATTGATGTCATGTGTATGTGTGTTGTGTCATTTTTCTCATAAAAGAAACCGAAAATGATGATAATAATAGTAATATATTTTTAATATTTTATAAATGCAAAAAAAAATCTAGACACCCGTGTGAATTGTGAATGATGGAGAAATGTTTAGAGGCCAACATGCACATATCATTATGCTCCCATTTTGTAGTATCTGTCCCTTTTCTTATTTCCTTCTTTTTCTTTCACCTTCTATTTCACTTTTTCCCCAACTACTTCTTCCCATCTCTTAAATTACGTAAGAAAATGATACAAACTTAACTCGGAACTATATATAGTCCCACAAGAAAAAGAAAAATTAGTTGATATCAACACATCAACGTGTTCTAATCCATTTTTCATACTTTTGGTTAAAAAAATTCTACCAAAAAAAGATAAAAGAAAAGATATTTAGTTTCTTAAGTTTAGAGACCAAACCCTTTTTCATCATACCCTTAAACCCAAAATAAGGCAGCATAATAAAACATGCGCCGGTGGTCCTAAAAGATTTGGTTTGCATGCAGTGTAGTGAATTACTGAATAGATCGAATCTTAAAACTTTTTTTTTTCTATTTTCCAAAACACTAAATCTCGATGATTCGCAATCAAACCAACCACATAACACCTAAATTTCCATTCATACGTGTCGTGGTTTTGATTCGCTCTAAAGGTTTTTTTTTCTTTTAAAATGAATACGAATCATGTGTATAATTAAGTAGAGAGATTATTTACTAAAAATAGGGAATTATATATATATATATATACCTTGAGTTGAGCAAGAGCTAGAGGAGTCTCGGTAAGAAACTTAACGGCGAGAGTCATGAGTGTGGACGTTGTTTCATAACCGGCAACGAGTAGAGCCAGCAAGAAATCGACAATCTCTTCATCGGAAAAGCCATCATCCGCCGCAAGCAACGCCGCGAGCATATCTTTTTTTCTCTCCGTCCCTTCTTCCTCCTCGTCCCTCCTCTTCATCACCACCACCGTCAACGCCTCCGCCACTTTCATCCGCGCCTATAATAAACACACACACATATTAGAATATAGTATAGTTAAAAAGATGATTTAAATTAAGAAGAAATATATAGTACTAATAATACTTGGATGGCTTTGCGGTAAGTGGTAGACAAGAGAGGGAGAGGAAGAGAGAAGAAGCCTTCGATGACAAGAAGATACTCTTTCCTTAAACTCTCACTCCACTCCCCTGGATCAAAGCTCATCAACTGCTTCACCGTTAGCTCGAACGTTATCTGCATCATAACACATTTAAATAAATACACGTCTCTCTATGCATGCGGTGACTCGTCCTCTGACTCACTGAGTCACGAACTCGGTCCGGTTATAACATTGATGAATAAACTAATGTTTTTTTTGGTAGTCAAGTTTTTTATTTTGTTGGTTATATACCTTTTTGGCTTCTTCCATGAGGAGAACACGAGAAGACCAAGAATCAAGATTAAACCGGACTAACCGGTCGATATCAAGCATGAGATGGTCTTTGATGATGGAAGAATTAGCGAAGCTCATGGTAAGAGAGTGCATACGTTTATGCAAAGAACCTTTCATAAGAAGCAAAGAGTGTTTCCCCAAAAGATTACATATGGAAGCAGGGTACGAACACTCGAAAAGCTTCCCTTCGTTCTGAAGCACGAACCGGTTCGTCTCCGGGTCAGTTGAGAAAACCGTCGGTTCACCGAAAAGATGCGTCATAAAAACCGAACCGTACCGAGCCACCCTCTCGTCGATGAAAGGCTCAGGGTTCTCTGTTTTGTAAGCTCCGATCAGCTGCAGAGTCTCTCCTATAAAAGGAAGCCCGAGGCTTCCCGGAGGAAGACCCATCCGACGGTAACGTGTACGACGGATGAGGAGGAGGAAAGCGGCGGCGATGGAGGAGAGGAGGAGGAGGAAGGCGGTGAAGGCCATTTGGAGAAGATGGATGAGAGAAGAAGGAGAGGATGAGGGAGAGAGAGAGAGAGAGTATTAATGGGAGAGAGAGTGGGCACACGGGGGGGTTTCTGAATAAAGTAGGACCTTTCATCATTTATACTCTTTTGCATTCTTCTTCTTCTATATTTTTATTCCTTTTTATTTATTATTTTTATAAATAAATAGTACTAGTTTTCTTGTAAAGATTAAAAAGAAAAAAAATTAATAATAGTTTTTCTAAATCTGTAAGATTTAGTAATTAATACTACCATTTAAAAATTTTAATTGGCAAAGATATTTTCTGTAGTTAACTATGGTAAATCTAGATTTGTTTTTAATTATCTAAATAAAATTTGTGCAAATGAAATAATGATTTTCTAATATGTAGAATTATTAATTATTAATTTGGGATGGTAGCTCTAAAAGCAATTCATGTATTGATTCCGGTAGTTAAATATTTTCTTAAATTGAGTTTTTGGAATCAGAAATTTTATGGATATGGTTTGTTTTCCGTATTTGGTTGTAGAACGTACACATGCAAATGCTGCTTTCTTTGTTTTTAACTTGTGATTTCGGTCATAATATAATTTTATTGTATTTGGACTGAGAAGTTATGAGTTATGACTCGAAACTTATGGAGAGAAGTCGAACCAAATTTTAACACAATGATCATCTGCTTGGTTCTTAGTTTAGTCTGACATACATTTTCACTCGTAAATGAGTCAATTCCGCATATATTTGAATCACTTGAACCAATTATAAAATTTTGAAAAACCGTCCGGAAAAAGTCTTCTGTAAGAGTTTAGAAGTTATAGCAAAATAAATCTCATGAAGATTAACATTCACATTTTCCAATTTTTTTTTGTTATATAATTTTTTTTTTGCCGATAAATATACTAAATAGCTTTTAAATAATAAAATAATAAAAAATGGAGGATCTGAGTTTTTAGTGATGAGTTTTCAGACTCGACATATCAAAGGTTGCAACACTTCTTCGAGAACCTTACACAAGAAGCAGTTATCTTGCGATACAGGCCTCCGGAGATCTTGATGAGTGTAGCCAAATATTGCTCCAGAGTCGATATCTGGTTAGCCGGTGTAGTTTTTGTAAAGTTGCTGAACGGCTCTCACATTTTGGATGGCATGGACGAGGCTGATCAACTCAAGTAGATCTTCACACTTTGTGGCAGTCCATAAAGAATTGGCCCGGAGTGTCAAAGTTTTATCTCGATTAAGTGTTTCTATTGCTTTATTCTAGACTTTTTTATTATCTTTCTTCCATAGCTTTTTTGATCCCAAAGTTCTGGATCTCTTGGACAAGATTTTGGTGCTCAATCTGTTCAAGATAATAATTACATAAGCTAAATTTGATCAAAAAGCTATATTCTTGGCATTTAAAGTATTTTTGTTTTTTTTGGTGTAGAGAATATCTGCAACCGGTGCTCTTGCTCATGCTTATTTCCAATATGTCACTAATATTGTGATATGTGATATGTGACCATGATGCTGTTAGGGTGAATTCGAGATTAGAGATCCCGCCAGTATCTCATTGCTTCAATACTTGCAGATCAGTGTCTTCCAAGATTTTTTTCGTGGGATGTTATATCTGATTGTCATTTTCATCTATTAGCATTAAACATTGAATAGTTCTCATCTTCTATCAAATCTTTTCTGAATCAGAATTCTTGTGTTTGCAGTTTATAATTCAAGTAAATGTATAAAGATTTGATTGATTAGTTTATATGTATCATCAATAAATAAATTAATGCTTTCTTGTTATCACAAAATATATCTCATGAGTATTGATATTCGCATTAGCCAATTTTGCTTTGGTTATTTAATTTTGTTTGCTGCTAAATATACTAAATGGGTTTTTATATAAAAAATAACTTACTGAATACTCCAAAAAAATAAATTTTCTGATTTATCCTTCATTAATATATTATTTCAACTGAAAAACTGGAAATTGATTCATAAATTTACATCGTAAATATAAAACGACAAGTAATATAGCTACAACTAAAAAGAGACGGGAAGAGTATTATTTTAAAGAAATAAAAGAATTTGTGTCACAAATTTGATTTTATAATTACATTTTGTTTGGATTCTTGTTGATTTTTCAATCATATCTTGGCCCATATTTTTGTTTGGTTGTAGATCTTGCACAACCGAGCACCTCCATCTAAAACATGTAGTTGGTCCGATTTCGGTCTTGTTGATTTGATTGTATCTAGATTACAAAAGTCATGAGTTTTGATGGACAAGGAATCAAAGAAAGCTCTAACATGAGTTAGAGTGGATGATAGGAGTTGCCGAGTTGGAGTTGTTCTTCTCTACTGATTTGCGTTTCGCATTGTTTTGCTAATATTGCATCTGCACGAAATATTTTTTGGGAGTTTGCTACTATTTCATCCTCCACAACATCACATTAAAAAGAAAATGATAGAAGCATGCAGAGTAGCTTTAAAATATATTTTTTTAGTGTTTATATCATTCATCAGGGTGATTTAGAATAACAATTATAAAAAGATTTTAAAAGAAGCTCATGATATTATCATTGGTGTCTAACGACGGTTATATTAAATCTAAGAAAAAAAAATATTTATCAACAAGTCTCCCTATACCAAAATAAGACTCGAAACCAATACTTGGGTCTGTATGAATGTCGGAAGACCACTTTGCTAGTGGCTGCATTTTGGTTTTGGCTTGTGATTTCTTCATAAAAGTGGACGAAAATATTTTTCAATTAATATATATATAGGAAATTTTCTTACAAAAGTTGTTTTGGTAAGATAGAATGTCCAATTTGCAAACTACTGTTCGATGACTGTAGTCAGCGTTATAATCTAGAACATATATTGTATATGTTAGCCTCATTAGTTTTCACCAAAATCAAACATGGTTATGAGAATATAGATTATCATAAAACATTATTATTCGCACAAGGCTAAGAAAAAGTTGATGAAAGAAGAGTAGCATGTGCCTTGTTGGTCCACAAATTGCCTATGAACACTTCACATGTCTCTCCCTTCCCCTAACCCAAAGTCCCCATTTCATGAGTTTCCCATCATCTCTTTTCTTTAAAAGATATTATTATTATTTTTCTTGTTATAAAGTTAGGCTTATTCAGAACTTATTAGTGATAATACCAATTCCAATTATGTTCAGAACTTCATGATGAGTTTTGATGTACTTACATGTGACTTTAACGCGTTATACCTTTTCAAGGACATGATATAGAGAGGTGGGTCGATATATACATTTGACTTGAAGGATTATAGATGTTTTTGGACTTAGTCTTAATCAAATATGGTTGAATTTGGGGTTTTTCTTGAACTAATTACACCTTTAGATAGTATCAAACAGATATTGCTTTTCTAATTTTCATTTATTTAACACTATTACATATTCACCTTTCTCATCCACTCAGCTGAAAAGAATGGTTTAATTTTTATGTGGAAAACCATATTGGTCTAATTAGTTTATACACCCAAGAGGAAGAGGAAATGGGTCAATGGAAAAAGAGCATAGAGAAGAGTAAAAAAGCAAAGCGGGAGCTATAGGAGTAGTGATTAGCAACACTTGCCTCTCTTAGCTCTTGCCTTCTATCTTATACTATATGCTATGGAATCTCAGCGAGCCCCCACCTAAGAAGTAAGATCACATCTTCAATCATTTATAACACATGCATTTAGTACTAAAATTACGACAGTAAGATCTAAGTAAAACCTATTTACAAAACTGACATCAACTAGTATCGTCTACATAAATGTCAAAAGTACACAAACCTAGAACTTTGAATGTTATAAAATAAAGAATCTCGTCCGCGTACGCTTTCACTTACCACACACACATCATGCAAGAATCTCACTACCGTTAATGAGTTTAATCCAGGGAGAAACTAAAACGACTTGTGTTCTCACATTCTCTACGGATCCATTATCATCACGTTTAACCCCTTGATCCATAACACCTTTAACCTTATGTGAACTCAGTTTATATATACATTAGAAACAACTATTAAACTTATTAGTTGAAGTCTGAAAAGGTTGGGAGTGTTTGATATAAGTCATATAACATACTTTAGAAATATCTTCCGAAACGTCACATACATATACACATGTTATCTCATTATGAAACACGGCATCTATGTGTACCTAAAGATCCATTTTGGTGTTTTAGTACGCTAGTCATTGGTATCTCAAATTATATTAATATCATAGTACGCATATAATATACATAATAAGTAAAAATTAGTGGCAATTATATCATATACACAAAGTATGTGTAGTAAGAAAAAGAACCGGTCTGAATTCTAATGATTCAGCGCCTATGTTTTTGTTGACCTTAAACCCCATCCTCATGTTTATTTCCTTCCTCAACAAAGCAAACACTATAAAGCGAATTGCTAAAAGCAGAAAATAGTTGCTCCCAATTTTTTTTATAAATATAATATTAGATGCTAGTGGCTTTTAAATTAGTGTTCTTTTTAATTGCTCCTAAACTATTTATAGTATTTCTTTCATTCTTCTTTAGCTAGCACACTCAAGTTCCCAAACTTTTTCTCCATGTTGAGGTGAATTTACCACTAGGATACATCGATATCCCCTCCACGAAACACCCTTTAAAGCATTATTCATTCATGTTAGTAATTTCGTAATGCTTGATTCTACTATATTCTATTCAATATATAGATCTTATAATAATTAACATAACATTCTCAAGTTATATAAATAGGTAAAATATAGTGTTTTTAGTAGAAACCTATATTAACATTATTTTATTGTAACATATTTTAGTAGTCACATATCTTCTTATAATAATTAACATAAACATTGAGAAGATATGTTTACGATCTAAGGACCCTCATAGTGGCATACAAAGATGAAATATTATCGTTAACATGTGATGAAAGCGAAGTCATCATAATCCAACATGTGCCTTATTCTATTATTATCAGTATCACTATTTTAATCTTATTGAATATTTGACACGTCTTCCTACCCATTAGTTGTTATGATTATAATGTTCACGACATTAAACAGAATATACAAACAATACTCTTGTGTCTGTGGGTAAGAGTTTTCAAAATTAGAACGGTAATGATAACTTGTTACATTAATTTAACCTCTGTCCTTGGGGTTAATATTTGCTATAAGATAAGTAATGACAATGACGTTTTAGGGAAGGTAGAATTCAAACTTTCAAAGTTCATATATTCGACGAAACCCATAACAACAAAAATAGTAGATATCCAATTCAAAAGTTCGTTAAGTATATAACTAAAAGCTGACACATCCTTTACTCGATACAAATACAAATACAATATAACCAAGCCTGTTATAATTTCTGAAAGCTTCCGAAGACCTATGAAAATTTCTAGGCTAATATTGTACATTCTTTATTTGATCGTATATCTTTCTTAGCTCATTCACATTAATAAGAGTTTGATAAAATTTAAATACATTGGACCAGAACATATATAAAAAATAAGGAAAATTTTGAATATCGAACCAGAGAACATGGTCCCTAAGATCTATTAATTGTAATATGAGGCCATAGGCCAATGCATGATGCCTCGTTTGAGAATTGATGACACAAACGAGCCACGGCTGCGAGTATCTATAGGTTGCAATAGCTCCTATAAATCGCAAATCATAACCAAGCACAAAATATTTGGATACGGAATATTCTGGTTAAATAGAAGTAAACCGTGATACCGGCATCAAATAAATAATAAGGTTTAGAGAAACGAAACATTCAAAACAAGTCATAATAGATGAGTGGGGGATGAAGAAAGATGTGTGATTTGACAAATCACGAGACACACGACATACCATATCTTAAAAATCCACGTGTGAAGTGACAGTTTTCAGCTTCTGTCCAAAAGATTAATAGATACCTCTCTTCCTCTCCTTTGTCTCCTAATGTTTTGTATTTTAGTTTTATCATCACTCAATACTCCTCATAATCTGTACTTGATTGTGACCCCGTACACATAATTCCAGTATTACATCTCAATCTTTTTTTCTCTCTCTCGTAGTTAACGTTAAAAACTTACGTATCCATATATATCCTCAAAATTGAATTTGTCATATGCACCCGTCCAAAATAAAATATCATTCTTTAAAAAAAAGAAAATTATTTTGCAAAGCAAAGTTGGTCTTTAACTTGGAAACTGAAAGAGATTGAATTGAAGTCCTTTAAAAAATGTAACTTATATATCAATAAGTAAAAAATTAGTGTTTTATCCTGTTTCGTTGGATCTAAACTGGTATAAAATCCAATAAAAGTAAGTAGGGGAAGTAGTATAGTTCCTAGCTAGCGGTCAAAGGGTTTACGGAAGACGAGGGAGGAACACACGTGTGAGAGATGTGGTAAAAAGGTTCTGCAAAAATTCTGAGAATGTGAAAAAACTAAAACCAAAAAAAAAAAACCAAATCTTTATAAGTTACTACTATAACACTTCCCAAAGTCTGAAATCTGCTGCCTCTTTGCACTCGTGTGGGCCTTTCGCTTTCTCTTTTGATCTTTTCACTGTCAGCACTCAGCAGGCCTCCCCCCCCCACGTGCGCTTCCTCTCCTCTGGACCTCTCCCCCATCCATTTCTCTCTACTCACATTTTTCCTTTTTTTTTTTCTTTTTCCTTTTACATATTTAAAATATTTCTTTTTAAATAAATTTTAGATATTACCCAAATAAAAAGATGGATTCCCATAAATAGCAATACTGTAAAACAAATCCATTATAAAATATAGGGACCTAAGATTAATAAAATTACTAATCAGCATCAAATTGACAAATTTAGTTTCAACTTCTTTTCACATATTAAAAAAATCTTCAAATAAAATAATTCGCAAGGTAAATAAGAAAATGAGAACATAACACAAACAGACTTAAAAAGAAAGACACCATGTACAAAGCCCTCACATTTGAACAACAACAACACAATTTTGAGTTTACGCAATAAATAATGGTATTAAGCTCAATGATGTTGTACCTATTGACCCTTTTTCAAAAAAAGTTTGGCATTAAGCTTTAGTTGATTTCATACAGCATTCTTTCTGAAAGCTCAGCTCCCACGACCTTGCGGTAGTTTTGTAACATCGGTTCCAGTTGCTTCCGCCCTTCTGGACTTAATATCTGCCGCAAATCCTTCAAATTCCACTTTTCTTTTGTTGTCAAGATGATATGTTTGATAATGGTAAATACCCAGTTAAGCCTTCTAACAAAATTTCAAAAGGAAAACAAAACCAAGTTTGATATACCTTGTATCTATATTGGGTTCCATAAAGACCGATAAGGATGTTGCTAATGTCGCTATCTTTGGACCCAGGGTCTGAGTCAATATGAGAGTCCTCTGATTCTATTTCACCATCCTCATCATCATCATCATCATCATCATCATCATCATCAACATCAACATCCTCATTATCATTATTATCATCATTATCATCATCATCACTGCAGCCCATAAAATTATCATTCGTCTCCCCTTGTTCCATGTCTTCATGTTCACTTACTGCTGGTTCCGCGAGAGTTTCAGAAGCACGAGCAAGTAAAGAACATTGATTTTGTGAACTAGCAATATCTGACAAGATGACATATGGCTTTTTATCAAGCATCGGCCTCGCTACTTCGAATGGAACCCACCTGAAACACACAGCTCCCCACTGTTAAAAACTTAAATTTACCAGTCTCCACTCACTTCAATGACATGTCCAGGAAGAGGTCATAAATATCTTTTTACAAGTAGTACAACTCATACAGCACCTTCCTTCATATGAGATAGTTGACGAGCTAAGACATTGAGTAACAAAATGATGGTAACTTACTGGAAACGGAGAGGACATAGAAGCTCAGATGGACGATAGGCTGCTTTATATCTCATCTTGTTGCACGAATGTATGTAATAGCCAAGATAGTAATACTGAACAGATGGGCAGTGAGCTTGGTTTTCTTTGACCCAATTAATTTCTTGCATGGCAGAATATTTCCCGAGCGATAAGAATGCATAGTCTGGATCCCAGAATAAGTATACACTTGACAAACATTTAGGAAGAATGTCTACAACCCCAACAGCAATTAGACGGCCATCAACTCTGTACTGTTGGTGGAAAGAGCCAAAGCCACAAGGCGGAACCTTTCCATCACCAGAATGCTGAACATATATCAAAGGAGAGTCGACCAAAAACCTTCTGTATGAACTTTCTGTGACATGCCCCGGCTTATCATTGTGCACTTTCAGCTGATACCGTTTGTATAACTCATGTTCTTCAGGATCAAAACTAGACCTTTTCAAATGTATCTCCAGCTTTCTCTTTCTTGTCTGATGGTGTTCTGAATCCATCTTAGTTTGAAGGGTTTCACCTTCACCTGTTGAGTTGACTCCTCTCGAGATATTACCATTAGGAACAACATCTCTATCAGAGAAAGAAACATTGGAAGCTGAAAGGAAATTGATATGGCCCTTACAGACTTTAATAGACATATCAGAAATTTCCCACACCTTACTCATTGCACTCAACAACATTTCAGAAATAGTTTCAGGGGATAATCTGTTTTCTTCAGCATTATTCTCAGACGTCTGGGTGCGTTTTATTGCAGCTGCTATTGGAAAAGCAATGTTGCTGGTGTATAAAAGTTGTTCTGGTCCTTCAGCTAGTTTCTTTCTTCTAGCACAAAAGACCTTCTTCACTGAAGCTTGCGGTATCTGCATATTAGAAGGGAATTCCCCACTCTGTATGCACATTTGCACAGCTTGGTCAATTTTGTTAGACAAATCATCCATAATTGGTTCAACTGCACTTGTTGCCGTTCCAAGTGATTTTTTCCCTGAATCTAAAACTTCATCAGAGGAAAAAGCAACTGTTTGTTCCCTAGGCTGCGTATCTAGTTTGGCATCCAAGAACCTTTAAAACAAAACATTGTGAGGAATAAGTTAAGAAAACTCCGGAAGAAGAACAAACGGGGAACAACCTTTCTGACTCAGCCAATAACATGACGAAGTCTCTATCATCTATTGATCCAAAGAAAGAGAAGAAAACTGAATCTAATAATATGCACCTTTCTAGCCTTCTAGACGCTCGCTGCTGCTCTTTAGTAGGAACAAAATCACTAGCTTTCAAACGGATTGTATAAGGAGGGCAACAAGTTTTATCCATCTCATGTTTGTAAAGATATGTACCAGATCGTCTCCATCCTCGGTCAATAAGAGCTGCAGAACAGAAAAGCAAAGAAACATAAAAGATGGCAAACTCAATAGTCCAGCAAAGCAAAATAATGTCAACTCAAAGAGATAACTTAAAAATTTGTTCATCCACACACACACACACACACAGAGTCCAAGAACAACAACAAGAACAAACCTTGGTAGTCAGAAACGGTAAGAGTCTCTGCAGATAAACCTGCATTGAGATCATGAACAAAATCAAAATTTTTTACCAACACTGATGACAAACAATTCGAATCACTTATATAAAACGAGATTCGATTCTAATTCGTTCGATTCAACAACCTAGTAAGTCCATGAACAACAAAAAGCGAAAATTAAAAAANCAGTATAGAAAATTAAAGATACATAAAAGATCAAGCAAAGTAATGTCAACTCAAAGAGATAACTTAAAATTTTGTTCATCCACACACACACAAAGAGAGTCCGAGAACAACAACAAAAACAAACCTTGGTAGTCATAAACGGTAAGAGTCTCTGCAGATAAGCCTGTGCATTGAGATCATAAACAAAATCAAAACTTTTACCAACACTGATGAGGAACAATTCGAATCACTTATATAATCAATCAAATCGTAAAAAAATAGTCATATAAAAACGAGATTCTACTCTAATTCGTTCGATTCAACAACCTACAAAGTCCATGAACAATATCGAAAAAAAAAACGAACCGTGAGCGATGCTTGACCGAGCTGGGGATTTACAGTAGCCGCAAGTGCTTCTGTAGCGGCCACGATCATCGACTACGCTTTCTCCGTTGCTTCCGCCGTCGTGGCTACTACTCGCGTCGTTCCCCGAAGACATAATCAGGAGAAAATTGCTAAAAGGCTCTCTCCGATTGGAGAAGAAGACATTTTGACTTTTTTGATTTCAATTTTATTTGTTCAAGCGAGAGAAGCTGACTGTTTCAGCAAATTAAAAAAATTAAAAGACCTAAACTACAAGAAAATAAATAAAAAGTCGAAATTGGCAAATTAAAGTCAAAGAAAGGGCGTGTTATGTAATTTAAATAAGTAGAATAGGGGAAAATACATGCAAAATTAAAACACTTTGAGATCACTTTCAGAAAATAGCCTCAACAATATATATATATAAATTGCTAAATATCATTGTATTCGTAATGTTGTCCATATATTTTTGCCTTAATAGACGTTTTAGCTGCCTATAAAACTTCAATACTAAAATTATTAAAATTCTATAACTATGGTAAGTGATATTTAAAAAAAAAACATTTACGTAAACAAAGGTATTTTTGAAAAACACCTAACAACTTTTGAAAATACCTCCAAATTCAAATTAGAATTTTTCATTTTTGTTTCTAATTACTAATTAACATAGCATGTCTTTTTTCCTTTTGAATTTTCAAGTTTGAATATACAATTTTCATCATTTATCATTATTTTCTTATGGTTTTCTTATAATCTTTTTATCATTTTTGTTCTTCCTCTTGTCAGTTTTTCAAAATTTACAATGTATAAATAAAATTGTAATAAAAATCAAATCAAAAATGCATTGATAATGAATTAATTTGATATTTGGAAATATATGATTTAGCTATATTGATATCATTCATTAAAGTATTAAATTAAATTATTTAGAACGCCTTTCAATTTTACTTTTCTATATAGTTTACATTACACAATACAATTAATGCATATAAAAGCTTTTAACAAATAATATTAATAATAATAATTATCACAAAAGCACTTAAATTCTTTCATTTAGCAAACCCACCGACATTATGCAAAACCGTCAAACTTTTTACTTCACTTTTCTTCAAATGAAAACCAATTTTTTCTTATTTTATTATATGAATAAATCACAACGTTTTTTTTAAGGGTCGGTATCATTTTGATGATGGGGGAAAAAGCTGCTGAGATGTTTAAAGCACAAGTATTCTCAGTATAATGTAATTAAGTTGGACGGATCAAGCATCAATGTTCATGGCAGAATTTGATCAAAAAGCTAGTTATATTTTTTTGCAGTATTTGAATTTTGGCCTAAAAATACAAGTAATATTTTATTATGCAAATAAGTGGGCATATGTTATTTATTCGCATCATGAATTAACAAATGAAAGATATATTTTCGGATAATATTTTAAATTTCATAACTTTTTAACGACTTTTAAATATTTTTTTCATAAATCTATATTTTTATCATCAAATATTACTTAAAATTTAAAGAAAAAGTATATTATATATTAAAAACAAGTAGATGTTGGTAATAAAATATTATATTTTGCAATTCTCCAAAATGTATCCAATTAACATATTATTCATTATGCAAGTTATGTTATTATGCGATTATGTAGTGCTAGTAATCGGAGCGAAAGTTTTTTTTTTTTTGTGGTGTAAGAATATATGAATGCGTGAAGAAAATAAATAATTACGACACAAACAGAGTTTTAAAATTGTACATTTTGATAAAATGTTAGTAAACCCATACCATACGTTCTCTTGTTCATAACCGAAGTAAACCGAAAAATCAAATGGTTAGGGCAGCAACTTATATGAATTGAATTATCTGGTTCGCGGTAAATACAAAACTCAATCCGCACTAAACCGAATACCAAGGCTTTAACACCAGATCATTCGGTATAATAGCCGGTTTAAACCGGAGAAAATTGATTGAAACCAGCTAATATAAGGCAGAAGAATAGAAGAAATAATGAGGATTAGTGGTTAGAGAAAGGAAAAAAAAAACATTAGAAACTCGCCGTAGATCCCAGACTCTCTCTCCCTCGAATCATCATCATCATCTCAAACTCGCTGTTTCTCTCTCTCAGTATCGTGTAACTTGGCCACCAAGTTCTCCAAATGTTGTATTCCATAAATGTGTATTTCAAAGGAACAGTTCTAATTTACCAAACATGGAGATTTCACAATTTAATTTATATATATATAAATGGATGGTAACAAAAAGTAATACCGTACCGCATCATATCGAGATCCATCTATGGCAAGTTCCTATCGTCCTACCGACCCGAGTCACCCGACTTTTACCCACCCGATACCCTAAATAAACACGCTTAGCCGGAAGCAGAGCATGGGCTTTGCCCGCTTCCATGACATGGCCGGATCTGAAATTAACAAGAACAAAAAAAAAAACCCTAAAACCCCTCTCGTCGTCATCTTCTTGTTCCAACACTCAACAGGGGAGGGGGAAAAAAAAAAAAACACCTTTTAGAAACCGTAACTTGGGAATCTCTTTAAAGTCTACAGTTCCTAGAAGAACGAGCTCTTCTTGCAAAGCCAAAGAATGTAAGTATTGGTTTCCCACCCACAACGGTTCCCCTTCTAATAAGGGTTTTTAACTGAGAATTTCGCAGAAACACAATACATATGATGTACGAAACTTATCTTCTGTTTTTTTATTACAACAGGTCGAGGATAATTGTTAAGAATCTTCCCAAATATGTGAAAGAGGATCGACTTCGAGATGTCTTTTCACAAAAAGGAGAAATCACAGACGTGGAATTGAAGCGTTTAAGGTATATATATACTTTTACATTCACAGCATGCTAATATGTTGTTGTGTGTGTTTTATATATGTTGGAATCACTCTATATATATAATTATCGTTGTTGCTTTTGCAGTGATGGTGGCAGAAGTAGACAATTTGCTTTTATTGGATTTCGTAATGAAGAAGAAGCTCAAGCTGCTATCACATATTTTAACAAGTATTTCATTGATACTCAAAATATCTGTTGAGGTGATTCATTTTTCACTTAGCTAAGCTAGATACTATCAGTTAAGTTTCATGACGTGTGTAGTACTAGCTAGTTTTGAAATCCTAATTTTGATATTCTCCTTTGGGACGCTTATATAGGTTGCGAAGCCTCCTCCGAGGAAAGAAGAAGGGAAGGTTAATGATAATGGTGAACCTTTTTCTAATGCTTATTATGCTAAAGGAGACATAAAGATTAAGAAGAAACCAGATGCTGATCATGATGATCCTCTGCTTCAAGAATTTCTTGGATACCACTCAGTGAAATTCTGGTCCAATGACATGTGTATTCCTCTTTCCACCGGAGTAACTTTTTCCAATGGTGCTGATGAGCCTAACAACCCCAAAAGAGCATTGTTAGATACTAAAAAGACTACAAAGAAGAAAATTTGGTGATGATGTTTCTGATATGGAATACTTCAAGAGTAGGATAAAGTCAAATCTGTCGGATTCGGACTGTGATTATGAAACTGATTGTCGAGATAATGCAGTCCATGTTTTCCCTATTGATGGAGAAGAGATTGAAGCTGGAAGAGTTGATGATGTACATGCAATGGAGGTAGATTCCGATGGCAAGATGGCTCAAGAGTTGAAAACTGACGACAGTGATGATGTTCTTAACACTGGTCGCCTTTTCGTCCGTAACCTGCCTTACACTACAACGTAATGGATCTTCATCTTCCGCTCTTTTTTCTTGTTTCCTGATTCCCCTTTGTGTTATTTATTCATCTTATCTCTATTTGTTGTTAAAATTAAAATAAAAAAAAATCTCATTCATGAAACAGAGAAGAAGAGCTTACTGAACATTTCAGCAAATTCGGTGAAATATCAGAGGTCCATCTTGTTCTTGACAGGGAGACAAAAAGGTCTAAAGGAATGGCCTACATCCTTTACCTGATCCCCGAATCTGCAGTAAGGTATTATATATAATTCATACCAATTAAAAAGTTCGAAGTGCATGCTTTTAATTTCAAGAAGTGGATCTTTAGCACTGTTAGTTAAGGTTTTAAATCGTTGATTTGGATGGTGTTGCAGGGCAATGGATGCATTAGATGACTCAGCTTTCCAGGGGCGACGGTTGCATATTTTACCAGCTAAGCCCCGTGAAAAGTCTGATAAACAAGTGTCAGTGACCTCTACTCATTCAAACTTGTAATATTTTTTCATCAGTTGTGTTTCTTCGATCATGAATGGCTTTTTTCCCAACAGAAATGACTCTTGTAATCTGCCAAAAACATTCAAGCAAAAGAGGGAGGAACAAGGAAAGGCGTCTGAAGCCCTTGGAAAGACAAAGGCTTGGAATAGTTTATTCATGCGACCGGATACTGTAATTTCTCTTGTTTCTCAAGATTAATGCATCATCCATTTTAAATTAGTCTGGCCTTTTTCCTTTGCTTCATGTTTGTTTTTCCTTTGCTTTTTTTTTTTTTTGTGTTGTAGATCCTGGAAAATATAGTCAGGATGTTTGGTGTAAAAAAGAGTGAGTTACTTGACCGTGAATGCGAGAATCCTGCAGTAAACCTTGCTTTGGCTGAAACAAAAGTCATTATGGAGACCAAAGAAGCCCACGCAATGGGATACTTTATGTCCCTTTTGGTAGTTTACTTTATGTCCCACGTCGAACATGTACCTTCTCTCTAACTTTTCACTTAGCACCGCCAAGAGAGAGATACATCTCGTCTCATTACCCTTCTCCTATTCGTACCCTTCTTCTTCTTCTTCTTTTTTAAATTTTCTGTTTCCTCAAAGGTATTTAATTTATTTTAGATCCATTCATCTCTTCCGAGCTGCGAACCTGTCAGTTTGCTCTGAGAGATGCATTCGCCGAGCGATGAAATTTTTTCACAATATTACAAGTTTTCACAATCAATTATTGCATTATATATATATATATATATTGTCTACACCATCACACCATGAATTTGAACAGAAAAGTTTACATAATAAACTAAAAACTATTTACCAAAATTACATTTTATTTGTATATTTGTAGTAAATCTTAAAGCATTATTTTTTTATATTATTTTCTGTGTTGCAGGAAAAAATATTTCCACTAAATTTTATAGTAAAATTAAGATTTACTTTTATTAGTTAATATTTAATAATATGAAAGTTTGATTTAAATTGCAAAGGATTTTTTAACCATGCGAATTTGGTTAACGGAAACGAGCCGAGGCGGGTTTTTTTTGTTGGTTCTTAGTTTATTCGATTATTTTCTGAACCAAAAGGTCCAAAACTAACTGAAAGAATAATCGGTTTGGTTTGGTTTATTTTTGTTAGTGAAATTCGAGATTGAATTGTTCGGGTTTATATAAATTTGTGGTTGTAAACAGATTATAATTCTGAAAAGCGGGTAAAATAGATTGGTTTAGTGGCTGAAATCCCTCCGAATTGAACCGATTGGTTATCTGATTTGGAACCGGAAAACGAAGAACTCAAATGTTCGGTTCAGACAAAAACCGCAGGCTATCTCCAACTCAGAAGTCAGAAGCATGGATGGGTTTTGGGACTGGTGAAAACGTGTTTGCTCAAAAAGCATGGATGGGCTTGGCCCGCTTCGATAAGGGCCGGGTTAGGGAGGATCAACCAAAAAAAACCCTAAGAAACCCTCTCTCTCTCTCGTCTTATTCTTCTCCTCCTCGTTGCTCTATATATCTATTAGTCGCCGCCAGATCAAAAATTGCCAAATCATATTGTCCCCAGAACGACGAGCTCTTGCGAATCCAAAGAATATGTAAGAGTACTGGTTTCCCGGGAACAGTTATTTCTTCAAACTTTAGAGTTTTCCGCAAGAAATCGATTTTATAATATTGTTTCGGGCTTACAGGTCGACCAGGATAGGTGTTAAGAAATCAAATGTTCTTCATGTTTGGAATCTGAGCTCCAAGACAACTGATGAGAGTTTGAAGGAGCATTTAACTCAACTGTTGAAGCAGGGACAGTAGATTCTGAGTGTCAGGGTTAGTTTCTTGTTACATATTTTGTTGATTGATTAGATAGTAATATATTAGTATTATTACAATACTAATACAATATGCAGACTTAAAAAATCATACATAATAATAACTTTAAAAATAAATTTCACTATAAATTAATTATAATGCAGATAAAAAAAGATTGGCGGAATAATATTCCAATTGGTGAGGCTTATGTAGAATTCGATTCTATAAAGACAGCGACCAGAGTCTACAGATATCTACAGGTTTACATTATTTTTGTTTTAAAAAGTCTCTTTTAGAGTTAAATTTTTTGATTGTGATTTCATAAGTAGAGTATGAGTAGTGACACTTTTTTCTTTTTTTTTTGGTTAGGATACTGTTGTGGATGAATATCGTTTGCAATTTTCATTCCGTGAGAAGAACCGAAATTCAGAGACTAGGACAATGTTACATGTGAGACGTGTCTCTCCTGACGCAACCAAGAAAGATCTCAAACAGCTTTTCGAGCCGTTTGGAGCGGTACACACACTTACTTCTCTCTTATTATGATGCAATGCAATGTGCACAGCTTCTATTTTCCAAATACCATCCATCTCTCGTATGGATTTGTTCAGAATCATGAAACCACCCTCTTGTTTATTTATGTCTATGCAGCTCAAGAGTGTTGACCTTCCATTGTATGATAATGGACAGCGTGGTTCTATCGCTTATGTTGACTTTTGCGAACATCAAGATGCTAAAAACGCTAAAAAGGCTTTGACCAACACTCTCTTACGTGGAAGGTCTTTGGTAAGTCTCTATCTCTCTCTCTCTCTTTCTCTCATGTTCACTTGACATCCTATCCATGGATGCATTCTGACTCTCTCTCTATTTCTCGTCTTTACAGGTGGTCAAGTGGGCTTTGGACATCGATAGCATGGACGACCCAGAACCACCCCGTGCACCAAGACCAATAACAATAGCAGCTTACCCTCCTCGTCATACAAAGAAAAGAAGAGCCTCCCCAGTTGATGATTATGAACAGCAGGTTGAAGTTTGTGAGAGAATAGCTTAATAGCCCCGCACCTCTATCGTGTTTCTTCTACTTTGTATCTAGTCTCCATGGTTTCCTACTACTCTGCTGGACCGGTTCTTTACCGGATCCATTAAAAAAAATAGTTCGGTATCGACTCAAGTCTCTTCCTCTTTCCCTGTGGTTTTACTTCTCTTGTCTAATTCGGAGCCTTCATATTAATTGAGTCTAATTGCAATTCTCACATTATAAAAGAAAAGGGAAGAAAGAAAATAAAGCTTTGTTCTGCTTGTAACTGTTTTATACACATGATTTTAAAAGTCTCGAAGAAGAAAACCTCTCTTCTTGGGCACCTTCATTTTTTAACAAAGGCAGATTCGGCCAAGTCAATGGCTCGGGCAAGACCAGCGGCTTTGTTCTGGCACTCACAGTGTTCGTCTTGCGGGTCACTATCAGCTACTACACCGGCTCCAGCTTGTAGATAAGCCACCCACTCACGGCGTTTGTTGGCATTCTTGTAAGAGTACATTGTATTGTATTGACATGCTGTCGGGAAAACAATTGTCCTGAGGGATAAAGCAATGTCCATGTCACCAGTGAAGGATACTCCACCAAAACCGCCACTGTATGGTCCACGCCTTGTTGGCTCTAGCTGATCGATTAGCTCCATGGCTTTGACCTTTGGTGCGCCACTAACTGTTCCCACTGGTAATGCCGCTCGTAGTGTGTCCCAGCAAGTCAAATCATCTTGTAATTCTCCTGTCACCTACACACATAGAAGTAGAAGTTAAGATATGAAGGAACACATTCATTATGTGTGAGACTTTAGATTTTTGATCTACTAGTTATCTTATTAAAACTTACCGTTGAGCTTATATGCATAACATGGGAATAACGTTCGATGTTCATAAGCTTCTCTACTTTCACTGATCCGTATTTCGCAACTTTTCCAACATCGTTGCGACCGAGATCAACCAACATGATGTGCTCAGCACATTGCTTTTCATTCTCTAGCAGATCCTTCTCTAATCTCTTATCCTCAACTTCATTCTTCCCTCTCTTGCTGGTTCCTGCTAATGGCCGATTCACTATCTTGTTCTGCTTGAAAATATGATATAAAGGTTAGCGTCAAATATGATATTAAGATTTTATGCAACTCTGAGATAAGAGAGCTTTTACCTGCTTTACTTTGGTGAGAATTTCTGGACTTGATGCTACCATAATACATCCTCTAGCCTGATTAAGAGCACAAGAAAAACATTAATGGTTAATTTACCACAGGTACAAAACCAAAGTTTTAAAGGAAACGGTTTCTCTATCACCAACCTGCAAATAACCCATATACGGACTTGGATTCACAACTCTAAGTGCTCTATAAACTTCAAAGGGGTCTGCAAATGTCCGCCTCTCAAAACGTTGACTCAGCACGATCTGAAATATGTCTCCTGCAAGTATATGTTCCTTGGCCTTGACCACAGCCTCCTTGTACTCTTCGCATGTCACGTTCGAGTTTGTCAGCGTCGGCCCAAATTGTCGTGTCTGAAGATTCACGTTACCTGCAGCCAGCTTTGGCCTGTAAAGACAACGGAAAACAAAACCAACTTTTAAGGATGGTAACCAAATGAAGTTCACAATCTTAAATGAGGGAAAGAGATACTTACGGCTCAATATCGTGTAACTTGGCCACCAAGTTCTCCAAATGTTGCATTCCATTACTGTATGCCTTCTCGTAAGGAAGGCTCCCATCTAGTCTAATCCAATGAATAACATACGCTTTCTGTAGAAATTGTAGGGAACATTAAATTACCAATTTTGGAGATTTCACAGGTTAATCAAAAACATAGATGGTAACAAAAGTAATAATACTGTACCTTCTCAACGTGATCAAATACAATTACATCGTCATAAAGACCAAGATGCATGTCTGGCAAGTTCCTATCATCTTCAGGGGCCTTTGAAAATGGTAATTTCCTCTTCTCGACATAGCGAACTGTGTCATACGAGAAAAAACCAACCCACCCACCTATCAAGATAAAAAAATCTTGTTAAGAGACAAGACTTCAGGAAAAAGAAAGGACACTAAGGTCAATCAATCTTCTGTCTAATAGTGCAAGAAAGGACATTCAAGAACATAAAGGTGAATCAGAGACTATTGTTTTAAGGGGTAAAAAGGTACAAGGCAAAATAGATCACAACAGGGACAGAATATTCAGATGAAGACCAACACAATAAAGGGGAAAGCTCAATACTTAACAAGTTGAAGATCTAATATGGTATGGCATATAAAGAACACAGGGCACCTGCATTAATTGCTGATTGGTTTTGATATAGGAAACTTGACATTAACAAAGATCATTCAAAAAGCAGGAGCTTGCGTCAAGAACACCCCATACTATAGTCACAATTCCGCAGTCCATAAAACCAGTAGCTTTATTCCTTTTAGGTTAACTATTAAGAAACAAATCAAGACAAAAAATATCTTACCACAAAAAGCATCAGGAAGATCCTGAACTAGTTGAGGATCAGGGTTCCATTTCTCGGAGATTTGTCTAGGGATCTCCATTGGATCCTCGACGTATTCCTCAGTCATGGTTTCATTTTTGTGATCCATTACAGTAACTTTATTCTCCTTTGCCACGATCTCCATCGCAGGCTGAGCCCCAACAACGCTATAACGACCCTATCGTTATAAACAATCCACATGACAAAGAAACAGTTAGGAACTGAAACACATAGTAACAGATAAAAAAGAGACCTTGTACAAAAAGAAAGATTAAAAAAAACTTACAACGCTGGACATCTGAGAACCAGGCTCAACAGACTCAAAAAGAAAGCTAGGAGCTTCACGGTCATCTTCTTTGACCAAACAACGGTAAGCAAGAACAGGAGTAAGCTGATCAGAGAATATACAACGGTAGATTGGTATAAGGTTTGTACTCTTAGAAGCATCTCCCAACTTCTTTGTATCACTTACTGCAAAAGAAACCAATTAAAACATGTTTCACAGAACTTATTTCACAGCAGCAATCTCTAAAGCTTAACTTAAGGTTATGCAAGATTCACATTCCCAAATCAAATTAGTCAAAAGAATTGAAATTTATAGCTAAAGTTCAACAATTTTTCCCGCATTTTATATATATATCACTAAAATCAAACAAAATCCAAAACCCAAAAAAAAAAAAAAGCATTGCTTTTCACACCTATTGAAGCTTCGGGAGAAACAGAGACACATTTAATCGAACGGAAAGAAGGCGGGTAAGCGGAGCTTCGACCGGAAAATCCAGTAACGGTCACAGAAGAAGAATAAGAAGAAGAGAGTGCGCGAGAAGGGACACGCCGGCGAGAGAAACTCAGAGGTTGCATCGTAGCTACATTCATAGAGGTAGACATCGGGTTGGTTTAACCGTTACGGTTAGGATGCGGCGGCCGGAATGTTTGAAAAGATCCGGAGAAGAAGAAGATTCAGAGGTGACGGCTAAAAAGAGTGAATTTTTATTTTTATTTTGTTTTTGAGTATTTTTTTCCTATTCGAGTGACGACTGGAAATATTCAGAGATGGCTTATTTATAAAGATGATGACCATGTGACTTATTATGAAATTACTTTTGTACCCCTTACCTGTATTTTTCCATTTTTTTTTTCATCAAAGGTCACGTGCACCAGTGCATGTCTCTATCTTTTACTGTAGAAGAAGTGGATGGATGGCTGGGAAGCAAACCCTGTTTGTTTAGAAATAATTTGGTTTTCAGAAAATAACGATAAAGACATACACTTTAGCTAAAATATATATATGTTAAAACTATTTTAAAAATATATAAATATCTTCAAAACTTGTGCCATAAGCCCAAAAGAAAAAGTCCAATACGAAGGAAAAGATCGGACCAGCAAATGGGTTTGACGCGAGCCTAGAAGGAGAATTCGATCGTCTAGCGAAGTCAAACTAAGGATGAGGTTCGGTGGTCACGGTCAAGTTTGTAAGAGGGAATAAAGGAGGAGATCAAGGAGAAGTTGGGATGACTTTTAGTCTTAAATATTCGAAAACTGTAAAGAAAACATATGTATTTTTAATCAACAAAAGCAATACAAAAAATCCAGTTCATTTGTTTTTCATTGTTCTTGTCGATTTATACCGAAAGTCTGCCCAGATCTCATTTCTCAATTAAATCTTTCTAATTGTTGTTTCTGAAAGTCTGCCCCGACGATGAAGGACCCGAGCAGGCACCCGACCGGGATGACGAGCTCCTAGATGATCCTATCTCCAGAGACGAGCAGGAAACAGAACTGGAAACGGATTGGCGGATCCCGATTCGTGATTATATCGCAAACGGAACCACCCCCAAGGATCGATGGCAAGCGCGTAAGCTCAAAGCTCAAAGCGCGAGGTTCTGCATCATCGGCGAAGAGCTATATAAGAGATGCATCTCCGGACCTTATCTCAGGTGCGTATATGGGAATGAAACCCATAGCATCATGAAAGAGGCTCACGAGGGTCCCTGTGGGAATCATTCCGGAGGGCGATCATTGGCCCTCAGAATAAAACGGCAGGGATATTTCTGGCCAACCATGCTCGCGGACTGCGACGAGCACGCCAAAAAGTGTGACCCTTGCCAACGTCATGCACCCATGATCAACCAGCCCGCTGAGCTGATGAGCTCGGTTTCCGCTCCGTACCCCTTCATGCGGTGGTCAATGGACGCTATCGGACCTCTCGAGCAATCGGGAAAGTGACGTGTTACTAACCTATTAGTTGTAACCGATTACTTTACTAAATGGATCGAGGCTGAGTCTTACCTGTCTATTAAAGAGGAGCACGTGAAGGATATCCTCTGGAAAAACGTGGTATGCCGCCATGGAGTATACCGCTAACCTCATCTACTCCGCGGTTCAAAAGTTTTGCGATAACTGGGATATACGGCTAACCTCATCTACTCCCCGGTACCCCCAGGGAAGCGAACAGGCCGAGGCCGCCAACAAACTAATTTTGCACAGCCTCAAGTGCCATTTGGCCGCCGCAAAGTCCGGTTGGGATGCCCAGTACACCGGGTCCTTTGGGCCACCAGAACTACACCACGTGGTAGCACGGGCGAAACCGCCTCCTCCCTAGCCTACGGGATCGAAGCCGTAATACCGGCAGAAATCTCCGTGGGCAGTATACGCCGAGTTGTTTCCCCCAAAAACGAGGAGGCGAACAACGAAGCACTACATGATAACCTCGACATCATCGACGAGAAAAGAGAACAAGCCTACGTGCGAATTCAAAACTACCAAAATGCTATTGCCCACTTCTATAACTCGAGGATCCGGCCTCGATGTTTCATCGTTGGAGATCGAGTGCTTTGTAAGGTGTTTGATCACAGAAAGGAGAAGAACGCCGGGAAAATGGGGACCAAGTGGGAAGGACCCTTCCGTATCACCGAAGTCGTTCGCAATGGCGTATATCGCCTCGAAGATGAGAGCAACGGAAAAGCTGAGCTCAGACCTTGGAACATCATGAACCTCAATAAATACTTCTAGTAAGTATTAGTAATAACCGAACTATGATTTGGCTTGATCCCTTTACAGGGTACGTAGGCAGCTCGATCCCCTGAGCGCAGCCACCTCTCCATTGAGATTTTCTTCGTGTTTATAATCGCTCCATCCCAATATAATGGAAGCTTTCCACCACGACCAGATTCACCTGCTATCGTTACATTGGCTCAATAACTCCTGCCAATCGCAAGACTAAATAAGACAGTTAAACAACTTAACAAACAAACAAACAACGAGAAGGCCCTCGGGCATCACAAGCGACGTTAAAGTAACCTCGCTACCTAACTTAGGTCACTTCAAACTCCTCGAATACCTTCTCGTCAATAACGAATCTAACGCAACTTCAATAAAATAGACAACGCCTAGTTGCTCCACAACCTCACGCGGAAATAAATGCTACCCCGCTACCCAACTCGGAACACTTCAGAACTTCCCAAAGGTCTCCACGCTCGAGCAACGAGCTCATGATAAGCTTTTCGAAGCTAACATGATGGACCCCCGGTAAACATTCCCCAGAATCTACCATCCGCACATCCGCCCTAGGTGAACTCATATCCGATCGGATGGACAAAGAAAGTAAAAAGAGTGATGACGAAACTTATGCGTTTTAAGTCAATCCAAAAACAAACAAAAAAAAAGGATTTAAATGCCTTCTCAGGCAAATACTTCTAAGTTTTGGATAAAAGCGCTCCCGGGCAAGTCGAAACAAAAGAAAGATAAAAGCCCTCGCGGGCAAACAAGTCAAAAGTTTAGAGATAAAACGAAATAAAGAAATCGGAGACAGCAATCAGACGTCCTCCCCCTCCGTTCCAACCCCCGGATCCACTGCGGTGCTCGCGTTGCTTCCATGCTCGTTTAGACCTCGCGGGACCCCTGTTCCGGCATCGACCTCCATAGGCGCAACCGAATTGTCCGAGATTTGTGGGAGATCAAGCTTGCCCACCAAGAAGTCCGAAACCACTAAGGAGTCGGACCTAACCGCAATGACCGCCCGTTGAGTCTCGAGGACTTGCAGCTCGTCTGCGATTGACGTCCTCCCCTCGCCGATCTGTTTGATCCTCAATCTCCGCAAGGTCGCTTTCGACCGCAGTCTGCTCCTTCTTCCGCTCCCATTTGCTCTTCACCGAGTCAAGAACCGCACGGTAGTCTTGGGACATCCGCTCCTTGGCGTCACGAACCGCCGACGAGTCCCCTCCGCATGCCGCTGTTCCGTTTCTGTCGCCTTTTCCTTCAGCCACCTGTTCTCTTTTAGCAGGAGGTCTCGGTCGCGTGCAGCTTTGGTTTGAGCGTCCCTGGCGGAGGAGAGGTCGGTCTCGGCGGCAAGCAGCCTGTTTTGAGCACTCTTCAAAGAAGTGATCTCGCTCTCCAGGGTCGCAACTTTTTGGTTTGCAGCTTCCTCCCTTTCCTGCGCGGCTTTGAGCGCCATCGTGAGCTCGTGAACCACCTTCGTCGTGTTCTCCAGCTCAACAGCCTGCGGAATGTCCTTCAGCCTCCGCTCGTAGAGCGCTACCAGCTTGTTGTCAGCAGCCGCGGACTGCAAGCACACCAAAAAGAAAAATGATTCCAATACTTGTGTCAAAAGAAAAAGCGGGTAAAAGAAAGTGAACGAAAAGCTAGGCCTAAATAGGTGTTCCTCAGTTCAGCTTACCTTCGCGTGAGCCGCCATCGCTTCAATGTAGGCCTCCCTCTCGGCAAGGTCCTTCACCAACGGGACCTGACAGTTGGCAGGCTTCAGGTGCCGGAAGAGGGTGGCCATCCCAAGATGGTCTTCCACTGCAGGGGAGTCACGAGAGTGGGCAAACCTCCAATGGAACGGGCGGCTCGACGACGAGTCGTTCTCGGAGGCAACAGGGTCGCCAGCAGGATCTTCGGGGTTACCTCCTGCTGGATGGCTTCCTCGGCTCTCACGGCTCCTCGTCTCGGGAGCTCAGGCTTTTTCTGTGCGAGCTCTTTTTGGCAGCGGGGGTTTGGTTGACCTCTTCGCTGCTTATCCGAGCTGGGGGAGGTTGAACGGCACGAAGAGCGGAGGCCAACGCTGCGTCAACATCACCGGCGCGGACCCTCCGAGATGGCTGCGATTGCTCTCTGAGCTTGCGGAGTGACGGTTTCCTGACCATGATGCGTAAAGGGGTGGAAGTCGAAGACGAACTCAAAATATCTGATTGCGTTTTTAAAAAAAAAGAGGAACGTTTAAAATCGTCTTCTTCTTTCGGAACATGATGGTTATAAGGAGTCATGACTAATAAAGGAGGACTCGTTACCTCTACGAACAGGAGAGTTATCCGCACCATCGCTCCTAGCCTGTTCAGCAAGGGGTGGTGGGTTCAAATGAACAGCGGAAACAGTTGGAACCGGAGCAGGAACGGCTTGAGCTAGCGGGGCGTTGAGAGCAGCAATGATGCGGGCTCGCGTGAAAGAACTCCACCTAACTTCTCCTCCTCGCAACCTTTCTGTTGGTGCTCGGGTCGCCGAAGTGTTCGGGTGCTCTCCAGAATCTGTAACACAAAAAAAAATTTGATACATTAGTACGGTAGCGTAAACATTACAGTCACAACAACGATAAAGGGTCACAAGTGACCAAGAGGTCATTCTGACCAACGTAAACGGCCCATTGGATCGGAAGGCGACTAAAATTGAAATCTCCCACTGACGCCGGAGTAACGCGGAAGTAGAAATACTTCTCTCTCCATCTTTCGTCTTTTCCCGGGAGCGCCTGGATTATCTCTGGGCCACGGCGGCGACACGTGTAAAACGTCCCCGGGAAGCCAGAATTATGTTTGATCTGGTATAACCGGAGGACGTCGTTCGCCCCGAGTTCGAGTCCGACTTCACGGCCTCTAACGTATATTCCCATGACGTGTCGCACGAAGTTTGGACACATCTGGGGAAACGCCATTCTGAGGCGTTGAAGGATCTGAAAGATGATCCTCAGGATGGGGAATACTAGTCCGCATCGCTCGAAGTAGGTGGTGTAGACGCAGCAGTAGTCCGTAGGGACAGTCTCCAGGGTAAACGGGTCTCCGGGAGAAAGCATCATCTCCACGTTTGGAGGTACACCGTGTTTTTGGCGAAGATCGGTCAAGTGTTTGACGGACGTGATCGGTGGGATGTGATTCCCCCAGAGTTTGAGAGGAGCCATAATAACGCAAGTAAAAAAAATATATATATAAAGCAAACATGGGACTAGCAATCTTAGGCGGAGAAGACAAACTTAGCAAGAAAAAGAAAGACAAGAAGGTAGACGAGCAGAAAGTAAATCTCAGAGTTTCTTAAGCAAAGAGAGGAAGAGAGAAATTACCTTAGTGGGGGGATGCGCGGTTGTGACGAGACATGTGAATAATGACCTATAAGTCATAATGGTTTTGGTTTTCGTAATCCCGCGAATTTCTCTTCCCTGATCTGGGTCGTTCAAGGCTTTCGTCTCTACCGTCGGATCTTAGGAGAGAGAGTGTAATCATCACGGAGATCTCGGAAGCCGAGATTCAGTATGTTTTCCCCGAGAAGGATCACGAAACCGAAACGACGGGGGATCCCCTTGGATATTCGCCTTTCAACTTGTATTGGGTTAAAAGGCTGGGGGGCAATTGTTGGTGTTGGGTTTCGCTGGTCGTAAGCCCAAAAGAAAAAGCCCAATACGAACGAAAAGACCGGACCAGCAAATGGGCTTGACGCGGGCCTGGAAGGAGAATTCGACCGCCTGGCGAAGTCAAACTAAGGATGAGGTCCGGTGGTCGCGGTCAAGTTTGCAGGAAGGAATAAAGGAGGAGATCAAGGAGAAGTTGGGATGACTTTTAGTCCTTAAATACTCGAAAACTGTAAAAAAAACATATGTATTTTTAATCAACAAAAGCAATACAAAAAATCCAGTTCATTTATTTTTCATTGTTTTTGTCGATTTATACCGAAAGTCTGTCCAAATCTCATTTCTCAATTAAATCTTTCTAATTGTTGTTTATGATATCAACAGGAACCAAAAAAAATTATAGAAAAGACCGATCATCAAAACCACCCTACTTGCACGTTTTGGGTGGAGAACAACTGTGTAGCTTATCATTTGTTGTTCCAGTTTAATAAAATCAACAACCTTCATCAAAAGCGAACTCATGTCTTTTACAAAGATTGCATCAGTCAGTTCCATAAGCCAATAGCAGCCAACGATAGATACGAAGAACCGTCGTTTTTCTCAAAAGTATTGAAAAGTCTTTCTTTAGGAACGCCCCAATTAGAAGACAATCCTGTAATAGATTTTTCATTTATTTATTCAACAGAATAATTAAAAAAAGCTCTAGTTGGCAACAAAATAATTAATAGCGGAATTAATTAACAATACTACTTCTTTACCATATAAGCTGATAGTGATGTCTTTAATTTCTTCAGTCAATTATATATTAGTAGTACGATTACGAATGTAGATTCTTTGACCTTTCCTCGAATAAACAAACGACAATCATAGTATGACTATGTGCCCAAAATTGAAAGGTTGCTTTGGTTGCTACCAACCAAATTCAAATCCATCCACATGAAATGCATGTGCTTTTGTTCTATCATTTACCTTCCAACGTTACAATATTACGTATCTTGATTGACAATACCACACGTAATTAATATCTGTGATTAACAAAATTCCAGTATTAGTTTATATTTTTGAGATAAATTTGGTTTGTTTCCTAAGCTGCTTCCATGACAGAGTCAAAATATAGCACATAACTTAGAGACCAAAACAAAAGGTTACAACTATATATCTCTGATTACTTTATTGAGCTCTGTATATATGATGATATGAGTCACTTCACAAGCCTATCATCATGGTTTCACCGCCAGTGAAAGCAAATGGGTAAGGCAAACACACTAGCAAGGAGAGAAACAGAACCACGATTCCTAGAGACACATACTTATCATCAGGCGTCGTTATTTCTTCAGCCAGTGGCGCAATCGGCCCACGCTGCAGGAAGAATATCAGAACCACCCAGTAGAATGCTACGTCACTGAACAACGCTGATAAGCCCAAAAGCGCTATGGAGGCACCTGTGAGCCTTGTTGCTGTCTGAAAATCATTTGAAAGACACATCTAATTAACGTTAAGACATCCAGCACAAAGACATTATAATAACCTTTTTCAAGACATTCTCTAATTGATGTGTTACCTTTCTACCCCAAATGGAGAAAGCTATTTTGCCCCCATCTAGCTCACCCGCAGGGATGCTGTTAATGCCATTGATGAGAAGTCCAGCCCATGCCCAGATCACAAGTGGGTTAAGAGATATTGAAGTTCCATCTTTGAGTACATCACCGAGTAGGAGCTTTGCTATAAAAGCAAAAGAGGGAAAATGCTTAAACATTGATTTAACACTCCAGATTCAGCCCTCAACACTTATCATATCTGATTAAGAGTTTCAAAGCTTACCAATACCACCAACGAGGAAGGATTCATGAAACACTGATGCGTCAACTACAACGCCAATGCCGTCACTAGGAGGCACGAATAACCCTATAAGAAACAGAATCAAGCCTAGAGAAAAGCCAGCCAAAGGTCCTGCAGCTGCAAGCTTCAAAAGATCTTCTCGCTTGGCTACGATATTTTTGATTCTTGTTATAGCACCGAACGAGCCTATCTGCCATCTAAAACATGTTCATCAAATGGCTAAAAAAAACAAATTTCAGCTTAAAGGAGGTTACTTTCTTTCAAATAGAACATTGCATCTTCACCTGCCAACTTGGAACAAAGAATGGAACACCAAGCTTTATCCCTAAGTTATTTGCAACTAAAATGTGTCCCAGTTCATGTACTCCAAGGACAAGAGCGGTAACAAGAGCTCCTGGTAAGCCATCCTTCAACAGTTCAAGGTTGTCAAATGCTGATCTGCAATTAAATTCATGGTAGGGAGGAGATTTTTTATTCAGTATGATGATTTGGAAGTATAATATATTCTAGAGAAAACATGGTCAAGATGTTCTTACAGTAAGTCGGATTGCAAGGCGGGCACATTACGGAGAAACAATGTAAACAATGCCACCAATCCAAAAGAACCAGCAGCAAACCATTCAGGGACAGCTGCAATTATAAGTAGTATCCAGCTAAAACTTACTGAGAAATACCTTATAACATGGAAGTATATAGCAATATACCTGTTGTCTCGGGTTCTAAGGACCTTCTTGGAACAACAACGGCCACAGGTTTATCATCCTCAGGATTAGTGAGGAGAAAAAGCTTGTACTGGTCACCAAAATTATTCTGCAGATAGATGAGCAACATATTATTACTCTTTGACTCTTTGTCACAGCATGTGTTTGTCAACGATCAAAGTTAAGAAAACCTAAAAAGCAGAATTGCTACCTCCATCCTCGTCTTTATCTTCTCATAACTTTTAGCAGGCTGGCCTCTTAGATTTCCTTTGAACAATACCCCACCCTACCAACAATTTCCCAAAAATGTTAAAAAGCAAAGTTGATAATGACCTTAGGAAAATAAACTGATGAGGTTCTCAGTAACTCACCTCATATGGTTCTTGACTTGTTACGAAGAAGGTGTCAAACCCGAATACTTGGCCCCTGAGAATATCAATGGTTTCCTTGGGAAGTCTCATGGAATCATCCAATTGTAATGGCTGTTCACAACAACTTTTTTATGAAAGATAAAAAACAGAAAGCATAAAGCTGCCGCTGTTGTAAATAACATTGCTAATAACACTTACATTCACACCCGGAAGAGGAGAACCGCTGCTAACTTCTAATTTATCGCCGTCCTATTCCAAATGCAGTAGAAGAGTACAACACATTCAGAAACAAAACCAAGAAACTACATATATGGACAATGGTAGGTATTTAAATCAAAATATTACAGGAATTAAGATAACTTAGACTCATAAGATTCAGCATCAAAAGTAACAATTGCTTACGGTTCAAACAAAAAGCCATCGAGAGTAATTAAACAATGCTTTCAAATAACATTCACTTTGATTCCAAACTTACAAACTGAGCTTCAATTTCCTTATGGATGCATTAGTTTCCAAGTAGTAAGACAATACCTGAGAACTGAATTGAGTTTTGTTCTCCTCCTCATTCCCCGGCGCTTCATTCACAACTGTTGGTTGTGAATTCAACTCAGTAGGAATTTGTGTCGGAGGACCATCAGCTGAAGTCTCTTTGCCTTCTTCACCATTATTATCCTGGAAAGAAGAACTTATGAAATCAATTACCTAACTTCATCTAATAAACCAAGCAAAAATATTTACAACATTGGAAATCATAAAAAAAGTATCCACATTGATATACTTAAGCAAATACCTCATCGTTATTGCCTTCTGGTTCTGTTTGCGTCTCCGTCGCTCTAACAAAAGTCTCTCTCTTTCTGAAAACTCTAAATTAAAAAAGCCACCAGAGTAAGTAGACAAAGAAGCAATAGTAGTGCTCCTCACCGGTTAACTAACAAAATGAAGAAGATGGATAAAAACAATAAGAAAACCTTTCAAGCTTCAGATCCTTCTTCCTTCGAGATGTTCCTGTTTGCCCGAAATTGAGACTCGAAGTAGCTACTACAAAAGGCTGAAACTGAAGACTACTACTACAACATGAGCTGCATTGCGACAAGACGCCCAAATTGCCGCTAAAACTAGCCACCGCGAGATTCATGTCCTTACAACAAAATTCGAAAAAAAAGCCTAAACTTTTAGGTTCTCCGATCAAAACCCTGATGTCATTATTACAAAGTAAAGATTTTTGATTTTTTTTGCTCTTTCAGATACTTTGTACGACGATTTCAGATTGTGTGTGTGTGTGTCCTCGTGGTTCTTAATCGCTGGAGGACACAGGATCTTCTTTCATTTATCCGTTGGCGGAGCTCTTTCCAAGAATAACGCCTTGTCGTTTTTCACCCAATCTAAACGACATGAAACTCTTATATAAATAACCAAAACAGCGTGCATGTTCATTGATTTGAACGACACGATGTTCTTTACTTATAACATACAAAAACGTCACGCATGTTCTCGTGCAATCAAGTCTTTTAGAAGGAGGGCTTGAAAGCTCTCTCTGTGGAAGAGGAGGACTCAGCAGCGACATCTCAGATGAACTCCGATCGCTACGAGAAGCCCTAATTCATCAAGAGTTTCCGATAGTCTCATCGGGAAATATTCGCTTTCCTGTCGAATCAATGGATGGTAACAAAGACGACGCGTTGAAATGCCTAAAAATCGGCAAGGATGCGATGGAATCAGGAGATCGATCTCGCGCTTTGCAGTTTCTCGAGAAAGCTCGTCGTCTTGATCCATCTCTCCCGATCGATGATCTAGTTTCGGATCTGAACAAACAATCAGATGAACCAGCGGCGACGGCGGAGGACGATTCGCCTGGATCTGCCGCCAACGAGTCATCAAAGCCGCCGTCGGATCGACCTTCTCTTCGTCAACGTGGATCTTCTGTTTCATCTTCCCCGGGATCTTCATCGTCATCATCGTCTTTCACGGAAGAACAACGAGCGATCGTGAGGGAGATAAAATCGAAGAAGGATTACTATGAGATTCTTGGATTAGGAAACACATGTTCAGTTGAAGATTTGAGAAAATCGTATCGGAAACTCTCTTTAAAAGTTCATCCCGATAAGAACAAGGCACCTGGTTCTGAAGAAGCTTTCAAATCAGTCTCCAAGGCGTTTCAGTGCCTAAGCAACGAAGACACTAGGCGTAAGTACGACGTCAGTGGTTCAGATGAGCCTTCTTATCATCAACCACGCCGAGCTGCTAGAAGAAACAACGGCTTCTACGATGATGAGTTTGATGCTGATGAGATTTTCAGAAGCTTCTTTGGTGGTGGAATGAATCACGCCACTACTACTCAATTCAGATCATTCAATTTTGGTGCAGGAACTACTAGAACAGCTAACCAAGCTTCTGATACAGGAGGATTCAATCCTCGTGTACTCCTCCAGATGCTTCCTTTTGTGTTCATACTATTACTCAACGTTTTGCCTTCTTCTCAACCAATTTACTCACTCTCTCCATCGTATAACTACGAGCACAAGTTCACCACTCATAGGGGGGTCAATTACTTTGTCGGATCAGCCAAGTTTGAGCAGGAGTATCCAATAAATAGTCAGGAGAGACAGAGGGTTGAGGAGCAGGTTGATAGAGATTACTTGTCTATACTCGGTCAGAATTGTCGGCTTGAGCTTCAGAGACAACAATGGGGTTTTGTACGCGAAACGCCACACTGCGACATGATGAGGAGGTTTGATTCAGCTGCTGCATAAACTTGGTTGGATTGTTCTGAGACATAGATTTGGTACTTACTAACTTCTGAGCATTTTGTTGATGCTTCAGAGAGTTTGATTTCAAAGTCCCAACCTCATATACATTGATTACTGTGCTCCTTATGATGTTTTAATATGAAACATATTGTGTGTGATTATATCTTATTCTGAATAATACTTCTCTTTTGCTTTGAATTTTTCCATGAGTAGTGTAGCAAAAGTTAAATGCTGTTACATCAGAAGTTTCTTGTTAATATACAAATAAATCTTGCAAAAAAAAATTGAAACTTTTTGACACTCCACTATCCACACACACAAAAAAACGGAGCCCAAGCTTACAAGCTTAGCATGTGTACAGTCAAATTTTCAGCTCTGGATTTTGATACACCAGAAACAAGAGATAAATGGTACTGTTGTTTCAAGCCACAAAAAAGAGAAAAACAATGAGGAACAAGATGATAACAGCAAAGATCTTCATCATGAGCCATCGATTTGACGAATTTCGAGTGAGGTGCTGCAGAAGAGCGCTGCGTGCTCCCTCTACATTAACTAACGATTCATCCATATTGTCATCGATTCTGTTCCATAAAAAAAATAACATGTGTTAGATGCTGCTCCCTGCAACTTGGAACATGTTGAGTAGTGGCCTGGGTAAGAAAAACGTTAAAGAACCTGATTGCTAGCTCTCCTTGATGTGTGACCATTGTAGCTAGATGTGTGAATATTCCACTGAGCTCGGTTATTATTGATTCAACACTGTGAAGTGCAACCGCTCGGCTTTGGCTATAATTCTCCTGCCTTGGGACTGTTTGCTGTAACATGGACATCTCCATTTGCTGCGAAGGAGCATTCTCTATCGCGGATCTACGTCTGTATTAGCATGACACACGAACAAAACTACCATCTGTTTTTATACATGATTTGACCTTAAACCGTAATGGAACACAAACACAATCAAAAGTTGCAAGTTATGGGGAATTAAGACATACCTGAGCTGGCTACCCGAAGGAGCTCCACTATTCAATGGCGGCAATCTGGTCAGTGACAGGAGGGAAAACATACTTAGAAGAGAGTAATTGTTACTTATGAAATAGTAGTTATTGAACAAAACTCACAGTGGTTGTTGTAAATTCCCAGGAGGATTTGGTGAAGTTGACCAAGGAGGAGGCTCAGGTACAGACTTTGCATTATTCTGAGGCGGACTATCTACTGCATTTTTTGTTGAAAAAAGTTGTTTCCGGTTTTCATGAGCCTTCATGTTCTGCAGGAACACAAGACATTTTCTCAAATAAGACACTGTCCATTGTAGGATAATAATAGGCAGGTTATAAATCAACAAATCGAACCTCTGATCTGGTAGTTAGAACATCTTGAAGTTGCTTAGTAGCTCCCATAAGTCTGGTTTTCAAATCATCACAAACAGCAGTGTAGTGACCAACTTTGTCCTGTGAATAGTTCCCATCAGCAATCTCCATGTTCTGAAGCGTTTCCAGATCAGAGAGAGCCATGTTAAGCCCCGTGATATCGTTCCTGATCAACACAGTTAAACTCTTGTATTTCCACAGTCCGGTCATTGAAAATAGACGATTGTTTTGTCACTGCAGTTGCAGGAAAAAACAAAAACATAAGGTTGTATTCACATTTCAATCACTACACTGTCTAAAGATCATGAAAACACACACATAAATGACTTCTAGAGCAAGCAACACGGAACTATTCTCTATCAAATACAGAACAAAATCATGATTCCGGCGGAGAAGATGACAAGAATAAATCTGAGTTCGAACCGTACATTTATCGAGCCTCGAGATCTTCTGCACAATTTCTTGGATACCTAACCCGGTACGGGAAGCCTTCTTATTGAATTCGGATCTTGAAGATCCCGGAGGTGATTGTTTGGATGATGCCGGATCATCTTCATTTTGATGAACGGACGGGATCGCTCCGATCTTCTTCAACGTTTGGGACAGTGAATAAAACTCCGCCGTACGATCCCTAAACGTCGAACCCATCGGAGGATCAGAATTGGATCAAAATCACCGGAAAAAAAAATTGATTAATTTCGTCAGATGGTGGTGAGCTCCGTTTTCAGATTAACGAAAGATTTTATCAACCGAAGAAGAAATTGAATAAAAAACTACGTGACACTATTATGTTTTGACATCGAACATCTTGTTGTTTTTTCTTACTGAACCGTGTCCCGTTTTAATATATGGCAACCGAAATGTGTGGTGTTTAAATACATCAGACCATTAATCTATCATTATTATACCAGTCTTTTTAGTTTGGGAAAGGTTTCTTCTTTTTAGTTGCTTGGATTTTTTTTTTAATAGAATTTTATTACATATCCTTGTCAAATGTTGAGTATTTTGATTAGAGTTTAGTGGTGTAAATTTTAACTTAATTTGTAGGACTATGTTACCAATGAAACAGTTTTGTTACATTTGTTCCCCCCAGAGGACCTCTACACTTACTTTTCTAAGATGGAAACTGTAGAGGGCTGTGCAACCAAGTTGACTACCGATGTGTGAGAAATAACGTTTCTTCTTAAGTTTATAAAACTAAAACATAATTTCACTGATCGTCTCTCAAATAGTTCTACACTCGTTTGTAGCTTTGAATAATGAAAGTAAAGAGTTAATAAGTCATAAGTAATAAATGGATCCAATATAGTTCAAATTCTGATAAACTAAATTTTGAGGTAGATTTTGAAGGGTTTTACTGTTTAGGTGATGTTGATGGTAATGCAGATTATGTATAATTTCCATTTCTAGTTTCTTACAAAAGTATATTTAGTGACCGGCGTACCAAGAGGTTTTTATAAAAATGGAACAAAAATATGTATGAGAATGAAAAGTTGTAAGTGAATGGGAAATTTTAAAGTTTTGGGGTTGATGTTGGATGGATCAGCGACAAACGTGGAAGCAGTGAGATCCAAAAAGAAAGCTTTCCCAAGCTTCGTGAGCCGTAGGAGTCTAGTAACATTTTAAGCGTGCCACAATTTCATGCCCTTGTTTCCCGAGTTTTCATTTTTATTTTTATTTTAAATTTTTAACATAGAGCAAATAGTAATACGTGAATTTGTATCATTGATTAATCTATCATTTTATTGAATAACAATACGAATTGATTCTCTCACTTTACCAATCGTTTTATCTTGAGTGCATGTAGAGATTTTTCTCGTTCCCCCCCCCCCCCCAATTCAATATAACGTGTATTATTCAATTGGAATCGTAAAACGAACTTACGCAATCGGAACAATGTCATTCAGGATAGACATTTTAATTTTTTTTTTTTTTTTTAAATCTGAAAGTAGTTTGACTTTTGACAACGCATGATGTTAACTTAGTGATAGTAATTTGTCTTTCGGAAGACAAAAAAAATATAGTAATAGTAATATGAAACAAAAATTAATAAGACTATTTGCATGCCATGTTGTAGTATTTATTTTCTTTTAGTTAAGATTTGGTTTTTTATTTTTTTGATGATCGGATAAACGACATTGACCTAGGAGTTAGAGCTGAAAAACCCGTTGCCAAGAACTAGTAGCCAAAACTTATGTCGCTTGAAGCTTTATTCCTCAAAAATTTTATTCAGTAGTATATAATCTCAATAGAAAAAATACAAATATTACTTTAGTAATTGATTAATCTGTGTATTAAATTAATGGTGCATGTAACATCATTGGGAATTGCAGGTAAGTGGGCATTACAATGTGAGACCACCTTCCACTTTTTTGACTAGGATGAGAACACACACATATGTTCTTTTTTTAAAATATATAATCACTTAATCAGATCATTTTAATATATATGCTCCAAAGTTATAAGAAAAAAAAATATTTTGATGCAACATATACGGATATACCTACCTATATATAACCAATATATGAACCATGCGTCGTCCAACGTTTTCAAACGTCCTGAAATATATACTTTTTGACATTTTATTATGTATAAAATCATATTTAAAGTTTGTAAAATCAGGCTTTTAATGTAAAAGTTTGAATCATATAGCCAAAAAATGTTTTTTCTTTCTAAAACCAACAGTTTGTTGATGAAATATGGTCTAAACGAATCTCTTTTTCAAATTAGAGAAAACACGTAATTTTTATAAAAATTAATATATTTTGTAAGTGATTATAAAATTAAAACAGTGACTATACTTAATCTATGGATGAGTCCAAGTAGCAAACACCAACGTGAACTTTGACTTTGAGGCCGAATCGATCTTCTCCTTTTATGTTTCTTTAAACTTTCAATTAAATTTGTGAAGTGTGAATATATAACGTTTTGTACGTATCAGTATGTTGTGTAGCAGAGCGACTCTTGTTTATAAAAACAATGTTTGGTTTATTCTAATTGTCATTTTATTCTTTGGATCTTTAGTCTTCGCTTAGCGTCTCGTGTAACATGTCTTCCTCCTCAAAACCATCACTACTAATTCACAACAACATACATCGCTATGCCAAGACACATCTTAATTCTTAAATAAAAAATTTCACAGTCGCTACAACCGTCATGTTAATTGAAAACACTGTTAAGAGGGAACATGCATGCTTATTATGGTTTTAACTTGTTTTAAACTATTGTAAATGTTAATTTTTGTAAGGATTCTACTCAATTTTCTAATCACCATTGCCGACCAAACTACTTTATCAAGTCACAGCTTTTGTGGAAAATTTCCCGTTAATTCATGAACCTTTCAATATGTTCACACAATACATAATCATTATATTAATTTTTGCGGCTAATTTTAGAATTATTGTACGATAACTGATCACACGCGCTAGTATGTTCTCTAGCTTAAATTTGCAACCCCACAGGTTTCAACATCCCACATTTAGTCCCTAATCAATAACCAAATTAATCAGTATACACTACACACTAATAAAATCATAAAATTACGTATATATTCATACGTAGTACATAACCCTAACTACGTAGGATAAATAAACGATCAAACTGCAGTAAAAAAATCAGTCTCTCACAAATCCCAAAAACAAAAGCATGCATTTCGTAATAAACAACGCACTGATTCTGTTTGATTTCTTCTACCTGTATCCTACACAACACTAATTAAACGACACAAAACTCAAAACACAGACAGACTTACTTAATCTATTCCCCTCAATATTTCTTTTTTGGATTATAATAATATCAACAAAAATTTCAAAAAAGACACACCATCTAATCATATCTATATATTCGAACACCAGCTGGTCCATTCACATCACACCTCATAACATATAAACATATTCAAAACCCTAAAACGCAAACATTTTAAGAACTCTGTTCTTTAATTTAATAATGTCTCCTGGCTTTCCCATCAAAGCTAGAGGACTAGGTCATAGCACTAACGGAGGAGGAACAGGGACGAAGTGTGGACGGTGGAATCCTACGGTGGAGCAAGTGAAGCTTCTGACGGATCTGTTCAAGGCGGGGCTGCGAACACCGAGCACCGATCAGATTCAGAAGATCTCTACGGAGCTGAGTTTCTACGGTAAGATCGAGAGCAAGAACGTGTTCTATTGGTTCCAAAACCATAAAGCTAGGGAGAGACAAAAGTGCCGCAAAATCTCCTCCGTTGATTTTGATCATCGTCAATACAAAGATCTCTCTGCTAGTCCTCATCGATACAGACCACGTCTTCATCAACCACAACGTAAAGGTTAATAAAGATATTGTATCTTTCTATATATGTAATTATCTCATTTTACATTAAAAAGACTAATAATATGTTTCCGTTTTTTTCTTGTAGATATTTTTGAAGTTTGTGACGAAGAAGAAGAGAAAGTGACACAGACGTTGCAACTCTTCCCATTATCGAAGGTTGAGAGAGCAAACGTTACTGCTGGGAGCCACAGCGAATACACACGAAAGCAAGCCTATACGACGGCGTTTTCCACATACTCAACATGTGGAGCTGAGATGGAACACCCGCCGTTGGATCTCCGATTAAGCTTTCTATGAAATCGATTGCTTTTGATATTAACGACTCTAGTGGATGGGGAAAATAAAATAAAGGCATGAGATCACAATTAGTTTAGAACTAGCTACCTATAGATTTTGGTCTTTATATGCATGAGATAATTAATTAGACCCTATTTTGGAACTATATGTTTTTTTTTTTTTTTTGAGAAAGATTTTGGAACTATATGTTTAGAACTGAAATTGACATGATCGATCAGTTTCATTAGGCTGGTATAGAACTTAAAGATAGAGTTGTAGTCAAATTATGACTGTCCTATACTCCTATCATGGGATCATAATAGGGCAACTTCTACTTGTAACAAATTATTTGCCCCTTCTAGTGGTTAATTATATTTTTGTTACATTCGTTTTCTTTACCTTACTCTCTTCATTGTTACTTTGGCCCTCCCATAAAATGAGAATATATTTACAATTTACGTTATATAGTAACATTTGGATAAGTGCAAAAGAGAAGAAAAAGACACCAACAATGGCAGTGATGATACTGTTTTGTAGCACATTTACCCTTTTCTTGAAAGTATCCACAACTTTAGTTTATTTTCTCCTCTAGAATTCATATATTCACACTCGTTGGAATAAAAATAATTAAAAGAAAGTCCTAATACTAATCAGCTGATGGGTCGATAAATGGGTTCACCACAGGCCCTTCATATTGGGCTTAACAAAACATAGGCCCATTATATATCTAAAATAAGTGGAGAAATTAAAAGGCAAATTTGTGTTAGAGAGGTTATATTTTTCCTGGAGAAAAGCAAACTCTCAAAGCAGCTCCGTCGGAGGAAAAAAAAAAGAAACCAGATCGGAAAAGTTCACTCTTTTCAAAACCTTCTCCGTAGAAATTCAGATTACTTAAAGCGAGAGAGAAGGTTTGATTTCTAATCCCAACAATGGATGTGATTAAGACGCAACAGATATCAGCAAGGACGATCGAGAAAGTGGTTGTTCATCCACTCGTCTTGCTTAGTATCGTCGACCATTACAATCGCGTCGCTAAGGACTCGCGCAAGCGTGTCGTCGGTGTTCTCCTCGGGAGCAGCTCCCGTGGTGTCGTTGATGTCACCAACAGCTACGCAGGTTAGCCTTTATTTTTATTTTTTGTTTACTTCTCAGATCTCAGATTCTGATGGGGTCTTTGGTATACTTAAGGGTTATTCGCATCTGGGTTCTAGCGAGATGTATATAATAACCACAATTTAGGGTTTTTGTAGCTGTTTTGTGAAGTTCTGTTCCGGAATTGAGCACTTTTTAAATTTGATTTTGTTATATACTCTCTGATATATTTACTTCAGGAAAGTCTGGTCTCGCTAGGGTTTTGGATTCAGTAGATCTCTCAGTGACTACTCGTATGTTTTGGAATTTTCCAATATTTACTTGAATTGAAGTGAAAGAGACAATTTTTAGGTTGATTTGTTGGAGGTTTTACTTGCATTTTAGTTTGCAAAAGTGGGTTTAGTCCTTTGGACACTGTTGCATATATATATATATATATATATATATATATATGAGTCTGTGACTCATTTAACATTTGAAAATTTTGATTTGTAGTGCCCTTCGAGGAGGATGACAAAGACCCAAGTATCTGGTTTCTTGATCACAACTACCATGAGTCAATGTTCCACATGTTCAAGAGAATTAATGGTATTTTCTCAGGAAATTGATGCTTAGACCATATTTTATAATGTAGAAACCAGGCTTTTTAACAAAGGTTATTTGCTTTTCAGCCAAGGAGCATGTTGTAGGTTGGTACAGCACAGGCCCTAAACTTCGAGAGAATGATTTGGACGTTCACGCGTTGTTCAATGGGTAAGTATCCAGCTTAGTCATTCAAGTAGCAATTTACTGGCCTTTATCTTATTTTCTGTTGACATGTGAGATGGATTGAAGATATGCTGGTTCTTAAAAGCCTTATTTTAGGCAGAAAATCCGTTCTTTCTCACTTTTTTGTTGCTTCTGTTTCATCTTCAATTAAGCTTCGTTTTGCTTCTGATTCTGCAGCTATGTTCCAAATCCAGTGTTGGTCATTATTGATGTCCAGCCTAAAGAACTTGGAATCCCCACAAAAGCATACTATGCGGTGGAGGAAGTCAAGGAGGTAAGATGCAAACCCTTCCGAATCTTGTCCATGTTATACAGTTGCATTCTTATATTTAATCAGCTGCTGATTAAACACTTCGTTGTCTCTTCAGAATGCTACTCAGAAAAGCCAGAAAGTCTTTGTTCATGTGTCTACAGAAATTGCTGCTCATGAAGTCGAGGAAATAGGTATGTCCAAAATGGTTTGATCACCTTGGTTTGATGTCTAAAAAAGTATATTTTTTTACTGCTTCG
>NC_025692.1:25226790-25239644 GCF_000633955.1 Camelina sativa | reverse complement strand
GTTGTCTCTTCAGAATGCTACTCAGAAAAGCCAGAAAGTCTTTGTTCATGTGTCTACAGAAATTGCTGCTCATGAAGTCGAGGAAATAGGTATGTCCAAAATGGTTTGATCACCTTGGTTTGATGTCTAAAAAAGTATATTTTTTTACTGCTTCGGAGAGACGTCTTTTGACACTTACCTGCTTCATTCTCCTTCTTGTACAGGCGTGGAACATTTGCTCAGGGATGTGAAAGACACAACAATCAGTACCCTGGCGACTGAGGTACTTGTCTTTACAGTACTTGAATGTTTCATTATCATCTGTAGAAATGTCTGCTGAAATCATCCCTTGGAGGATCTGTATTGATGTTCCTGCAAGATTATGAACATAAGAGATTCTGCTCGAGGACTTACATAGCGTATATTGTATTCTGATCCCCAGGTCACAGCAAAACTTACTGCTTTGAAAGGACTGGATGCACGTCTTCGGGAGATCCGGAGTTACCTTGACCTTGTAATTGAAGGAAAGCTCCCTTTAAACCATGAGATTTTATACCATCTGCAGGTTAGAACTTACATATCTTCATTTAAGTGTTCTGGCTCTAGAAATTATGGTTATAAACTATTTGATATTGTCCAAATCGGTGATCTTTCCTCTTTATAATTTTCTAGTCACTGTCTCGGCTATTGGTTATCTCATCTAATGAAATATTCCTCTTAAAATCGATAGGACGTTTTCAACTTGCTTCCTAACCTGAATGTGAACGAGTTGGTCAAGGCCTTCTCAGGTGAGTTTCTGCTATCAACTTTGAAATTATATTGACTGCTTTCTTGAAGCATTTTGCGTCATTAGTCTCACTGCATTTATAATGTGCAGTGAAAACAAATGACATGATGCTCGTTATCTATTTATCATCCCTCATTCGGAGTGTAATTGCGTTACACAACTTGATCAACAACAAGGTAAGATCTTTACTCTCTCTCTCTCACACGGCACACAATAATGTGAAAGTACCTGAACTTTTGATTGTGATTGTAATTCTTGGGATGCTATGTTTCAGTTGCTGAACAAGGAACATGAAAAAGCAGAGGACTCAAAGCCTGTGGCCATACCTGCCACCAGCTAGATCATGTTTTCTCGTGACTTGGTCATCATTGCCCTGCGATGACGGCAGCTGTTGTGTGTTCTCGTCACCCAAAAGAAGGGACAAGTCTGGGGGACGAGCCAGTTTAGTTTGATATCGGCTCTCTTTCGGAGTGTTGATTTCTCAACTGTTCTGATTCAGAATGTATCAAAGAGTCTTTTCATTATATCATTCAAGTTGGTTAGGTTTTTAGGCCTCTTTTGAGAGGTTTTAAGATACAAAGTTTCACGTCAATGTGTCGAAATCTCCACAAAGGGTCTTTATCCTAATGAAATTCTTGAGTTTTTTCTTCTTCATCACATTTAGCATATGGTTTATTCATATGTTTACTGGTTTCTGATCGGCAATAGCTTGAATTATACAATCTTATGTTATCCAGTCACTGAGTTTCTTCGGTATATCCAAATTTAGCATCTAGATTCACCATTCGAATGTAGAATTCGGTTGTTCGTTGTTCAAATTCAATCTATCCTCCATATATCATACAATTAAAGCAACAAATATGAAATGTCTGAATAGAGAGAGGCATTGACCCAGTTCATTGACGACAACAAGGGAGACTAGACCTTTTGGATGAGTCCCTTAAGCAACATTCAACAACAACGACAAGAAAATTAAAGTGAAAAAAAGGATGATGAAGGAAAAGTAAAGTTAACAAATGGCGTAAGCTTCGTGAAAAAGATATTTGATGATAAGGGACAGAAACGAAAACAAGAAGGTGCTTTGTTTGATGATACGCATTAATATGCTTCTTTTTCTATGTCTGCCTCTTTTGAACATAGTTTTTTTAAGAAAATATACGTATTCTATTGCTACTCCTTCCTTTGTTGATGACTAACTCGTTAACTAAAATTAGGAAATATACGATTACAAATCAACTAGTTGTTTTCTTAGGAATAGGATTAGGTCTTAATAAGCTTTGACGTTTCCCGTAATTCTTAATATAATTGTGTGATGTTTTTACTTTGAAATTGAAATCCAAACTGTTACATATTCTGCATATACAAAAGAAAAAAAGAAAAAAAGAAAAAAATCCAAATAACGTAACCTATCACTACAAAAAGTAATTAATACTGTAGTTGTATTGTATATTATACAGACGCGACGTAAGCTTTCAAGAAGGCCTTTCATATTAGTATGTTTAGTGGTTAGGCTGCATAACCCATTGAGGTGACCAAATCCAAATGACGAAGTAAATGAAGTGCTTAATTTATTAACTATAAACAATATTCTGAGTGTTGCTAAATTGACATGGTATAAAAGTTATACATGTATATACGACTGTAGACCTGTCATTGGGTTTCTTTCAAACGCCTCATATGGAGCCACGAGGAAACAAATCGACATAAACATATATTCAGCAATTCGAATGGTGGTAGAATTTTATCTACTCCAACCGACCTAGCTACATTATTATAAACTAGTATCTTAGGGTTTTTAATTTTATTCCCGCATGAAAATTAATAGGATTCTGATTCTCTTAAAGTGACTATATATAGTAGTAGTATATACTATTCACTATTTACTCAATAAAAATAAAATAAATGGAGATGGCTTAATATTATTACGTAGTAACGTACTGTTTGTGATTTAAAAGTGTAAGTGAGAGGCTTTTTGGCCATGGTCGGAAAGTTAAATACTTCAGAATATCTTTTATTTTATTCTCAAATGTTTTGATTGGAAAACTGAGATTGTGAATGGTTGCAGCGTTTGGGACGGACAAATCTATCTGCGTATTGTACCGTTTTTTATTTACTATTCAACAAATGTAGTTCGCAGTGGTGCGGTCCAAATAAAACAGAGACAAGACCGTAGCGGACCAACTGCGGACCGCTTTTGCATACAAATAAAGTTGATCTGCAGCGGTTTGTAGTCTACCTTAAAAATAGAGCGGTCCAGACTGCAGATGGATTTGGCCGTTCTGACCGCAGTTACCATTCAAACCCTGAAAGTTCTCTAGCTAATAAAAATTAAAAAGTGATTCAATATATCTTCTCTTTTTTATATTCAGAAAATATGTATCTTTGATATAGTACAGAAAATCATGTACATTTTGTTTATTAAATACATCATATCAAAAAGAGATGATAATGATATATGGTGTCACAATTCTAAAATTTTTAAAACATATTGTGATAGAACAAGACTTGAATCATGTTGAAAAGCATTACATATATATATATTATCAAATTTGTCTACTGATATGCAAAAAAATAAAATCTTCCACTTCTGTTAGTTCTTTTATTAAAATAATCATGATTCATGACAAGAAAAAATCATTTGTTCCGGGAGCATATACAACTGTTCTACTTGTACCAAACTGTTATATTTGTGTGTGAAGAATAATAATATATTTAAGGACACCATTAAATTTTTATAAACATAACAACAATATTGAGGGAGCAAAGGGTTGGTGTAATAGGTGAAAAGAATGTGATTCTTTGTGCCGAAAGTGGAATGCAGACTCAGCTTCTAATTATATACCGTTTACGAGTTAGTGGTCAAGCTTTGCCACCCATACACATACACACACACACACAATATATCCAACACTCACTTTTATTCCTTTTTTTACATCAATTTTTAGACATTGTTTTGTTTAAGTAAAAGAAAATTTTATACATTGTTATATTGGAAAACGCATATCAAAATTTTCTTGACAAATATTCTTGTGAATCTCATATTATATGTTTTGAGACAAGTAGCCTTGGAATGCATACCGCGCATCGTGAACAAAAGAGTCCAAATACAAATCAATACTCAACCTCAACCGAATTAAAGTTGGAATGAAGCTTAATATACATGTTTTATCATGTAGATGTTCGGAACTAAATTATCAAAAGATGAACCAGCGTATTAATGTACATGTTTCATCATCTCAAGTTTATAAAAGTTAACAAAAGTTTTGTGTTATATTAAAAAAAAAAATCTAAGAAAATGACTGACCGTTACAGTTGCAAGTAAAGCCATAAACCCACCAATTAGTTCTTTTGGGTAAAAAGACATGGGCATGCATACTAGATATATATTAGCTAATCTATGTTTATTCCACAAACATAACATACATATTCACATACTAATTACTTTTCATCTAATCATGTAACATAACCATAATTGTAAGTTTAACCATAAAACATAATTCTGGAGTTTTTCCATTAATGCATTAATTACAGTTTTCAAAATTCGACATTATTCTCACTACGAGTTTCAGGATCTTGTGATTGTGTAACCTCCATCACAGTAGACATCTGCTCCAGCGAACTTAATGGTAGCAGGATCGCCGGGAGACCTGACCGAGGAAAGATTCTGGCCAAGAAACATCACTCTCTCCTCTGCATTATCTCTGTGGGTGAACCCTTGTTTCGGCTCGGCCTGTTCTGAAACGAAGCAGCCTTGATCAGACGATGGACGGCTGAGATTGGCGTTCAGAAGATTGACGGTGGTTATGTCGTGAATGCTAGGCCGACGTTTGTCTTTGGCGCCGGAGAGCTGTCTCTGGTAGTACTTTTGGGCATGGCTTGCAACCTGAGTCGGTGTTTTTGATCCCACAAAGTTCCTCGATATGTTTCTCCAATCTCCTTTCCCGTACTTCAGAAGCCCTAACAAGAACCTCCTGCAGAGAACAATTGAAAAGAAAAATGAAAAACAAAGCATCAGCAAACCAACCAACCAACAAAACAAAGAAGTGACGTGCAACTTAAGAAACTAAGAAGAGTGACTTGTGTGACAAGGATCACAGAGCTCAAATAGTTCTTCACCTATGTTCTTCCTCCGTCCATGGGACTCCTTTCCTTCGATCTTGATCAAAACCTTTGGCTCCATTAGGCAGTTTACGATACGCATCAAAGTCACGCAGACTCACAAGCTGATCATCGAATCCACATGGAGCAGAACGGTAACCCGGGATTGGGACAAGTCCTGCTTCAATATCGAAGAGGTCTTCTTCAAGCTTAGAGTATTGCCTCATGACATCAGATATGGTCTTTCCAGGGATCATATCAGCAACTTTGAACCAGCGGTCAGGCGTATCATCAGCATAGACAGCGAGGGCTCGCTCAAACTTCTTGTTCTCTTCTTTAGTCCAGCTCGAGCTTTGCAAGCACATCATCTCTTGAACTACGAACCGGTGGTCAGAGGTTGGCACGTGCGAGATTAGTGGATGCAGAGTCTCCATCGTTTAAAGGCTAGGAGAGAAAAAGTTTCACCTATAAAGTAGTTATGAGTTTTGTTCTCTCTAATTTTTTGGTAGCTTGAAGCTTTGATTTGTGGATGTAGTGAAAGACTGAAAGCTTTTAATTTTATAGGATCTAAAGATATATAGGAATCAAACGGGGGAAATTAACGAATAGTTTAATGATGGAATCAAAGAACCTGATTTAGTGAGAGATTTTTGCATAAATTGAAGAATCTGGAACAATAACACAAAAGACTAAAACTTTGAAGAATCCTTGAGAATCTGCAAAAGTGGGTCGTCAGAGGAAAACAAAACAAGCAAAACCCGAATAGTAGAAAGAGAACAAGTGCAGGAAATGGAGAAGCGAGAGAGAGAGTGAGAGAGAAAGAGAGGTGAAGCAAAGGGAAAGAACAAGAATTTGTGGTATATGTATTATAGAGAGTGCATGTGTGTAAAGTTGTAACCAATGAAACCACTCCACTCTCCTACTTGGTTTCATTTTTATTCAAAGAGGATTCTTCAGATTGAATCAAATAATTAAAAATAACAATAGACTTCAATTAAACAAATTATTACTAGGCCAACATCTCATATCCTTCCAAAATTTTGATAACCACTAGAACTAGAATTCATTGTTTTTCTCTTTTCTTGTTAGGTAATTTTTGTCTAATATTATTCAAAATAAATCCACAACACATAAAGTAAAGTTGTTCGTATTTAAATGTAATGACAGTTTACGTGTGATATACGTCGGTTTGCCTAAGGCTTAACTAATCTAAAAGAAAACACTTAAAAGCAATGTGATTAATTGCTACAAATTTTTTTATAAATTAAGTAACATAACGACACTTTATTCTTTATGTCTTTTTTGGTTTGTTACGTTACGTATCATTTAAGACTGGAGGAAAATGATATTTCTAAGAAATTTAAAGAAAATATCATAAGCCGTCGGCCGCCATATTTAAAGAAAGAATCAAAGAAAAATAAGTGTGTGACGAACATGGCGACGTTAATTTGACAGATATGTGATAATATTGGTTACGTAAGCGCCTGTAGCTCAGTGGATAGAGCGTCTGTTTCCTAAGCAGAAGGTCGTAGGTTCGACCCCTACCTGGCGCGTCTCATTTAAATTTTAGTTAATCACTTAAACCTGAAAGGTGTAATTACTTAATTATTTAATAGTATGCGACTAAACTTTTTGTTTTTCCTTTTTTTCTTTGCCCACTTTGTTACTAGTTTTTTTTGTCGTCACTCGCTTTATCTACTTTATATTCAAAAGATTCTAATCAACTCTCTCAAAAGCCACTTTCACACACTACATTGTCGGTGGCTCCAAACTTGTTCTGCTCTCATGTAATGTGCATGGAAATTTTAAGGAAATATATTGAAGTATAAAGTTTTCATAACTGCAACTTGTACACAAGATTCTGAATATCTTCTCCGAATGAGTCAGTGAAAGGTAAATTTATTATCTTCTCCGAACGAGTTATTGAAAGGTAAATTTATTATAGGTTTTAGATTTTTTTGTGGGGGAAGTGGAGTTGGAGTACATTACAGACTAATACAAAATGGTTAAAACTTGGTTACAAGTAAGTTACAAAATGTTGTGTAATACACTTGTCACAACAACACAAAGTTTTGAAGGAGGTGTTTATATTGTAAAAATATGACATACAACCACTTAAAATTTGGCAATTCAAAGGTTCATCAACATGATCTCTACCTTCTGTTTTATATATATAAGTAATAAAGAAAGATTCATTTGGGTATAAAATCAGACAGAAACAGAGTTTAAAATTAACACAAAGGATGGCTTTTAGCTTTATAACTTAACCTATGTTGTAGTAGTAACAGCAAGCGAAGCAGAGTGAAGTCTCTCCAACCATGCGATTCTCAAACTCGGCTTCTTCAGCTCTAAGAATATCTCTCTATACTCTCTCTTCAGAAACAGATCCAACGCATACAAGTAGAGCTCACTACCTTCTTCCACCTCATTCATCGCGTCAAGTCTTTGAATGCATTCTCCAATGCTGTACATAAGCTTTGCCGATTCAATCTCAACGCATACTGGACTTTCCTGTAACATACCGTCACTCATTGACTTCATGGCATCCAACGGTTGAGCGGTTTCGCTTTCTATCCGATCTTCTTGCAACCGAGACTCTGCGTAACCACCATTTAGCCTGGAGGTTTCTGCTTCATCTATGTGGTGCTTTGATAATGGAGTTGGGTGATTCCATTGTGGTGACTCAGAACGATTGTAGAGGAGCTTCTTGCGCAAACGCGAAGGAGGAGTGTATGTCTCTCCAGGTTCTATAACCCCGTTGAAAATTATAGCTAGTTGCTCAGCATGAGGAACTTCCTTGTGGCGGAATAGTCCTGCTTTTGGGTTTTCCTGTGATAAACCAAAGAGAGAAGCTTTTTTCAAAATGAAGTCCAGTGGAAGTACGTAGGACCAACAAAGTTAGACAAGTAGCATTATCATACCCGAATATAGATTCGCCAGTCCTCTTCTGTTGCACCAAAACTACGAGTCTCAGGATCCCATTTCATGCTACTAGCTCCAACGAGTTGACACCAAACCTTCCAAGCCTTCCTAGTACAATCCCAGTGGTTTTTAAGCTGCGCTCTTGTATAAGCAAGGCCGGTATTATCATTAATTGTCTCAAGAATCGTCTTCCAACCTTCCTTGTTAAAATGTGCCTCGGGTCTGTTTCCTTTCAAAGTCTCTTGAACCAACAGATCAAGAAACAGCTCATGTGTAGATGGAGACCAATATCCTTTTGTTTGAGGGTTAGATGAACTACACATGCTTTGGTTATCTTCATCTTCTTCCTCGTAACAACTTCTTCGCCTCTTCTTTACACTTGTAAGCAAAACTCCCTCATCTTTGACCTCTACATTCCTACCCGCAAAGATAATCTCTAGCTTCTTGAGATCTGGCGGAACACTCAACCTATACTGTCCAGCATCAGGATTCCCCTGCAGCAAAATCAATCACTCACCTTTTTAGCCTCTCACAAAGAAACAGAAAAAGTGATCATTTTTAAAAAATTATAACAACTGGTTTTGTGACTTGTAACCTGTAAATAGATAGCCCAGTCATCATCACTCGCACCAAACGTGTTGGTCTCAGGATCCCAACTCATATAACTGCTTTCAACGAGTCTACGCCATATTTTCCATTGCCTGCCCATTGTATCCCAATGGTTTTTAAGCTGCATTCTATCGTACATTGCCCCTGTCTTCTCCTGAAACGATGACAATATATTCCTCCAACCTTCTTTCGTAAAATGTGTCCCGGGTTTATTCCCTAGCAATGTTTGCTCCACGCATAGCTCAACAAACACTCTGTGATATTCAGGCTCCCACACTGCTTTTGGCCTCATTTTTTTTTTCTCACTTCTTTATCTCCAAACTCCTAACAATAAAAACTATTGAACATTACATAAGTGTTACATGTCTTATAACAACAAGAAACAAACAAAGAGAGATATCATATAAACAGTCGTACAATTGAACAATTTCAAAAAACAGAACACAAAAACATAATTGTGGGACATGAAGACAATTAGATCCTTATTACAAAAGCAAACAAAGATACACAAAAATCCATATCATAAAGAGTCATACAATTGCATAAAGATTAGCATGAAGAATTCAAGAAACAGAACACAAATTATATAAACTTATAGACCTGTTAGATCAAGAGTTCTAGAGCTCCAAAATGCTGATGATGCAAAGAATCTATGGATGATACTGAAACAGAGAACGCAGACGCGTTTACATGAAACGTGTTTCAGTGGGATGAAAATAAAAATCTGATTACGCGACCTGAGACTTCCTCCCCAATTCAAAAGGGGGGAATTTGCAAGAAACCCTAATTCGAGTAATTTGAAGGATTGAAGAAATTACGATAATGGTTAAAGAACTCTCACCGGCGGGAAGGCGGAAGCCGCAGAAACAGATTTTTAGGAAACGGAGAACGTTACCCGGAATCTGATGGAAACGCGATAGCGATTGAGTGGCCAACACTGTGACGGGTGTGTGTGGCTGGAGAAGCCGATCGCGATTTTTCCTCCCTTTCTCTCTGTTTTTTTTTTTTTTTTTTTGCGTTTGCGCCGCACTGTGCGGATTTGGAAGGTGTTTACTAAAACTTATGGGCTGGGCCGAGTTACTTGCTCATGCGCGTCATGGACCTCGATGAAGAGATACTCTAGTTCGTTAAGAGGATTTAGACAGGTTTGTGTTGAGTCCGGTCCTGATTTTGCAATCCGGTTTAGATTTTTCTTTTTGCTCTTTTTTTTTTGTCAAAACATATTTTAAATTTTATAGCTGATTTGTATATAGATGGGAAACTAAATCATAAAGATGATTATTATTCCTAAAAAATATATATTTAGGTGACGATTTGTGGGGGAGGATGACCACGATTACCCTAATTAATTACAATAACGTGAAACAGTAAATTAGCCACAAGGAAAAATCCACTCTAGGAATTCACCGTGAGTTCTAAGAATAGTGAAATCAAAACTGAAAAATGATCAAATGATGAAAAGGATCGCCTCAAAGGACTGGTTTCAGTGATGGAAGCAAGCTTAAGCGCCGCAAATGATGATGGAAGAGAGAGTGAGATAAGAAGGATAAAAGACAACACTCATTTATTAGGTTTTCCTGAAATGGCAACAAGTGCCTTACATAGTGTCACTCTGGACCACAAACCGGTACCAAAGAACAATTAAACCAACTTGAACCAGATTACATTTTAATGTATCCGTTATAGCAAAGCATAAAAGCATAAAAGCATAAAATGAGTCATGAAGGAATATTCCTGTCACAATACTCCCTTCTTCACAGCATCCTTGTCCTCAAGGATCAAATGTTGGATACTTGTTGATGAAGTCTTGGTAGAACTCCCAGGTAGCCGCTTCGGGTGTTGAACCCTTCCATTGGACAAGAACCTTAGTGATTGCTTTGTTTTGGTACTTGATCATTTTCTTGTCTAAGATAGCCTCAGGTTCCTTAGCGTTTCCAATGTCCAGCAGGTATTGTGGTAATACTGGTGCATCGGACGGAGGATTTGGGCAAAGCTTCAGCTGGCTAACATGGAAGACATCGTGGATAGTGGATTGAGAGGGTAACTCCAGCTTGTAAGCGACTGAGCCGACTTTATCGACGACCTTGAAGGGACCGTAGAACCGTGGTGACAGCTTGTGAGGGACATTCTTCGCCTTCAAGGAGTTCTGGCGGTATGGTTGCAGTTTCAGGTACACGAAATCCCCCAGCTTAAACTCTCTGTCAGACCGGTGAGAATCTGCTGTCTACTTCATTCTGTTATGTGCCCTAAGCAGGTGAAACTTTAGCATGTTCAACACTTCCTCACATTTCTGTAAAGTACGATCAACCACAACAGTTGAGCTTTCACCTGGAAGGTATGGGAGGTGTATTGGTGGTGGTTGCCCGTACACTATCTCAAATGGGGTTGAGCGGATTGTCGTGTGGTAAGTGGTGTTGTACCACCATTCAGCCAAGGGAAGTCACTTGCTCCAAGTTTGCGAAGCTTCAGAGATCATACAACGAAGGTAGGTTTCCAGTGTTTTGTTGGTGATCTCTGTTTGGCCGTCGGTTTGAGGATGGTACAACATGGAGAATTGCAGGTCTGTGCCATGGACTCTGAACATCTCTCGCCAAACTTCGTTCAGGAAAGTGGGATCTCTGTCGCTAGTGATATCCTTGGGTATCCCATGAAGCTTAAATACCTGATCCAAGTACACTTGAGCGAGGTTAAAGGCTGTATAAGGATGCGAGAGGGGAAGGAAATGGGCGTTCTTGCTCAGCCTGACCACCACTACCAGTATGCAGTGCTTACCATAAGAGGGGGTAAGCCTTCCACAAAGTCCAGACTAACCGATTCCCAGACACCCTTAGGGATTGGTAGAGGGTTCAGTAAGCCGGGTTTAGCTGCATTGTCATACTTATTTCGCTGACATATTTTACAGTTTCGTACATAGTTTTGGACCTCGAGGCTCATTCTTGGCCAGTAGAACAAAGATTTCACTCTGTGCAGTGTTGCATCTCTGCCTGAATGCCCTCCTATAGCTGAATCGTGCAACCATCTGAAGATTTTCATCTTTACCTCAGGATCATTACCAACCACAAGCTTTCCCTTGCGCCTTAACTCGTCGTTTATGAAGGTATAGTTGGGGTGAGATGATGGTTTGACCTTGATTTCAGAGATCGGCTTCCTTAGGTGAGTGTCAGTTTTCCAGAGGAGCATCAGAGAGTCATAAAACCCATCGTGTGCTTGGGATAGAGTGATATGCAAAAGTTGAGCACCCGTTACACGAGACAGAGCATCAGCTGTGTGGTTTTCTTTACCTGCCTTATACTGAATCTCGAATGTGTAACCCATCAATTTAGAGCGCCACATGTGTTGGAAAGGAGTTGTTACATTTTGGCCCATGAGGAACTTGAGGCTCTTTTGGTCCGTTTTTGTATGATGAATGGGCGGTGAGAAAGGTAGGCGTTCCAAACTTGAACCACATGAACAACAGCAGGCAATTCCTTTTCGTAAACTGAGAAAGCTTGATGTCTTGGTCCCAGTGCTCGGCTGATGAAGCAGATTGGGTGGTTATACTGCATAAGGACCGCTCCAATACCCACGTTAGAGGCGTCAGTTTCTACAACAAAATCCTTTTCGAAATCTGGAAGAGCCAGGACAGGTGAAGTGGTCAAGGCCTTTTCCATATTTTGAAAGGCTTTGTCACCATCTTCACTCCAAAGGAACCCATCCTTCCTGAGCAGGTTGGTGAGTGCTCTGGCGATAACTCCATACCCTTTATAAAGCGACGATAGTAGTTTGCCAGACCCAAGAAGCTTCTCAACTATTTCTGATTCGTCGGGGTTTGCCATTGTTCTATCGTTTTAATCTTACCAGGATCTGTGCTCACGCCCTCGCTCGATATGAAATGTCCCAGATACTCCATGATGGTTGCACCGAATGCGCACTTCGATGGTTTTAAGTAAAGTTGTTGACTCCTCAAAATCAAAAAAACCTACTGCAAGTGATGGAGATGCAGTTCCCAGGTAGGGCTATAGATCAGTATATCATCGAAGAACACTAACAGGAACTTCCGGACAACCTCTTGAAAGGTGTGGTTCATCAAGCCTTGGAACGTGCAGGGGTATTTGTGAGGCCGAATGGCATCACAAGATATTCATAATGTCCTGCGTGCGTTTTAAATGCGGTTTTGTACACATCATCAGGGGACATTCTGATCTGGTGGAAACCGGCTCTCAAGTCCAGCTTGGAGAAGTATTTGGTCCTCTAGTAGTGGAATAGGATACTTGTCCTTGATTGTCTGCTTGTTGAGGCCGCGGTAGTCCACACATAATCGCCAGGAGCCGTCCTTTTTCTTATCCAATACGATTGGAGAGGCATAGGGGCTTATGCAGCTCCGTATGATCCCTTGGGAGATCATATCCTTTACCATCTTATCAATAACATCCTTTTGTAAAGATGAGTAACGATAAGGTCTGAGATTCACTGGGTTTGA
>NC_025692.1:25212128-25225933 GCF_000633955.1 Camelina sativa | reverse complement strand
GGCCTGCGTGCGTTTTAAATGCAGTTTTGTACACATCATCAGGGGACATTCTGATCTGGTGGAAACCGGCTCGCAAGTCCAGCTTGGAGAAGTATTTGGCTCCTCCCAACTCATCCAGTAGGTCCTCTAGCAGTGGAATAGGATACTTGTCCTTAATTGTCTGCTTGTTGAGGCTGCGGTAGTCCATACATAAGTGCCAGGTGCCGTCCTTTTTCTTGACCAATACGATTGGAGAGGCATAGGGGCTTGTGCTGCTCTGTATGATTCCTTGAGAGATCATATCCTTTACCATCTTATCAATAACATCCTTTTGTAAAGATGAGTAACGATAAGGTCTGAGATTCACTGGGTTTGAACCGGCTGCTAGTGGTATTTGGTGATCAAACCCTTCTCGAAATGGAGGTAGCTCAGAGGGTTCCTCGAAGATGTCTTGAAATGAACCTAGCAGGCATTGTAAAGAAGGGTCCTCTGACATATTTGATTGGTGGGTAGCAATATGTGAGAGGAGTGCTTCAGGTTGTAGAGAAGGTTGATCGGGAGATTCTGATACCAACTGAACTTGGAGGAGGGCAATCTGTGAAATCTGACCCATTATCTTGTTTAAACTCCCCCTTTTACTTCCATGCAGTTCACCTTGGTCCCTCTTAGTACGTGCTTAACCCCACTTAAGTTAAACTCCATTCGCAGATTCAAGAAGTCCCATAGAATAGGTCCGAGAGTAACCAATTACTGAACCCCAAGGACTAGATTATAGCAGTCTAGAGGTATTAGTCTGACCTTTGTGGTGAAGGTGTAACCTTGCAATTTCCACGAGAAGGCTGAGCACTTGTTCTTGGAGATTATCGATCCCCTAAGAGCCGAGATCACGATGAGTGGCCTAGTAGGTTTTAGAAGGCATCCTACTTCATTTGCGACCGCCCGACTGAGGAAATTGTGTGTGCTTCCAGGATCTATCAGCATATATAGCTTCCTTTTTCCATAATGACCATTCATAATCATACAAGTGAAATGTACAGTACCTTTCAACGCATGCACAAAGATGACTGGTCCTGGTTCAGCTATCTCCTCAGCTTGTTCATCGTGGTGGTTTGTGATGAGCTCCTCTTCCTCCTGACACTCATCATCTTCGACCTCTATCACAAAGATTTATGATTTCTTATGTTTTAAGTGATGACGTGGGGAGTATGGTTCATCACAAAACATACATAGCCCTTTGGCTCTCCTTTCTTGCATTTCTGGGTAAGTGTATTTCCGCGGGATTTTATCTGGTTGTTTGGGAAAGGTGTTTGGTCTGTAGGGTGAGTGTTTGGGGATAGTGTTTTCAGGTAGAGGTAATATGGGAGAGGTGTTTGGGTTTCTTGAGTGATTCGGGGCGATCTGTTTGGGATATGGATTGAAGGGAGCTCGGTTTTGTTTGTGTTGGCTAACGAATAGGTAAGATTCATGGAGCTTAGCTAACTGAGCAGCATCTGGTACAGTGGTTACCTCAAACTGGCGGACATGTAGAGCGAGTTGAGGGTTGAGGTTGGTCAGGAAAATGCTCAAAGCATGTTGGTCCGGCAGAGTCAACCGGGTCAGAGCATCCTCGAACTTCTCTAGAAAGTCCTCCACTGAGTCTCCAGCCTGCTTTATGCTTACCAAGACGGATAACGGATCATCATTTGCCTCCGCAAAACGCTTGGATAGAGCCATGATAAAGTCGGACCATGATGGGAAGACGCCAAAACGGTTGTTTAAGTAGTTTTGTAGCCACTGCATCGCTTTACCTTCCATGTAGATGAAGGCCAGCTGAACCTTTCCCTCGGCTGGAGTGTGGTCCAAAAGAAAGAGCTGTTCGCATCGGTAAATCCAGTCTCTTATCGCGCTTCCGTTAAAGATCGGAAAACCAACCTTGGTTAACCGTGTGGACAAACCATTTGGGGCCATTTGGTGAGGAGGTGCGTGGTCTGTTCCCATAGGTTGTTTGCCAGAAGATGCGAGACACTCGTTCGATAGATCTGGCGGATCCGTTGGTCGCAGTTGTTGTGACGACCCAGTTAACTCACCGGAGCTCGCCATCGGAGATTCGTTAGCTCCGCTTGACTACCCAGAGTTCTGCGTCACCAGCTTTTTCATCATAGACTCTAGGGAAGACTGAGACTTGATGAGTTCCACCTGAGATTTCACCATATCTGCGATTTGGGTTTTAATCTCGTCGGTCGTTTGTTTTTGGTCATCGATCTGCTTGCTCAGAGTTTGGAAACGAGTAGCATCAGCCATGGTTGCGTCGGTCCAAAGATCAACATGGCTCTGATACCAATGAAACAGTAAATTAGCCACAAGGAAAAACCCACTTTAGGAACTCACCGTGAGTTCTAAGAATAGTGAAATCAGAACTGAAAGATGATCAAATGATGAGAAGAATCACCTCAAAGGACTGGTTTCAGTGATGGAAGCAAGCTTAAGTGCCGCAAATGATGATGGAAGAAAGAGAGAGATAAGAGGGATAAAAGACAACACTCATTTATTAGGTTTTCCTGAAATGGCAACAAGTGCCTTACATAGTGTCACTCTGGACTACAAACCGATATCGAAAAACAATTAAACCAACTTAAACCAGATACATGTTTTAATGTATCCGTTATGGCAAAGCATAAAAGCATAAAATGAGCTATGAAGAAATATTCCTGTCACATAACGTTTGCTTTAAATGGGCCGTAACGTATATAAATAGTAATCGTTTGAGAAACATTGATCAAGGCTTAAAGCTGGCTAACCAAATATGTTGTCACTAAGAGAATCCGATTTTTTTCCTCGTTATGCTTGGAAAGATCTTATCCTTCTTTGTTTTCTTGTACTGGATGTAAGAAGAGCTAAAGCTAATGGCAAAACAGCAAAATGAGAACAAAGTGTTTCTTAATGTGTTTAGCTAGTGACTTTTCAGGAAAATATTTGAATGTAATATTATGAGGCATAATTAAACATGACTTTTTTAACATATTGCTTGAAAGTGTGACTTAAAAGTTGAGATTCTACACGCCAAAAAGAAAAAAAAATGTTGGTTTGTATGAACGATAAAAATGTGACTGCACTCTTTTAAAACCTTCGGGGCATCGCGCGTGTCGTGAGAAAACAAATTACACATGACTAGTTAGTTAGCTAGGATGTTAACATTTCACTTGATAAAGATAAGAGACATAATATCGGAATTGGTTCAATTGAAATTAACACTTAACAATATGTTGGCTAAGATTTCACGAGTGCGTAAGCTTTCATAAATTATTGGAGAAGAAACTTAAATCATTGTCAATATTTAATTAGAAAAGAGTAATAAATAAGAGACATGCATTGATGATTTTGTTCTTGTTGTTGTTGTTGTTTGGTTGCATTGATGATTTGATTCTAGTAGAGGCTCTCATCGGCTCTGTGCTACTAGCCATTAGATATGTTTTGAATCAGAAGAAAGCGTTATTATTAGTGTGACAATTCCAAAAAAAAAAAAAAACAGTATTCCATGAGATAATACATTTGAAACAGGTACGACTCTTTCCATATACAGCTCTGACATTGTGATCTAAATAAGAACTAGAAGTAGCTAATTTAAACACATGCAAGTCCCAGCAAATGCAAATGCACTGCATGAATGAATGAAACCAACCAACCTCCCTAGTAACTAAACTAACTACTAGCCCTGTGTTCAATTGAATAGCATCATCATTGATTTGTCTCTCCCTATTAATTTCCATTAATAATTTCAATTTTCTTTTAAATATTTAAAAACAAAATGTTTTGGTTATAATAAAATCAAATTTTAAGGCATGAAAGATGATGAAAAAAAGAGAAGTCATGTTTTTAATGCCAATACTCTTTTGTCTTCTTTATTCACTTTGTTTTCTTTCCCTTTAAAATCTCTCTCACACTCAGAAAAGTGTCTCCCTTATTTTCAGGCACTTCTCAAAAATTAAATATAAGAATTTTAGAAAGAAAAAAACCATTTTAAAGTCTAAAAGACCTTCTCTTTCAACTAGAAGCCATGTCTTCAACCTTGCTACTACTTCTGCTCTCTCTTCTATCTCTCTTCCTCAATGTCTCACTCGCAGACAATCACACGGCGGTTGTCATAACAAACTCAAACACTACGTCGCCACTTCCACCTCCACTTCATAACTTAACTTCCTCTTTCATGCCCGGAATCGCCGTTGTAATCGCCGTCCTCACCGCGTTTTTCTCTCTCACTTTCTTGCTCCTCCTCTACGTCAAACACTGTAAACGACGAAACGACGGCGTTTACAGTAACCACCAGCAGCGTTTCGCAGTCTCTAGATACGGAGGTGGGTATTACGCCGGAGGAGTTGTACTAGGGAGGAAAAATTCCGGTATAGACCGGTCCGTGATTGAGTCTTTACCGGTTTTTCGGTTTGGTGCGTTGAGCGGTCAGAAGGATGGTTTAGAGTGCGCCGTGTGTCTCGCTCGGTTCGAACCGACGGAAGTGCTGAGGTTACTCCCGAAATGTAAACACGCCTTCCACGTGGAGTGTGTTGACACGTGGCTCGACGCTCACTCCACTTGCCCGCTTTGCCGTTACCGGGTCGACCCGGAAGACATACTCTTGATCAGTGACTGTAACTCCTGGTTCGAGCTCCGTTTCTCTACTAACCGTCAACAAGAAGAATCTAACAGTACCGGTTTAACCCGGTTTATTCCGGTTATTAGTCGAATCTCCGGTCGTCATTCGTCAGCTGGCGAACGAGCGAGTCGACGACTCAACGAGATTAGAGCGTCGTCGGCGTCGTCCAAAACGAATCCGGCGCAGTTTCGGAGATCGCTCGATAGCTCTTTGAAAGTTAATAACTCCGGCGAGGAGAAATCGGAAACCGTCGCCGTGAACTGTTTGGATCGGTTACAGAGAAAAGACGGGTTGCTGTTGGTTCCGAATCGGGAGAGTTTCGAAGGGAGATTCGAGCACCGGATAATAATCTCCGGCGGGAATCGAGACGATCAGAGGTGGAGCGAGGTGAGGCCGTCGGATCTTTTGTATCTACGATCGGAGATGATACTTAGCGAATGTAAGAAGTTAGCTACGGCGGAGGGTGGCAGAGATGTAATTAACGGGAGAAGTGTATCGGAGTTAACGAGTATCGAGAGACGGAGGAGATGGGGAGGAGAGCCGAGACAACGACAAGCCACGGCGGTGATTTCGAGGTGGCTCGCTTGGTCCCATCGTGCCTCCGCTTCCAGCGTTGTTTAAAAAAAATTATTTATATACTCCTTTTAATTTTGTCATATAACAGTTTTGGCCTGTGTAGTTTTGTTTGATAACAATTTAGCCCAAAATTAATTTATTCGAGACAATGCAACAGTGGCACAGGTAGGAAGATGCACGAGTGGGAGGAAGCACAAATCATTTCTTTTTTGTATTTTAATTTTTGAGGAAATTATAAGGAAAGTGAAAGGTTGAGTTTTTTTATATTAGTGTCTTGGTGTAATAAAGGGCGAGTATTAGGGATCTGATAACTGGGTTTATTAAAATAAAAACAAATTAGCTCCTAATTTGTCTTTTTCATACATTGAACTCATAACACTAGGAAACATTATGTGCTTGCAAGACAATTTATTAATGAGTTTATATTACTGTTTTTAATAGAATAATGATATATTTAGCTTTGTGTGGTTTTTGAAATATATTAATAATGGTAAAAATGGACTTGTTCTTTCAGACTTTGTAGTATAGTAGTAGCTTTTTTAATTTTGGGACCTCAAAAGAAGGTTCCAATTCAAAAAATTTGACATAAGACAATGCTCTGACACAACTCATGATCCATCTACATACCTCTATGATTATTTGTTGTACATATACATCTAATTGTTAAGTATTTTGTAATTTTAATCACATGATGAAACCTTATGTACAAATTGATTATCTCGATATAATACATGTTCCATACTTTCGAAAACTTTCCAAGTAAACACTATTAGGTGGTATCTTTATGTAAACCCCAAGAAATGTTCAATTCAAAATTTAACTTGTGATTTTTTTTTTTTTGTAGACAGTACTTTTACATCTATCTCTTTACGTACGTGAGACTTTGGGAAGGAGCGATTTAAATTACTTTTACAGTTTTCATTTTTTTACCCTTTTCTACATGAGAATTGTTGTGATGAAAACAAAGAAGTCATAAACGTGCTAAACTGCTATAGTATTAGAGAGAACTCGGTTGTTTTTCAAATTTAAGTAAGTGGCAGATCATTTACTTCCAGAGTCATTGTTGATTGATAGATACAATCAATTTTCGTTACACAATTAATAAGATGATATCGTATTTTCTATTGACTACTTTAAATGTTTGAATTAATGATATGATTTTCTTTCGTGCCATCACTTTACAACTCATCATTTCCAAGTTCCAACATTCTATATTTTTCTTTTTCTTGTTTTATTAGTAATTCATTTTGTGGTTTTTTTTCGACAGCTGATCTTGTTTCGTTCTTGTTGGTTTCGTAACAACCACTTGTGTTGCCCACTCCTCTTTATTAGCTAGATATTGAAGAAAAATAAACGATTGTAGTAGTAGCACACGTAGTACAGGCAAAAGCAAAGCATCACAAGTTTGGTTTATATATTTAGAGTAATCGGTGTATAGTTTGTATGATTGATGATGATGATACAAGATCATAAAAAGTAAGCAATGTTTGCTAGTATTTATTAGTTTTGTTTTATTGATAGAAGTATAGAACAGATATCTACTTTTTATATCATCCAGTCAAATTTATATGACTATTGTTACGGTTAAAATATTTATAAAATGGAATAATCATATAAAATTCAATATTAGTTACGTGCATGAGTTGTCTATATATATGTGATGAACATCAAAGTTCAGATTCATATAACTTGCATGAGTTCCATGAAAGGAAAAAAATCATCAGATAGAGGTAAAAGCATATGTCACAATTGAGATCCTTACTTAATGTTATCCTAAACAGTACTTTTTGTTGTCATTTACATTTTATAATGTTTTGTTTGGACTTACTATGAGAGAGATCGAAAATGAAATGGTTGAATAAATTGACGTACGGTCTGTTAATTACAACAACATGTCGAGAGAAAAAAAATGTTAACAGAGAGATGAAATTATTTGAATCTCAACAGCAAGGGATACATAAAGGAGAACATTACATGTGGCCTTTGCCTGTGTTATCTCATGTATAGTCCATCAATCTTAATTACTAACCATAGAAAATGACATTTTCATTAGAATAAAAACGAATTTATTTTGTCTATTAGCCCTTGCCATGATTTCATCCGCCTAACGTTACTATTCTCCTCTCTATATATTATTGTGCGTTTTTATATGCTTAAGTAAAATAATGACTACAAAAATAGTATACTAGTATTAAAAGTTCCGTGGTAATTAAATACTCCCTCCGTTTCAAAATATAAGATGTTTTAAAGAAGTTTTTTCCGTTTCAAAATATAATATGTTTTAAAGAAGTTTTTTGTTTCATAATATAAGATGTTTTTAAGTTTTTATACAACTTTTAGATTAGTTTAGTATTTTATATTATGCAGTATTGTTTCTGATTGGTTGAACTTGTTAAAAATAAAGACTTCTTAATCTGCGTGCTTTAGTTAAAACATATTACATTTTGAAACGGTGGGAATTTTGAAAGGGAGGGAGTACGAATTCTCCTCTCTATAAATTATTGTGCGTTTTTATATGCTTAATTAAAAGTCTTTTTTTATTCTTTTTACCTTTAGCCCTATGCCCCTATCTATGAGAAGAAGTGAAGAATGGAGTTCCATGAGAAGAATATGATATATGGGCATATCAATAAACAACAAATCTTGGGAAAGAAAGAAATAAATCATTTCCACACAGACTACGAAATCCAAAACTGCTGACAAATCTCAGAGCTCAATGAAAAAAGTGGCCCACAATAGAATCTTTAAAATTACTAGCAGAGTTTATAGAGCTAAAGAGTACACTAGATATGTCAAGATATAGAATCATAATTGCATCCTCTATACAATTTTCTGACAAAATAAGTACTAATTATTATTTTTGATGTTTTAAGAAAAAATTAGGAAATAAATATACTTAGGAAAAACACAAAGTAATTAAAATGTAAATCTTGGAAAGTCTCTAGTGAGAAACCATTGATCAAGAAATAGAAGGGGAGCGTCCAGTGTCCTTTGGGTAAAAGCGTGGATACGTGTGTGTACATGGTCCTCATTATCATCGTCCTGCAAAAAGAGGCCACCCTTAACAATATCTCTCAATTACTTTTCTCGATTCATGAAAAGCCCACTCGAGTACTTGAAAGAGTTTCATAGACTCGACTCAACTGTCACAGTCTCCCAACTCTCTTAATCTTCCAACTTTTTTTGGTTTCTTTTCAGCTTTCTTGTCTGACTTGTAAGTGTATACATTACCAATTTACTCCAACATCTCTTGCCTTTTTCGTTCCTCTCCGACCCCATTTTTTTGGCGTTTTCCACTCTCTATATCTCCTGAATTTTTACTCTTGCTTTTTCCCTGTCGAGAGGGTTATTATTATCACATTACAACTTTTGGTACCAAGACTAATAATAATAAGTGGAGCGAGTCTTCTCCATCACCACACACTCTCTTTACAAAATCTATTTGCATTGGCCTACTTAGTACTAAATTGTGTGTGTGGATTATTGTAGATCATGAAAGTGAGATATGCTGCGGTGAATTCGGATCTACAGCTTGATATGATAATGGCTGCCGTTACCAGATAAAGAAAATGAAGCGAGTGATTTGACAAGACAGGCTATATAGACAAAGACAAGACTGTGTCCTCTTCCGTAAAAAATAACTCCTTTGTCCCCTTCTCTCTGTTAGCTCTTTCTCCCCTGCAGACTGTTATCACTTCCAATTCTGATTCTCTCTGCTCTGCTCTGCCCACAACAGTTACTACACAGCTTTGTGATCTCAACAACTCAGAAACCTTGAGATAGCATAATATTGAATTGAATTCTCGCATGATGACATTACTAGGAAAAAAAGGGGTTTAAAGAACAAAAAGATTAGGAACTTTTTCTCTTTCCATTAACTAATCGGTGTTGTTGTAAATGTTTGACATTACCAAAACTAAAAATGTAAAAGAATCGAAGAAAACAAAAAAAGCTACTTCAACAAACAACCTACGAGAAAAGGCAAGAGAATCCGAGAAAGGACAAAAAGAAAAAAAAGGTTACTTATTCATAGAAAATTCTCTAAATTCTTTGCCTTTGTGTAAATCAATCATCCTTGTGTTGCTTTGCTTCTCGTGTTTCTGCCAACAATATCCATGCTTTTGCCCCAACTTTTCATTAAGACAAGAGTCAGTTATGCTGTGTAAGATTTTGGTAACAGCAAAAGCGACTACTGGCCTGTGTTTTCCATATGGGAGAGAAAAAATAAAACATATATATATATATATATATAAGGAGGAACGAGGAGGAAGAAGAAGAAGAAGAAGCTTGGTGTGTGTGTGTTTGGTGTTCTCATTTGCTTCGTTTCTTGGCTTCGCTGTAGAGGATCACTCCACAGACGGTGAGGGAGTAACCCAGCATTCCTGTTACTGAAACCGGATTCTTAAAGATTAGAATGGAGACCACCACTGCTACAGCTCCTTTGGCGTTTCCTAGCACCTGTCACAGACCAATCAGAACAAGGTCGTATGAGTTTACGTGAATCACATCTTGAGATTCATTTTGAAACGTAAGGGCACAACACGCATATTATCATACACATAAGTACATTTAAAACCAAATCCAACCGAACATCCAAGAAACATGACACTAACAGGATCAAGCTGGTAACTGTTTCTCACTACTTCTACACATACTTGGACCGACTCTGTGTCAACCAAATATAACATATCATCTAAATCTACCATAAACAAGGATGTAAAAAGAAACTGGACTGTAAATTACCTGCAGAGTGAGGGCGCTAGTGTGTTTCGTGACTAAGAAATTAGTCAAGTTGACGAAATAGGCGAGCGCTGAATTGAATAGAAGATACCAAACGATCCTGAAATCATCTCTTGCAAGTGCAATTGTAATGCCGACAACATTTTTCTCCATGATAAGAGTAGCAGGCAGAAGGAACACGACAGCTATTGGAGCCATGTAAAGGAGGAGATTCATGGAGTTGAGCTTTTCCCTTCAATACAACAATTAAGAATCTTTTTAGCAACACTCTTTAGGATATGCAAACTATTGCTACATAGACCTTTAAACAATCACACTGAGACAATGTCAGCCGTATCTTACCCTTCAGAAGAAAGTAAAATTCCTTGAAGCACTGATTTAAGTGCTCTCGCAGCTGTGGCTGCAATGCACATAAGGAATCCAAACAGGTGAAAGCTTGGCTCACCCTGAGACAACCAGAAATTAAGAAATGTCAAACAGAGGAAAGCACTCAGAGAAATAAAGAAGATATCAGAGGAAGCAAACACATCACACAGAGAAAGAACAAAAATTTCCGCTAATCAAACATTATGAGCAACAAATGTTCATAAGGTGAAGAGAGGATGAGTGAAACACAGAATTTCAGCGAATCCAAAACATAAAACAATCCAAAAAATTTCTAATGTGAAACGTAATTCAACAATGTCAGAGCTTAAGAGCTCGTAGCATTGGCCATAAAATGAAACTGAACCAACCATATTAATCTCGTAATGACATCTAAGCTTCTTGCTCCAAAATTATACCTATGATGGCAGCCTATGAATTGAATCAACCAGAGCAATTCAAACTCTAATTCACGCTTTTACTTCAAAACTATATCAATCTCTCTAAGAATCCATCAATTTTATCAAAATGCAAATACTTAAAAAAAGGATTCAACTTGAAGAGTGTTGGAGAATTACCCCACTAGCAATAACAACACCGGTGACAACAGGGACGAGAGTGAAGTAAGTCAACCAAGCCTCCCGCTTAAGGGTCATCAAGTAAGCAAACACGGCCGTGAAAAACGGCGTCGTAGCACCAATGGCCTGGTTAAAGGAAACAGGGAGAAACCGAAGAGAGATGTTCCCAAAGACCACCGACACACAAAAAACGAGGCTTAAAGCAGAGATCTTGAAGAACTGAACACGGGATCGAATGGTCTGCATCGGAACCATCTTCAACCAAGCAATGGCGACGTAGCTGAGCAGGGAACAAGCAGTCATGTGACACATGGTGAGAAAGATTGGGTATTTGAAACCGTAGTTGCTGAGCAAGTACTTGTTCAGCAACAATACTCCAATGTTGGATGAGTACCAAGACGTTACTAGCCCGATTGTGAAAAACCGACCATTCGTCGCCATCTTCATCTTTCGATCTGAATGGAGATTTCAAATCTCAAAAACCCTATTCTATTAACTTTTTGCGGATTTGGGGATTTTGGTGCGAATCGAATCTGGACCCAAAAAAAAAAGTACACAGATTTTTTTAACGAGTGATGAACTGATGATGACAAATGTTTTATTCCATCGATCAGCTGAGAACTCTCTGGGTTTTAGGTTAGAACACGCGAATATGGCTGGAAACGAAGAACCCAGGTAAGCAAAGCAAAAAAGTTGGGATTTTTTTTTGGAGGAAGATGATGAGAAGAAGAAGCTTCAAAAAAAAAAAAGGAGAGATCTTGCTTGGCTTAAAGCTGCAACATCTCTCTCTCTCTTAGTTCCAGTTTTTAAGTAAAATTTTTTTTTATTAATCCTTTTTATTTCGGTTTCATGGTTGTGGTGCGTTAATGTATTGTTTTATATATATACAAAAATGTCAGTTTCTCTAATTTTTATTGACTTTTTAAAAAAAAAAAATTTAGGGTTACTTGAGGATTCAAAGTGTGGAGGAGATGTGTTGTAAGTTGTAACAATGAAGAAAAGGAGCCTGTTGACTTTGTTAGTAATCACACTTTTTGACAATGATTTACGTTTTGTGAATGAATCAAACTAGTACTACTACTAGTTAGGGATATCAATTGGGCTGACCATGTCTAAATGGGTTTGTCCAATTACCTCCATTTTTTTGACATTCATGGTTTAAGCCCAAATAAAACCATGTCCAAATATGTTCAAACCAAATAGGATCATGACCAATTGAGTTGTCTATGAAATCCAGATTATACATAAACTCATCAAATACTTATTTTTAAGATTAAACTTATAAATTCATCATTAACATTCAAAAGTTCATACGAAATCCATAAGTAAGTTATAAATCCATACATAAGTTATAAATCCATACTAAATCCATAAATAAGTTATAAATCCAATACATACTCATACTTAATGGTCTCATACTCATACTTAAATTAATGGTCTCATACTCTCATTCATACTCTAATCTTCTTTCTTACACCTTCTCATTCCTCCCCTTCTTCTTCTCATGTTTCTCCTTCTTCTTCTTCTTTATCTTCCTCAAAAAACTCGGATCCACCTACCAAAATGAAAACTATTAATGAACCATCACTTCATTTATAGAAAACAAAACAAAATCAAGCTATAAGAGTTAGTATACTTACTAATTTCCTCAAAACCTCTTAACCAGTTTCTTGCACAGATAAGTGCTTGCACATTAGATGGAAGTAGACGGTTCCTGTACTTGTTTAGAACTTGACTTCCCACACTAAATGATGACTCGGAAGACACTGTTGTTATAGGAATACAAAGTACATCACATGCCATGCGAGATAACTCTTTAAAACGTGCTGCATTATCTTTCCAATACTTCAAGACATCCAAACTCTGAAACGCAACCATATCCAAAGCTGGTTCATCCAAGTACATATCTAAAGCCGATTTTCCTGTTCCAGCTTTTTGAGAAACAAATGCATAAAAGCCCTACATAATATGACAAAGAACATAATAAGAATAGAGAGAACTGATAATATGACAAAGAACATAACAGAATAAGTTACTTACACCATATCCAGATGGTAGGTTATCCTCCATAACTTGTGAAGTTGCAGCGGTGTTCACAGGATTCTTCTTATAAACTCCATACAGCTTTTCTATCTTCTTGCGGATGTGATCCAACTTAGACTTGCTAGTTGATGGATCTAAAGTGCTAAAGCAGTATTCTAAACAAGTGAACTTCAACCTTGGATCCAAAACAGCAGCAATCGCAAGTATATCACTGTAGTTTTTCCAATATTTGTCAAACTTCCGCTTCATGGTGTCCACCATTTCACAAATGGTCTCATCCTCAGATATTGCATGAACTTCAAGCCAACTTTCAATTTTCCAAACTTGCATAAAGTACAGATTCACAGTAGGATATTTAGAGCCTGAAACAATTTTTGTTATTTCATCAAATGGCCTCAAGAACTCGCATATAAGCTCTGCTCTAGACCACTCCAATTCAGACGGAAACCACTTATAACTCGGCTCCACTTCAGCAAGATTACGCAGCACATCTTTAAATTGGATCGCTCTAGACAACATTAGATGGGTTGAGTTCCAACGTTTTGTCACATCCATAACAAGACCAGCTTTAGTATGAATCCCAACAGTTTCAACACACCCTTAGAACATTTGTTCTCAAGACTCTGAAATCCTCACAAACTTGACACTTTCCCTAATTTTATCTAAAGCTTTCTCTATCACATCTAATCCATCTTGAACTATCAGATTCAAAATATGAGCTACACACCTTACATGAAAAAACTCTCCACCACAGATCAAATCCTTTCTAAGTTGCCTTTTTAGAACTCCTTGCATATTATCATTCGATGAAGCATTGTCTACAGTAATAGTAAATACTTTCTTATCTAACCCCCATGCTTTCAACAACTCAATCAACTTCATACCCAATGCAACACCAG
>NC_025692.1:25152265-25211055 GCF_000633955.1 Camelina sativa | reverse complement strand
CAATTATAGTGAAATTTTTCCAACACCTTGAATGTCTACATTTACCTCTTTTCACTTGAGCATGAGATGATTCACCCATGAGAGATTCATCTTCCACCAGATTGTTTTCATCTTCCACCAGATTGTTTTTTTCTTCCAGCATATGTCGATCCCATTCAGTATCACTCACGATGTAGTTATCATCACACAAGCTCAGTGATTTGTCCATCTGTGGACATAAAAATCAACATCACAAACCCAGTAATTAGAGTAATTAGAGTAAAACCCACAAATCCACAAACCCAGTAATTACGAATTAGAGTAAATCCACAAAATTTACCTTTTCAAAAGTTTGCAAAGTAGAGCTTTAGATCTGATTGAAGCTCCAAGCTTCAGATCACGAGAAGCAGAGCTGCAGAGGAGATGATTGATGACGATTGACGAGATGAATGATGATTTGAAATCGATTATCGCCTGAGAAAGAAACTTAGAATCGATTATCGCCTGAGAGGCTGAGAGAGAAAGAGGAGAAAGAGAGAAGCGATGAAATGAAGAAAAAAAAGTTTCCCTAAATTGTAAAAACCCTAATTTTCTAGGGTTATTGGATAGCCCACATCCAAATTAGTTTTGACCATATATCAATGGGCTAAATTGGTTTTAAACCCATTTAACCATTTTAAATTTGGTAATAACCAAAATTAGTCCAAATTAATTTGGACTGGACAGCCCATGGTTTTAGAGACCAATTGACATCTCTACTACTAGTACTATAATCCTTGGCATTTGTCTTGCCTAGAACTCAATAAAGTATCTACTTCAGTTTTAAGCATATTTAATTGACTAAATTGCTGAATCGTTAATTTAGTAAAAAAAAAAAATTGCTGAATCGAACACGAATCCTTTTAATTAATGAATCAAGGAAGCGTTTGGTTGATCGGTTAGATCATCCTACTAAACATCTATTTAATTAGTTAGGCAGTCGACGATTATAAATTATTTTTTTTACGAATACAAAAAATATTTTCAGGAAAAAAAATCATATAATTGTTAATTAGCAGAAGTTTGGCAGAAATTTATGTTGAACTTTAAAATAAATTTAGCAAACCTTTTTGAGCAAGTGGGGGTGTTTAAGTCTAGTGGTAAAAAGACCAATAAAAAAAAAGCTTTATTAGCGGTGTAGCAAAGGGAATTATGTATTAGTATATAGTTACAGTTTAGAATCGATGCATGAGTCTTACTTAAGTCAAAACAATTTATAAAAAATGATAGTGTATACTGTATAGCAATTTAACTTGATTGTTACGATCATTCCTTGGTATCTCTTTTTTTTTTATTGGGTTTAGACTATAAATCCCTTTTTGTGAGATTGGGCTATACTGGATCAAATTCTCTGTTGTTGTTGTTGTCGTTGTTGTTGTTGTCTGTGGACTCTATGGTCAACCCCAACGGTTAAATTTGCAATAAAGCCTAGACGTAAACAACTTGATATATATCCATAAGTGGCTACTTCTTCTATACAGAACCAATGATAAATTGGTATATAAATTTATGTCGAATAATCTTAATTTGGTCATGAAGAAAATTACAAACTATACTATATTTTTGTCTAGTTACTTATACAGTATTGAAAGTTACTTAAATAACTCAAAACAGATTTATAAAAACAGCTAAAAAAAATTTTAGATTTTAATATGCTTGATTTTCTGCCTTATATGGTTTGAAGTTGTTGTTTATTATGGAGTTTTATATATGCTCTGTTTGTCTTTTTTTTGGACTCAATTTTATTTCAATAAAACTTCTATGATCAATTTTATCTAAGTTGCTTAGTTTGTCTCCATTCCTATATTGACAGTAAAAGATACTAGTATCATCAAGCCTATCATCCAACGATATTGAATTATTCATTAATTTAGGTTAGGTGTGTATATATACTTTTAAGATATAATTAAAATCCCTATAAGTGACGGTAATGACGAGAAATAAATTAGAGGTGGGTCTGTCTCTTTAGCTTTGTTTGTTTAAAATAATGTTTTATATCAGATTCCCCAGGTGAACCACAAGAGAGAGAGAGAGAGAGAGTGTCTGAGAGAGAATCTGACGACGATCACTTAACTCCAAATCTCAGTGGTACACATGTAATTTTACTCTTAACGTTTCAACCAGAACTCTCTCTCTCTCTCTCTTTTTCTTTTCTCTCTCTTTCTTTCAAGGAGCTTGAGAGGCTTGATGATCACCTTCTCAAGTCTCATTTCGTAATTTACATGAGGATTCCTCATCTGGGTCTTTACGAAAAATGGAATCTGTGCAGCCACCACATCTCGAGACCCTTGTCTCTGTTCAAGTAATCCATGGTGGCTCCAACGAAGACGGAGAGCCTCCTCGTAGGAGCTCCGTTGCGGTGGAGGTGAAGGAAGGAGAGATAGTAGTCAAGGATGAAGACAGGAGATCAAATGCGTCGGTGTGTTCGGTGGAAGTAGATCTGGAGCTTGGAGGATTGCCTGAGAAAGCCTTGCAATCTGAGAGAGATTGTAGGATTTGTCACATGAGCTTAGATGCAGCGAATCTTGAATCTGGTGTTCCCATTGAGCTTGGTTGTTCTTGTAAAGCTGATCTCGCTGCTGCTCATAACCACTGTGCTGAGACTTGGTTCAAGATCAAAGGAAACAAGTAAGTTCTTTAATATTATCCCCAAACTCAGATAATGATGGTTTGGTAGTTATTTCCCACTATGAGTACATAAAAATCTAACCTTTAAGATAGTTTTTCACAAAGGCTAATACTTCCATAAACTTAGGAAAGTTTACTTTTTTAAGTGTTTTGGTTATTGTCACTTTTGGCTTTCACTGTCTGCTTGATATGTTCCAGTTTTGAGACCAATTGTTTTCAGTTTAGAGACAAAGCTTTGCTTCTTTTTTTTTTCTTTTTCTTAAACCGTTGTGATGAGATTCATGGTTGGGCTGTTTTGCAGAATCTGTGAAGTATGCGGGTCGATTGCTGGTAATGTTGTTGGGACTGTTGAGGTGGAGTCTGAGGAAAGTCTTAATGAAGCAAATGGTGTAGTAGTGAATCAAGCTCTGAGAACATCTGGTCCACGATTGGCTGAAGCTAGAAGCTTCTGGCAAGGACATCGGTTCTTGAATTTCCTTTTAGCTTGTATGGTCTTTGCCTTTGTGATCTCATGGCTCTTCCACTTCAATGTCCCCTCTACATAGCCAGTAGAGATCTCTGGGAAAGGTATTTCAATCTTGTACCAATGTCATTTTCCCACTTTTAAGGTTATTGTAAGTTTAGAGAGGAAGACCAAGACCTAGAAGAGCGCATAATGCGATTGATTTGCGGGTTGTTATTTCTGTCTTGAAAATGTAAATGTGTTTTGTGGTTGAGGATGATAATGTATATAGCTCTAGTCACACTCTAAATCTTAATGCAATTGCAGTCTTGTGAAAGTCTCTTCTCTTATCTCATTGTGAAAATCTGATCACTTGCATTGCATTTTGCATCCCAAGAGTTCAGTGATTTACAGGAAACCAAAAAAACCAAAAATAGAAATAATATCCTTTGTTCCGATGTTGTAATAGATTAAGTTATGTACAAGAACCGAAACTGGGGGGTGGCCATGCTTCTTATGTCTCTTCAGTGACCTCTGATTCATCTTCCTCTTCTTCGACAATTGCTAGGATCTTAGAGGAACTAATCCTCAAAGAAGCGCTCCGGATCTTCATAGGCAGCTTCTCATTGTTAGCAGCTAAACCACATTCGACTTCTTCTTCTTCGTCATCATCCTTCTTGAGATCAGAAGGCGGTAAGAAACAATCCATAGACAAACCTTTGATGTTAAAATCCATTTCCTCAATCTCCCAAGTCTCTTCCATCCGAGTCCTCGAGTGGTTATCCGAGTTCTCACCAAACCGAAACAGAGAAACAGAGCTTTTGCCAGCGTGTGCAACCTGGATACCATCAATGGTCCTGTAATCTTGGATCAGAGACTCCATTGTTGTCTCCCAGAAGATGCTGTTATCGTCTTGAGCTTTGATTCTTAGAAGGTGAGAGTCTTCAAGTTGGATCAGAAGACCTGTCCTCTGGCTGAAACATCCCCACACAGTGTGACGTATGATCTCTACATTGCTGCTGCTTCTCGCCTTGAGTGCTGATGGCTCTGCGTCTAGTTTGAGTATGAAACAGTCTTCGTCATTTATCTTCTTCTCTCCCATGCATACCGATCTTGCGAATAGATTAGCCGTTGATTTTGGATCAAGACCCTGTTGTTATTTTTTCAGAGATTTATGTCAGAATAATAAGTAATGAAAAAACACTTGAAACAAGTCAAACGATAAGTAACTTAATTTCATCATTTTTACAATTTTTTTTCCAAAGCAAACAAACGCTATTGTTTTGGTGACATCAGAAGATCTTATGTTGTAAAAAAGTAACTAAACTAAAACTATATTTGGTAATGGGAACAAAAGTCTACTTTGTTAACAAAGAATATCTATAGTTGGAGATACTCTATTTACTATAATATCTTGATGGTTGTTGTTAGTGGTGGACCATTGATAGATGGTTCCAACAACCTTGGTAATTTAACTTGTAAGCATTTTGTCCACGTTGAAATGAGAATATTAAGAGCTCAGTTCCATGGGACACGTCACACTTTACTTATGGACCATGGTCATCTCAAATATCAAATATCAAAAGTCATAAGTAATTTACATTGTAAAATATGTGTGTATGGTTCTCTTAGGTTGTATATCAAACATTATACGATGACCACACACACAAAGATGATCAATTATGTCATTTGACAAAGTTGAAGGTAGGTTAGCTAGACAAATTTTCTTTAGAAATAAATGAAAACAAAAAAACAAAAGAAGAGGAAGTCTGATGATTGAAAGATCTTTTTGCCAACAATCAAGGAAAAGTAAACTTCAACAACTACCAAGAATCATCAAAATCAGGATGGAAAAGAAGATTGTATCATCGAACTCCAAGTGGAAAAACTCTTTCAGTATCATCATAATGATCAGTGGATGCATATGCTTTATGAGACATAAAGGATCTTTGTCTTTTTCATGAATCAAGTATATAGACTAGAAATGTAGCATAACCACAAGAAAAATATCCACATCAATTATTTTCCAAATAATATTATTTCCGGTATTAAAAACCCCTAAAATTTCGCAGAAACATAAGAAAAGAATAAAAACCCAAAAATATAGAAGATAAAAAGGGCTATAGTCTATTTAATTAAAAAAAAAAAAAAATCATAGTTCAATTGTTTATTCCAATTCCATCATAGCAAAATTTCTTGCTAATTGCTATAGTGTTTCAATATTTTGGTTATTTTACCATCCATAGTTTTTCTTTTTGCAAATAATACGTTTGGCTATGTATTTCATATTCTTTAGAAAATGTCATTGATTTCACTTAAAAACTATGATTGTAAAAAAGTAATAACGAAATGATTAATAAACTATAGAAAAAAAAAAACAAAAAAGGGGATTGATGATTACCTGGAGGAAACGTCGCAATGGTCTAGGAGGACCACGAGAGGCATGAGAAGGATGCCAAGGAGTTTGTCTCCAAGCGACTTTGGCGTCACTACCGGCACTGATTTTGCAGCCTGAGACGACTAGCTCAAGACACCATAACTCTATCCCCTTCTGCCACAACACAAAGCCTCCCACTTCTCCTCCTCCGCTCTTTATACTCCTCGCCTTCACCATTTTGCTGTTCAAGCTTCCTTCTCCTGTGCAAAACTCTGATGCCGTCATCCTCACTTTTCCCATCGCGTACATGCTCTCTACCGCGTTTAACGCACGATCGCCTCCTACCGCCGCTATGTATTGCTTCACTATGTATTGTGCCATCGACATCTCCTGCATATTTCCAATACAAAAAAATGAATGCGAGTAAAAAAAAATACGATCTAGATAGTGCTTTCGTTTGGAAATACCTAATAGCAAAAGCAAATGTAACTTAATACTCTAGGATAAAAGTAACTTACGAGAGGTTGATCTTTGATGTCTTTGTGGATGGGGTTCTCGTAATCGTTATGGTGGTCAGGCTGAACGGGGAGAGGGATCAAAGGAGCTCCAACGACTCCAAGAAGGAGCTGGATCTCTGCGTTACGACCACCAAAGAGTCTTGTCATGTTTGTGGCTGTTGCCGTTCCGGTTGCGGTCGCGGTAGGTTTTGACCAGTAAGACTTCATTTGGTTCCATCCTGGTTTTGTCTTGGACGCAGCAAACAACTCCTCAGGCATTGGAACCTCGAGGACGGTTTCTAACCCGTCTTCGAGGTTGTAATTTGGACATAGTTTCCTCATATTAGCTCCAAAAAAAAAAAACTGATTGGAGGAATTAAGTTGAGTGAAGAGACAGAGAGAAAGAGAGAGAGAGAGACTAATCTATGCAAAATTTGGATTTGATGAAAACTTAAAAGAGATTGAAATCAAGAAAGAAAAATTCGTCGTTGTCACCAACCGACCGGAACGTGGGGAGGCCTTTTGTTTTGTCGTGTCTGCACGCTCTCTCACTCTGCTTACGTCTTGTTTATGTATTTACACAAGACATGGGATCAAGATATATATTTGCTAAGTGCTGCGATATCTATTTTTTCGTTTTTAGTTCATAATATAGCAATCTTTTAATTGCTAACAAATTTATGACTATATCAACCTCTAACCGAATCGAATATGACTTAACTATCATATTTTTATTTTATTTTATATGTTGGACCTAATAATCGTGCAACAAATTTATTAGAAGTAGAGTATTGACCCGTTTAATACTATCATTGTAGAAAGATTAGCAGCCATTAACTACGATAGTTTCTAACAAGAATTTTTTTTCTTTGTACATGGTCTTTAAAGTTCGGAACATCAGATTTTAGATTCAATAATAGGTTTACCAAATGATTTTATGAACTGAACAAATTAATATATATCGGCTTTGGCAGTGTCGTGACATCCGTTCCCTAAACTCGTAAGTCGTAATCAAATAATATATTTCCCATATTATAAAATCTATAAATAGTAGTATTAATAAGTTTTTTTTAACTTCTGAAAATAGTATTGATAAAAGTAATACACGAGTGCACATCTAGTTCTATACTTGTCTATCTTGACTCTTGATTATCAATTAGTGGCATGTAGAGCGGGGAGTCGTTATATGTGAACCAAATTATTTTATGACTAAAAATCTAAACCAGAACCTTCTGGTGTACATGTACATCTCCCAATTCCATGAAATAAATCTTTTCATCTTGATTATTACGGGACCCAGTCACCCAGATATATATGAGATATTATTTTAATTCTAAGACTATATAAACTATAAAAGCTAACTAAAATATCACTACCAAATCGATGGTTAAAATCAGCTATCATATTAATTGTAACTTGTAAGACTATCGTTTACTACAAGTGTACAAGCCTAAATCAGCCATTCCTTGTATATTTGTATATGGTTTAGAAAATCTTTATATGGACTTGCAAAATTTATTTAAAATAGCTTCAACTTTTTGTATTTTTGTTAAATAACTATGTGTATTGCACGTTCATCTGAAGCAGCATTAATATGATTATGCGTTTATGTTGTTTTCCCTTTTTTCTTTTCGGAATATAAAATCAAATACCATTGATGTTGTTGTCTACGACTATACAATATGCATTTTATTGCACCGTATATCTATTTGATAGTACTGTTGAGGAGTATAATATTAAAATTTGATTGAATCCGTCGTTTTCGAACATTTCAAAGCATAAACAAAATCTTTTGTAATTTTGATTCTCTCGCAGTCATATAGAAAAATAATTTATGGTAATCGTAAAATAATACATGTTTTTAATTATTATTTTAAATACCATATTAAAATATACTTTTTTTAAAGATACCACAAAATATTAAAATCCTTTCTTAATTCTTACAAATTTTATATTCAATAACGGTTGTAAATGTGTTCAAGAAAGCGGTCTAGGCGCTAGACAACGTTCAACAGACGTCTAAATGACCGCCTGAACCGCTTAAAATTACATAAATTTTCTTTTAATTTTTAACTACATATAATAAAAAATATTAAGTTTTATATTTGTATTTGTAATTATAAACATTTATATGTTGTTAATATAACTTAAATAAATGTATATTTCTTACTTTTGTTTATAATTTATAATTTTTTAATTTTTCTAACATATATTTTTAGATATTTTTATATATATAATGTTTTATGTCGTAAACGCCTAAACCGTCTAAAAACAGTCTAGACCCCGACTAAGCAATAGGCACTGGATCACCGTCCAGATACCACCTACGACTTTCTTAAACATGAACATAATAACAAAAAAATTATGTTTTCATCGCTCAAAACTCAAAGAGTGTTGAAGAGCATACATAAAAAAAAAAAAAAAAAAAACTGGTTACCACTTTAGAAGAAGAAATATAGTAAACAAATAAATGAAATGTTATGAGAAATATAAAGAATAATAACATTAAAAATCAGAAACAAACTAAAGAGCAAAATCTATATACGGACACAGTGCAGCAGGGGAAGGACAATTCAAAAACTGAAGTGGAGCTTCTTGGGAAACTGTTTCTTCAGACATCAACAAGAAAAATGTTAAATGAAACCTCAAAGCCACAATTCACAGCTGCTGGTCAAGGTAAGGATCTTTAGGCGAAGTCGAGCCAAGATAGTCCGAAACCTCAGTAACATACGTTTTCAGCTTAGAGGTGGTACGGGTGAGCCAATCCGCGTTTGTCTGATCCATCTCATCCTTCAGATTGGCCATCTTCTCTTCCTCTTCCAACATACTGACCCATCTCTTACCCATATACATTTTAACCGCATCCACGCCTTGTTTCACCACATCCTGAGGCGGGACCACGAGCGGGTTTTGGTCCAAGTTCAGTTTGGTCAGGTTCACAAGCGTGCCAAAAGCGTCTGGAAGAGAATGGATTTGGTTGTTACTCAAGTCGAGTTCTTGAAGGCTTATGAGATCGCCGAATGAAGCAGGGAGATCTTGGAGATCGCTGAAGTTACTGCTCAGGTTAAGGTACTCAAGGTTTGTGAGCATCCCGAAAGAACTTGGAAGACCATTGAGTTCATTAAAGTGCGCATCAAGGTAACGCAAGGATCTCATTTCGCCAATAGACGTTGGTATGGATCTGATTTTGTTGAGATGGATCAAGAGCTTCTCTAGTTTCACTAGCTCGAATCCAATGTTTGTTGGTAAGTAGGTAAGATTGTTGTAGCTTGCGTCCAAGACAACCAACGATCTGAAAAATTTGACAACAGAAGTAAGAAAGAAACAGAGAGCTTAATAATAACAGAGGAAAAATAATCAAAACACTCACCCACAATGGCAGATGGAATCTGGTAAAGTTGTGAGTTTGTTACAAGAGACATTCAAAATCTTCAATTTAGACAACAAACCGATCGAGTCAGGTAATGTCTCCAGAAAATTCGTGGAAACATCGAGTTCAAGAAGGTTTTGCAACCCGGCTATCGAATCTGGAATGGCCTGTCACAAACATAAACATTTTGATACAGACAAGCAACATACACTTTTAAATCTATCTCAATCTTAACATCACCCACAAGAACAATACCAGTTCCACTACTTAATCTAGACATATCCTAAGACTTTACACTAAAGACTCAAAAATCCAGAGCAGAGTTTACAACTTTGACACATACATAACAATATCAAGAATTTTAACAGATAATATGATCAAAGATTAAGAACTTGACTTTTTATGGGATGTAGAAACTGACCACAAGCTGATTGTTATAGAGATTAAGAACAAGGAGGCCTTGAATCTTTCCAAATGCTTCAGGGAGCAGTTTCAGTTTCCGACCAGACAAATCAACTCGGTCCAATGGATTCTCAGAAGCAGCTTGTTGCAATATACTCACAACCTCTTCATTGACTTCAACCTCGGCAGCTTCCTCCTCAGCCACCGCCGCAGCATTCTTCTCCGCGGACTCGTAGATCCTCACGAGCCTCTCCTCAGCTTCTTTCAAAAGCTTCTCGTAAGATTCATGAAGCTCGTTAAGCTTCAAGATCGAGTTATACCAAGTCTTTTCTACTTCCACAGCTTCTCTCCTCTTCTGTTCCTTCTCCACCACGTCACTATCTTTCGGGGAGAGAGCGATCTCCTCGAAAGATTCCGACAAAGAAGCCTCGATCTCGACGAGCCTTGCACGAGCTTTGTCGACGGTTTCGTGATCGGGTCTAGGTCCTAGGGTTCGAAGAACGGATCGGGTCTGAGAGACGTCGGCTATAGCGTTAGTCATGGAGGCAAGAACATCGGGATGAGCCAAGTGAGGCATCTGAGTCACGATCTCGATGGAGTGGCTCGACGACGATGATGATGAAGAAGAGGGATCGGATTTGGAGGAGGAAGCTGACGACGATGATCGGTCGACATCGGGAGAGGATTTGGCGGTGAGGGAAGGGAGACGATCCAGTACGTAAGAGAGAACAGGGAAATTCTCATGGTTGAGTTCCGTCGCCATTGTTGAGAGAGCTTTGAGCCTTTGAGGGATGTGACAATATTGGGAAAATTGTGGAAGAAGAAGAATAAGTGATAACTATTACGTCTCTCGTTTCTTTCCGAACTATTTGCATCTCTCTCTATTGCTAAGTCAAAGATCCATAATTTACACGTGGATTTTTATTTATTCACAAGAACAAATTTTAATGTTATTTTTTTTTAACGACAAAAATAAATATATTTTTCTTTTTCTTTATCAAAACCTAATTTGATTGATGCAAAACGCAAATAAATCCATAGGAAAAAAGGAAATTACATTGCTTGAGATGCAGAAAAACCGGCAAAAGACAAATTATCCAACAATAGCATATCAATCGGTGAGACCCAATATTTGGTGACAATTTATGGGCTTCAAGGATCTTTGGAAAAAACTACTCATGTTAATTTTTTGGAAATTAAAAAAAAAAAAAAAAAAGAACTATTGTTATTGCTATTGGGTCGCCTAAAATTTTGCTATATTCCATTTTTTTTTTTTTTTTGCGAGAATACGCATTTTATGGAGATTAAATGTTTCCGATATGATCGAAAAAAACTCTTAGGAAGCTGGTTCTAACCATCAGTCGAGAGTCCCAGACATGTGAGGATCGCTGTTGTTGTTACCATGCATAAAAATCTCCATCTACGACCAACAACGAATAGTAATACCCTCGGCTTACCATCTTTCTTCTTCCTCTCGTTCTCATTTCTAATATCCCACGCCACATCTCTTTCTCTTGCTAAGATTAAAAAGGTAAAAATCAACCGGTTAGCTAAAAACAATTAGTACTAGTATACAATACTTTTTAATTCTCAACTACAAAAATGATTCACGATGATGACGACGACAATGTTAGACCTACCTAAACACTTGTTTAATTTCGATGTTATCTTCAACTTTTTTTTTTTTCATCTGCATTTTATTGATAAAACAAAGGAAGGATATAAGTTGAAACTATAAGAGCCGGCGAACTATTGAATGTTCCCAGAATCATTAGCCTAAACGAGGGAAACTACATCCGGAAGAAACGGGAAAACTGATTATAAAGCAAACACATAAGTAGAAACTAAACAGAAACAAAAGTTTAGGAAAAAATGAAACCTGAACACTATAATTGAACAAAGGCACGATAGACTTCTGCAAAGCTTATCTATAGAACATTAAACATCGGAAGCACCAATAAAGCCGGAAAGATCTCACACCAACGCCAAACCAGAAGCAAACCGACAGAGAGGAAAGCAGGATACCAACGCGACCAAAGACACAAATACAACTACCCAAACACCTCATCAGCCAGACTAGAAGGACAAGAAGCTTAAAAGCAAAGAAAACCTTGAAACCGACTAGAGACAAACCACGCAAGATCAAACTGTTATTAAAATTAAAACGTATTTTTACTTAAAAAATAAAACCGATGTTATCTTCAACTTAAAAACGTATTTTTACTAAAAAAATCCAACTTTAAAGTAAACATTTTTTGTTAAAAGTAATAAATATAAAATTAAAAACTCAATATCTCTGATAGTGACCCGACGAGGAGTATTAAAATTGAAAACGTCAACAAAACCGGTGGAAAGTTGAATGGTCTCTAAAACCAAACACACATAGCAATAAAAGCTTTGTCTCCATTATAGATTCTCCATATCTGAGAAATAAACAAACGATTGGATAAAGTACACAAAACTTCCATCTTTTTTTTTCTTCACAAAACCCCAAACAAAAGAAAAAAAAAACAGAGCTTTTCAATTTCAATGGAGGAGGAGAAGAGAAATGGTCTAAGAGTGATCCTCTTCCCTCTTCCGTTACAAGGTTGCATAAATCCTATGCTTCAGCTCGCCAACATCCTTCACTCGAGAGGCTTCTCAATCACTGTGATCCACACGCGCTTCAACGCACCTAAAGCGTCGAGCCATCCACTCTTCACTTTCTTGCAGATTCAAGATGGCTTGTCCGAAGCTCAGATTAAAGATGGTCCTACTTCGAATGTTATGTCTCTGCTCGCGCAAATCAACATTAACGCCGAGTCTCCGTTTCGTGATTGCTTGAACAAGGTGTTGCTTGAATCTAAAGAATCATCATCGGAGAAGGTTAGTTGTTTGATCGATGACTGTGGATGGCTCTTCACGCAAACTGTTTCAGAGAGTTTGAATCTTCCGTGGATGGTTCTTTGTACTTTCAAAGCCACTTTCTTCAATGCTTATCCAACACTTCCTCTTATCAGAACCAAAGGATATTTTTCAGTTTCAGGTAAATTTTTCTTGAAATCCTTATTTTTCTTTAGGGTCAATTTGCTTTTTAGGAAAAAAAGGTAAATAAATTGTGTAGTAAAATTTTAAAAATATAAAATTGCTTACTTTGACTAAAAGGCTCTTCGTAGCGGCGCCCAATGAATGTTATGCTACTAGTTTATTTTAGCTTTATGTCATCCAATGAAAATGAGGAAAAAGTAAAAAAAAACGTGCATTTATTTACGACCATAATTATGGTATTTTTTATTTTTTTAATACGTGTTATCGAATAAATATGACGTATTATTGCATGTCAAGAAAATAACATACTAAAATAGCTAATGTGGTTATGAAAATTATAAGACGGTTTTGAGCCTTTTTTTTTGTGTGTGTCTTAAGATTCGGAAGCAGAGGACTCTGTTATTGAGTTCCCGCCGCTTCAAAAGAGAGATCTTGCAAAGGTTTTCGGGGAATTCGGAGAGAAACTGGATCCGTTCTTACTTGTTGTGGTCGAAACGACTATGAGATCTTCAGGGATAATATACATGTCCTGCGAGGAGCTTGAGAAAGATTCGTTGACTCTATCTAACGAGATTTTTAAAGTTCCGGTCTTTGCGATTGGTCCGTTTCACAGCTACTTCTCTGCTTCGTCAAGCAGCTTATTCACACAAGACGAGACTTGTATTCCTTGGTTAGATAGTCAAGAGGACAAATCCGTGATCTACGTGAGTCTAGGAAGCGTTGTGAACATTACGGAAACAGAGTTCTTGGAGATTGCTTGTGGTTTAAGCAATAGCAAACAGCCTTTCTTGTGGGTGGTACGACCTGGTTTGGTACTCGGCGCCAAGTGGATCGAATCGCTCTCTGAAGGGCTCCTGAGAAGCCTTGAAGAGAAAGGAAAAATTGTGAAATGGGCACCACAACAGGAGGTTCTTGCGCATCGAGCCATTGGAGGGTTTTTGACACACAATGGTTGGAACTCGACGCTAGAGAGTATATGCGAAGGGGTTCCTATGATCTGCTTGCCTGGAGGTTGGGATCAAATGCTGAACTCAAGATTTGTGAGCGATGTTTGGAATGTCGGAATTCACTTGGAAGGTCGGATTGACAAAAAAGAGATTGAGAAAGCTGTGAGGATGTTAATGGTGGAGAGTGAAGGAGAAAAGATTCGTGAGAGGATGAAGGTTTTGAAAGACGAGGTTGAAAGATCGGTTAAACAAGGAGGCTCGTCTTTTCTATCTATTGATACTTTGGTTAATCATATACTATTGTTGTAAGTTTGGAATATTTTTGCTAAAGATACCTCAACGTTTCTATTATATGCAAAAAGAAAAGAACCTGTTGTCTAAAGTAAAATCTTAAATTCAAAATAACTATTTTAGGTTTAACTAGGTTGTCTGTATTCATATTCCAATAGATTATGTCATAGTCATGTACACTTGTCACTTATGATGTCTTTGGTAGTGTGTAGGGCCTGTAGGCCAGTGGATGTCTTCTTGACTTATTGTATAGTCTCTCTATTCTCCAAATCAAATTGTAGAGAGAGGAAGAACGAACGAACAAACGAAGAATCTTGAACGGAGAAGAGAAACGAGAGACGTGTGATTCTGTTTCCTCTACCGTTACAGGGTTGTATAAACCCTATGCTTCAGCTAGCAAAGATCCTTTATACAAGAGGCTTCTCAATCACCATCATCCACACGCGCTTCAACGCGCCGAAATCTTCAGACCATCCTCTCTTCACTTTCTTACAGATCCCCGACGGCTTGTCCGAAACAGAGTCCCAATCTCGAGATGTTTTGCTTCAACTCACGCTTCTCAACGACAATTGCGCGAACCCGTTTCGAGAGTGTTTGGCTAAACTCATAAAACCTAGTTCAGATTCAGGAACAGAGGAAAGGAGAATTAGCTGTTTGATCGATGATTCTGGGTGGGTTTTCACACAATCCGTGGCTGAGAGTTTCAATCTTCCGAGATTTTTCCTCTGTGCTTATAAATTCTCATTCTTTCTCGGACACTTGCTTGTTCCTCAACTTCGCCGTGAAGGGTTTCTTCCAGTACCAGGTACGGCTCCGAGACTCATAATAGAATCATTCTTCTTTTTGGTCAAAGATTCAAAAGGAAACGATTCTGTTTCTTGAACTTTTTGGTATGTTTGTTTCAGAGTCCGAAGCAGAGGATCTAGTTCCGGTGTTTCCGCCGCTTCGAAAGAAGGATCTTTCTCGAATTATGGGAACCAACGCTCAGAGTGAGCCTCTTGACGCTTACTTGCATAAGATACTCGAAGCGACTAAGCCAGCTTCAGGGCTTATAGTCTTGTCTTGCGAAGAGCTTGATCAAGATTCACTTGCTGAGTCCCACAAAGTCTTCACCTTTCCGATATTCTCCATTGGCCCTTTTCATATCCATGACGTCCCAGCCTCGTCTAGTAGTTTGTTCGAACCAGACCAGAGCTGTGTTCCATGGTTAGATGAGCGTGAAACGAGATCAGTAATCTACGTGAGCTTAGGGAGCATTGCGAGTCTCAGCGAGTCTGACTTCTTGGAGATTGCTTGCGGACTTAGAAACACTAACCAATCCTTCTTGTGGGTTGTCCGGCCTGGTTCAGTCCGTGGCAGAGATTGGATCGAGTCGTTACCTTCAGGGTTCATGGAAAGTCTCGAGGGTAAAGGAAAGATAGTGAGATGGGCGCCTCAGCTAGATGTTCTTGCGCATAGAGCCACGGGAGGGTTTTTGACTCACAATGGATGGAACTCGACGTTAGAGAGTATATGCGAAGGAGTACCTATGATCTGCTTGCCTTTTGTATGGGACCAATTGCTAAACGCGAGATTCATAAGCGAAGTTTGGAGGATTGGGATTCACTTGGAAGGCCGGATGGAGAGAAGAGAAATCGAGAGAGCTGTGACAAGGCTAATGGTTGAGTCGGAAGGAGATGAGATTCGAGGTAGGATCAAAGTGTTGCGAGATGAAGTAAAAAGATCGGTTAAACAAGGAGGCTCGTCATCTCGATCTTTAGCTGAGTTGGTTGATCGTATATTATCATTCTAACAATACACTTTAGTTTGTATTTGCAAGTTGTCGTGTATCACGTGTTTGCATCGCTAATAGTATCTTATGCGCTTTGTTTAGTTGTAAAGCTAAGTATTTTGTCTCCTCCGGAGAGAGAAAACAAATCTGATACTATTTCTTTATTATTCATCGATAAGCGTGGAGTTAAGACCCTTAAACGCAATATTTAGTGTATTAATTTCTTATGTTGTCTAACTTCACTGCCATATCAAATCTTTTTTTGCGTTTAGATCGAAATATAAGAAAAGAAGACGAAAGCTTCAATGGAGAAGAGTAATGGCCTGCGAGTGATTCTGTTTCCACTTCCCTTGCAAGGCTGCATCAATCCCATGATTCAGCTCGCCAAGATCCTTCACTGAAGAGGTTTCTCCATCACTGTGATCCACACGCGCTTCAATGCGCCGAAAGCTTCGAACCACCCTCTCTTCACCTTCTTAGAGATCCCAGATGGCTTGTCAGAAACAGAGAAAAGAACTATCAATACCAAGCTTCTCATAACGCTTCTCAACCGAAACTGTGAGTCTCCGTTTCGTGACAGTTTGACTACACTGTTTGACCGATGATTCTGGATGGATGTTCACACATCCTCTTGCTCAGAGTTTGAAACTCCCGAGATTGGTCCTTAATACCTATCAAGTCTCCTTCTTTAGGAACCATTTTGTTCTTCCTCAGCTCCGGCGTGAAATGTATCTTCCATTACAAGGTATTCTCTTCTTACTTTACAGTCTAATATATATCTAACAAAATTGTTTGTTAAGTATTTAGTAAATATATCATCTATATATCTAAGTAGTAAATAAAATAACGTGATATCATGTAAAAGAGAACGTATAATTAGAAAATAAGATGGTATTTTCATATCATGTAAAAAAGAACGTATAGTTAGAATATTTTGCTTGCAGATTCAGAACAGGAGGATATAGTTCAAGAGTTTTGGCCGCTTCGAAAGAAGGATATTTCACGGATTCTTGATGTGGAAACGGAGCTACTAGATCCGTTCTTGGACAAGGTTTTGAAAATGACAAAGGCGTCTTCAGGCCGTATATTCATGTCATGTGAAGAGTTGGACCAAGACTCACTTAGTCAGGCACGTGAAGATTTTGAAATTCCGATCTTTGCGATTGGCCCTTCTCACAGGCACTTTCCAGCCTCGTCTAGTAGCTTGTCCGCACCGGATGAGACTTGCATTCCATGGTTAGACAAACAAGAAGACAAATCCGTGATTTACGTGAGTCTCGGGAGCATCGTGACCATCAGCGAATCAGAGTTAATGGAGATTGTTTGGGGTCTAAGAAACAGCGACCAACCCTTCTTGTTGGTCGTACGGGTTGGTTCAGTCCGTGGCAAGAATGGATCGAGACAATCCCTGAAGAGATCATGAAAAGGCTTAACGAGAAAGGAAAGATAGTGAAATGGGCTCCGCAACAAGACGTTCTAAATCATCGAGCCATTGGGGGATTCTTGACACATAATGGTTGGAGCTCGACCGTTGAGAGTGTTTGTGAAGCCGTCCCTATGATTTGTTTGCCTTTTCGTTGGGACCAATGGCTAAACGCAAGATTTGTTAGCGATGTGTGGATGGTCGGGATACATCTAGAGGGTCGAGTTGAGCGGAATGAGATTGAGGTAGCGATAAGGAGATTATTGTTGGAAACCGAAGGAGAAGCCATCCGAGAGAGGATACAACTTCTCAAGGAAAAAGTAGGAAGATCGTTTGAACAAAACGGTTCAGCAAATCAATCTTTACAAAATTTAATTGATCATATATCATATATCTAGTCGTTTACATGTTGCGTTTTGTTTTGTTTAAAACAAATGAACTGAAAGTAGCAGGCCACGTTTTCTGCAAATTTTTATTATTAACCTGCAACCTACTAGTACAAGAATCTTGTCATTTTTTTTGGGTTAAGTTATTAATTTTTCTTAGTTACAATAAAAAAAATTAGACCACTAGCTACATGCCCTTTGAGGGTAAAGGAATCTGGTCTTTCTTTATTAGCTTATTACATCAAGAAGAGTACAGTTTTGTCTCAGTCTCGACGTGCATGACTTTGTGTTATATATATATCTATGTTATCAAAAGGGAAATAATAATTGCATTCACTGAGATCTGCATTTGGATACAAGGTCAAAAAGGAGAGAAAGCTTCAATGGAGAAGAGTAATGGCCTACGAGTGATTCTGTTTCCACTTCCCTTACAAGGCTGCATCAACCCCATGATTCAGCTCGCCAAGATCCTCCACTCAAGAGGTTTCTCCATCACTGTGATCCACACGCGCTTCAATGCGCCAAAAGCCTCAAGCCACCCTCTCTTCACCTTCTTAGAGATCCAAGATGGCTTGTCTGAAACAGAGACAAAAACTCACGATGTCACGCTTCTCTTAACCCTTCTCAACCGAAGCTGTGAGTCTCTGTTTCGTGACTGTTTGTCTAAACTCTTGCAATCTGCAGAGGCAGAGACAGGGGAAGAAAAAGAGAAGATTAGCTGTTTGACCGATGATTCTGGATGGATCTTCACACAACACATTGCTCAGAGTTTGAATCTCCCGAGATTGGTACTTAATACCTATAAAGTCTCCTTCTTCCGGAACCATTTTGTTCTTCCTCAGCTCCGACGTGAAATGTATCTTCCATTACAAGGTATTACTTACTCCTTATCACTTTACCAAAGCTGTCTTATAGGATTGTTGAGTGTTGACTTTTTTGGCCCGATGATCTTTTGCTATATCTCAAAGTAACAATATGCGTTAAATATTACATGAAAGGTCATATGAAATTGAATACATCCGACATGGACCTCTATTATTGGCTCTTAAGTCTCAACTGCTTTACTTTTACAGATTCAGAACAAGATGATCCAGTTGAGGAGTTTCCACCGCTTCGAAAGAAAGATCTAAGACGAATTCTTGATCAAGAAACGGAGGTACTAGACTCGTACTCAGATATGATTCTACAGACAACAAAAGCGTCTTCAGGTCTTATATTCATGTCCTGTGAAGAGCTAGATCAAGACTCACTGATTCAAGCACGTGAAGATTTTCAAGTCCCGATCTTTGCGATAGGGCCTTCTCATAGCTACTTCCCATGTATTCATGAATTCTTCCTTTGTGTTTGGTATTGTTGGAATAAAACGTCTTCTTTTGGTTCACATTTCTCAACTTGTTTCAAAGAAAATTATGGTTTTTGAATATTAGACGGCTTTGCATAAGTTTAATCCTAGCTAGTCAATGACTGACACGTCACTTCAACAATTACACGCTCAAATGGATATGTGAATTTGAATACTTATCAAAGTCTTCCTATATAGGTGCAATTTAGTTTCCTATTTTCTTGCTAATGAGATCTTGCAACACACAAAGCTATAACTAACACAAGATTTACCTTTAAGATAACAAAAATTATTTGCACCATTTCTTTTAAGCTAATTACACTACTCTCCACTCACACAATCATGCGATCTTTTCCGCCGTCACCATCTCCCGCATCTATTGAAAACAATACTCATGATCATCGTCATCTACATGAAGACTTCACTCTTATGTTCATCGTCTTCGTTTTGTATGGCATCGTTGCCATGTATGCAACCGTTAATGATGATCATTCTCGTGGAACTAATCTTAGATTCCAAAGACGGCAACCGCCTCTACCGCTGTCGCAACCACAACCGCCAATGTATCCGCGGCAGATTGATGCGATGATTAAAGAGATAGTTGTGGACGTGGAATTGTGTTGTCCTATATGTCTTGAGGATTTGAAGAAGGTTGATGCTGATGATGATGGTAAAGTGGTGGTTTGTTTATCCAAGTGCAATCATAGTTTCCACATGAATTGCATTTTTTCTTGGCTAAGACAGAGTCAGGATTGTCCAATTTGTCGTAGCTCTGTTTATAGAGGTGAAGTGACATTGATCAAATAATGGTGTAGGAGTAGGAGGTATTGGCGTATTGCGTTATAAACACTATTTTCATATAATTTGTCCTTCTTTGTCTCTTTTATATAATCTTTGGCTAGTACATTTTCTTGGGGTCATAAAAAAATCACTTCCTATTTCAATTTTTAAGGTTTTTAGTGTGTTCTACCATTACCATATTTGCTTTTAATCGTAGATAAGATTCCAAGAAATCATCTTTCTGCGTTTCCCATAAATTGGGCATGAGCATGTCCCAGTCACAGAACCACAATACATTGTTGATGTTGATATTGTTTAAAGGCAAAGGATCATTTGACCACCAAACTCCTGTATGTTTAATTAGTCAAAGACGATCTTAATCAATTTGAAATCAGAGCAAACAATAAAGTACATTCTGCAAGGCGACAATTTGCGTCACAGCCACATCAATATGTGTAGTGTTTTATGGGTACTATTTCACCAGTGTAAAAGCAGAAGGCGACGTAAGAATCCAAGGGCCTAAACGACAATCAGTTCTTTACGTTTTAGACTCACAGGTTTGTTCTCTCTTTGTGGCAAATGTTTCAGCCACCAACAAAGGGAAAGCTATGGTAGCATCACAGTACACCTGCAAGAAACGATCCAATATCATACTCAAAACCACTGAGTGAGTGAGAGAACTTAGTTAGGATGTGAAGAAATAAGAAGGCAGGTTTGAATCCGACCTTAACGGTTTTAGCAGATCCCCTTATTTTACCCCAAGACACGGCTTCATCAGGGCGTGCACCCGAGTCGCTCCCATCAAACTCCTGCCCGGTGTTTATGAATACGGCGTAATCTGCACCGTTACGCATCATATTGGCATTACATATGTGGTGCTTCGGTATGCCCCCTCCAAGGATTATCATCCCTGTCTTTCTTGGACTTGCATGGACAGCTTCACTATTCATAGCCCTGATATCTGTGTGTTCATCAAGCATTAACCAATTTCTTACAATCCACCATGAAACATTATGATAAGATTCTCTAACTCCAGAGTCTTGACCCAGCTCCAAACACAAAACCATACTGCTCTAATTTTCGTAGCTTCCGATTAAAGCCTTAGCTATCAAGTAACTGTAACGTCTGTTTCTGAACTGGAAAAGCTACAATTTACTGCTACTTACAATACAATAGTCTTGCACTAGACTAACATGAAAAACTCTATGACATTGCCACATTGAGTGAAAGAAGTACCTTGCACTACATCAATGACAAGGCCAGAGGTACGGAAGGAGTGAAAATACAGCATATCGCCAAGAGAGCCATCTGTTAACCCAGGGCAGAATACTGGAATATTCATCTACATATACACCACAAGAGGCAGAAAAAATTAATCCCTGAGTTCCTTACCTAACAGGATGCCTAAAATACTAGGAAGGGTAAAAAATTTGGTTACCTTGTATGCCCAATAAAGGTATGAACTCTCATTGTTTATTTCTTTTCCCAGCCGTGCTAACAGTTTAGAAGGAGTCCACAACACATTCTACAAGGAATAACCAGAGAAAGAAGGATTCATCAACAAAGTTATGATGCAAGAGAGAAAGCAAAATCTATTCTTCCTCTTTGATATAGATTGAGTAATAATACCTCTTCTTTCTGTTCCTTCAACATCTCGTCAAAGATGGGAATGATCCAATCCTCAAACTTGCAGTAGTTATCATTAGGAACCAGCAAGTTCCCAATTCGGTTCAATCCCTTAGACCGTAGATAAGCGCCAGGTAGAGAGAAATCACCTTTAAATGTAGGTGCAAGGCATTTGATGAGATCTTCCTCTACGCCACCAGTTGTAGTGACTATAACATCAACCTGCAAAAACAAAAAAAAAAGCATTAGAACCAAACAACTAAAAGACAGAAATCTAAGCTAATCAAACTAAAGCCGGATAATTTAACATCTATAAACAGTGTTACCACTAACCATATGATGCTGAACAAGATATCGAATAGTGTCTCTAACACCAGATGAAACAAGATTCGAAGTGAAACCAAGAAAGATTTTACATTTCACAGACTCTCTATAAGATGGGTCTTTCTCCTCTTCACTACAGTCTTCAGCTACTGTNAAAAAAAAAAAAAAAAAAACATTAGAATCAAACAACTTCAAGCTAAAAGACAGAAATCTAAGCTAATCAAACTTTTAAAGCTGGATAATTTAACATCTACAAACAGGGTAAATCACTAACCATGTGATGCTGAACAAGATATCGAATAGTGTCTCTAACACCAGATGAAACAAGATTTGAAGTGAAACCCAGAAAGATTTTACATTTGACAGACTCTCTGAAAGATGGGTCTTTCTCCTCTTCACTACAGTCTTCAGCTACTGTGGTTTCATCAGCCAGTCTCCAGTCTAGCTTCAGTACAATTCAAACCCTCTGTTACTAACTGATTCACGCAAAACGAATAAAAAAAAAAAGGAGAAAACTTTATTTTAGCTTAATTGGAGAATGAAGGGAGCAAAAAAAACCATTAGATTGACGACATCAATAGCTTCGCCGAGATTTGAGGCTTGAAACCCAGTGGTGAGCATAGATCGCATAAGCTTTGGGTAATTTACTCCGTCATTGAAATCGTATCCTTGGATTTTGTCACACTTGCCTTCCAACGATTCGGATTCTTTGAAAACCGTTGAGTGAACCGAAGAGAAAACACGATCCTCCATATTGCTCGAAGACCAAAATCGATTTCGCTGGATCTGGAAGTGTTAGTAAAAGGGTTTTGGGAGTGTTCTAGGGTTCTAAGATTAAACGGAATAAAGGATGATGACCCATCTTCACAACGAATCTTTTTGCTGACATCATATGTTGAGTTCGGTCCGAATCTAACTAAACTCGGTTTAATAAAACTCGAATCAAATTTCAAGTTACGACGCGATCAAGTCCGGTATAGGTTTCGGTTCGATTTTACTATCCATTGATTAAAATGGGGCCATTTTAAATGGCCAACACATTGAGGTGAAATCACTCGAAGACTAGAATTGAATCAATCAAATCTTAAATCTTATAAATTTACGAGAAACCAATTTGTACAAGGAAGTAAATATATAACTGCTCGCAAAACATAAACAATCTGATAAAATGCTAAGCCTATACTGAGTTGATTCATCATCCATGTACATATATGTATATATCTTCTTCTTCTTCTTTGGCAGCATCCATATACATTATGTAAAGACGTATGTGTGTAGACGTTTACTTTTCACCTAATGTTCTTTCTGGGGGAAAAAACACTGAGGTTTCATTACGATACAGAGTTGATTTGATGATGATGATGAGAACTGTTCTAAAATTTGTTCTGGTTCCTGATATTCTCCAAGTTTATCTGCACACATCCAATATAAAGAAAAAAAGAATACATGAACAACAGGGGCCATTACACAAGCCAAAATCAACAATTCATGTTCCCTTATAGATTACCAGGAGAAGATCTTCATCTGTGCCAAAAGATTTCCGGGCATTCTCCAGGCATTTTGACGAGATCCTCTCATGTATCCTGCAAGAAAATTTCTCTGTGAATTCTTTCTTACTAGTACAGAGTAATGGCAATCTGCACGTTCCAAGATGATGTGTAAAGTGTTCTTCCTTGCTTCTCAAAGGTCTCTTCCTCAATAGTAATCAAAAACTCACTATATATGTGATGAAATCTTTAGTATAAACCAACATACTATCCTGGAACACATTTTTCCATAGTGCTTATCTTTTAAATATTCCTAAAACATTTTCAGTGTTTACATCTAATATATGAACATGCAAACAATTTTAGTATCTCAGGAAAATGTAGGAGGGGACCTATATGCAAGTATTCAATGAGATATAACAAGAAATTACTTGGAACTGGCGGGATCTCTGATCTCGAACTCATCCCTAACACGGTCATAGCCACATATCACGATATAGTGACCTATATCGGAAACAAAATAGCTGTAAGAAATTTAGAACATGTAATCTGTACCGTTTGAGCGGGAAGTTTTAAGCTTCTGACTTTTGTTAGTTAAAGAATGATCCTTTTGTCGGATCTTGGTTTCGTAAGTTTCCGGAGTTCCAATGATTATAACAGAGATTATCAACATAATAAAGTCAAGGATGTGAAAACTGGGGTTCCCATTTTGGAAGAGAAGAACACAGACAGAGTCTAAAGGCTAGGGGACAATTCTCACCAGTGTAGCAGGAATTGCTAGTGTGAAGACCAGCGACAACCATTTCCTCCAACCAAGACTTGCTGCAACAGTCAAAAACGAGCATGAACACTATGCAATTTATTTATCATACTTCTTGCACAAACACTTGAAACAAGAAAGGCACATAAACACTTAAACAAGGGAGAATAATATTCTAGCAAAAATGCCGAGATATGTCAGGAGCAAGTTTTGTGAAGAACATGAAAGAAGCTGCTGCACACATTCAAACTTTGTCGATGAAGGGATCTGACTATAGGGAATATATGAGGAAAAAGAGATACCAACCTTAGCTTGTCCTGGTCGACTAACGCAATGGCAATATAGTTCCCTGACAATAGCAAACAAGAAATCTCATGGATACTAACTGATCTGCACTGCAAAAACGAAGAGGTTGATTGAATTTGATTTCCAAAAAATAGCAGCCAGCACTTTTTTTGAAGACAGGAGCAAATAGAAACGTTTGGTCAAACAGTTTTACCTGAATAATAATGCCAGATTCATGTGCTTTCCTGAAGAGCAAATCCACACGCACCAGATCTTCAGGGAGCTGCTCCTGTATCATGATTGCCAAAAATAAACATATTGAACGTTTTCTACTTGGAAGAAAAATCAGGCATGCTCAGAAGTTTGGAAAAGCATCAACATTCGATGAAGCAAACAGCATCACATGAAGCATGAGAAACTATCAAAAAGAATTTAGAGGTCTTTGCCATCTATAGTATAGAGTAGATACCTTGTAAAATTCCTCTATGGAATAATTCGGGTTTGCTCCAAATGTAATTGTGTAATAGGAAAATTCCACACAGAACTTATGGAGTAGATATGCGAGATCTACAGTCCAAATGCTGCAGAAATGTCAAAAGTTGATAAGTATCGTACCAAATGTAATCATCTTTAAGAAGAAGACATGCCCACATAATGGGGTAACACTGCTGATGAACATCTATGGATGTATAAACAGACCTATTTGTGGAGCAAATCTCAGCCAAATCCTCAAGGGTGCAACTTGCAATGCCACTTGCTCTGAGAACCATGAGAACACAAGCGAGACCACAATCCCAAGAAGCTAACTGATGAACATGGGGGACCTAACAGCAATATAAAGGATCAGCAATGTGGCGAAGAGGACGCAGCAAATATAGATTTCCAAAATTTCCATGTCCACTAAACGTAGAGAGACAAAGACCAAATAATAATATAGATCGGTGGTACGGTACCTGCAAGTGGGAAGAGGATGGCAACCCTGCATCTCTATAGTTTCCATGACTCACCACCAACGGATCATCAAACTGGCAGTAGTTAGCAGAAGTCGGACCTCCATGGCCTTGTGACCTCCGCTGATTCCTCTCTTCAACTCTCAAAAGCTTGTTAAGCAGAAAACAAAGAGGCCACATTAATTACCCCAAGTGCGCCGTTACGCAGCACTAGTAACAGCTTTGTCTAGTTGTGTGTGGATCCCCAAAAATTGCTTGGAAAAATACACCTGACCTGAATATACAACACAATGGAAGAAATCATTCATCAAAAAACAACGCAACGAGCTATACAAATCCTCCCCAAAAAGCTCATGTTTCTTTTTACCAGTCAAAGCAAAATCCGAAACTGAAGCTACGGCTTCAAACCTAGCAAAAACCCCTAAAAACAGTTACTTTTATTCGACAACGAGAAGCACCCAGAAAAAAAAAAGAACTTTCTTTTTTTTTTCTTTGTGAATCCAAAAAACCCAATTTTTGTTGTTTATTGCTTAAATTATCTAGTGGCGGCACAAGAAAGTCTCACACTTGCGAGGCAATGACGCTGAAAATATCAAACGAATCTTAAAACAGCGACTCAACCCCAACCCAAACCCCAACACCGAAAATCGAAAAAATCTGGGGATCAGCTTCATACCAAAACGATTGGAGGGAGAAGAATATACCTTTGCATAAGATGCAAGAGAGAGAGAGAGAGAGAGATGATGATGATTCGAGAGAGAGTCTGGGATCTACGGCGTGTAATTGACACGTGTAAAAAGCTTTTGATGAAAAAAAGGAAACAAGGATGAAGAATTTTCTCAGGATAATTTCATATTTTTAGCTCAATTTTCCTGGAAAGATCAATTATGATGATTTGGATAATGAAGACGAGAGTTTCTTTTCTTTCTTCTTCTTTGGATAGCGACGAATGAATCCTGAGAGGAATTGATCTATTTGCAATCTTTCTTTTATATTTTTATTTTTGGGGTTGTTGTTGGACTTGTCTTTGTTCTTCTTCTTCTTATTCATCATCCTTGAACCCCATTCATTTTAGTAGTAGTTTCTTGCCAAATTGCAACAAACTTTTCAAAAAAACTTAGAACGTGATTTTTCTTCACGTTTTCAAACAACTTGAAACGTGATTTATCAGATTCAGAACGTGAACGTGGATGCTATGAATGGGTTTGTTGCCTTTAACGTTTTCACGTTTCCTCCATACATATATGATTCTGATTTTTTATTTTTTTTTCTTTCCTTTTTTGTAGGATAAATAAATTCATCCAATTCCTCTCATTACAATGTCGATGTGTTCGATATAATTCGAAGTCACAAATGTACTACTAAAACCATTTTTTAGCGTTTTATGACTAATTTGGTGTTTTATTCAGCTCCATCAAATGATGTGATTCTACTATAACAATTTCGTTGTTATGCCGGATTTAGACAGAGTTCTTTGGTTGTTAACTCTTAGAACAAATGGTTTATTGACTATCAAGATTTCATTGGAGTGAAGTTTTTGTTTCTTATATGTTAAGACTTGTAATAGTGATGACTTTTGCTTGATCTTACAGTACTATATTTCAAGTAAATCGTTCATTACTTTAGTTCCACTTCCCCGTAACAACCAAATTATGTTAGAACATCACCAACGGAGAGAACGGATTCACCGTTGCTCAAAGAAAAAATTAATATTTTAATATATGACTAATAAGAAATTGATGTTGAAAAATACTAAAAAAAAATTATTTCCAAGTAACTTCAACAACATTTTTTCTCTTTCTCTCTCCTATTTGTATTTTTTATTAGTTTTTTATATTAAACAAAATTGGGAGAAGCAACCACTAGTAATGATGGTCTTAGCTGTGTGTTTTTTATTTTCTCTTCTTATTAGAATCGTCGCTAAGTTTTGTAACGCCACTATCAATGAAAAAAGTAGGCTGAATTTTTTAGTTTAATATAATAAATTTTTCTTTTTATTTTAGTGTTTTGTTTAAAAAAATCAGAAAAAAACAAAAATTTATACATCCTCACTACTCAAACTGGGTAGTTGGCTCATAATTAGCTGTGTTTAACCAATATACCAAAGAAACAATTATAAAATGAGGGCAGAATTTTGCTTATAATATATAGAGCAGCAAGCTGATACTTCATTGGCTTGGCCTATGGACCGACTCTCATTATGATTATAGTGACCATATTTTATATATGGGTGGGGGTTTAGACATATATGCATGGTTGTAAACCCTTTCTTGGTTTAGATAATCAAACAATACATAGTCATTCATCAATCAATCAATCTATTTTAGAGATATTATCCTAATCATATATATGAGAGCTACCATGACACCCACCTGAAATTTGCATGTTTCTTTAGTTTTCTTATACTTTAGATATCAAACACCAATTGTCCAATTTTGAATTTAGGGGCGGAATTGGGGATGAGGTGAGAACAATTAGAGTACGGAACATTTATATTTATGATCGGGAATAAGAAAGAATACATGGAGTTGCTGAACTAGAGACAGTACCAATTTTTTGTTCCAATCTATCTCTACATATATCAAGATCCAAATAAAGAGTCTATATATATAGGTCGGTCGTTTTACCTATAATTTAAAAATTCTTACGAGATATTCAAATTATAAAGAGAAGAATATCTCAATCATGATTTTTGTTAAAGGTGTATATATAAACAGCAGCTGCAACTAATAAAGTGTGTACGAAGACAATACAATAAAACAAAAATGAAGACAAACGTTTGAAAGCCTAGATTGAATTGTATAAGGCGGGACACATATAATACGAAAAACAATAGCTTTATATTAAAATTACAAACATTTTGGAAAAAATTTAACTTGTGTGTCCAAAAAGTCAAAACTGTTACTTTAGTAAAGTAAAAGTCATACACACACACATTTGATTTTATCTTCTTTTTGGATAAATAAAACACACCCCGTTTTAGAGTGTTAAGTGTTAACAAATTCGAATAAAGATAGATACGGTAGTATATACACTTTATGAATACGTTTTTTTTTGCTTTGTTTTACTACGAGTGTACGCTTTATTTATTGAAGTTCAAATTTTGAAAAAAAGTATTAGATGTGGTGAAAACAATAATTTCAATCAGTTTAATAACCATGCATATATGTTTACATGTTTACTCTTTTCAAATCAAAGAATGTTTAAAAGTCTTAAATGGGTCACATAAGTCATTAAGCTACGACCATACGCGAGGGGGAGGCCTTAATAAAAACGGCTACGAACTTTAAAAAACGATTACCAATGGGACCGACCATAATGCGTTTGAACAAAATTCGTCAGAATTACTATATTGCCCCTGAGTACAAATATTCAGACAATTACCGAAAACGCCACTCACTTCTTAGCATATTTTTTTATGTCAACAGAGAAAAAATTATGGCTTTGCATTTAAATCGTACTTAATCCTTTTTCAACTCCCTATATGTCACATTAACTTTTTTTTGGTAATCTTCAAGAAGAATGTCTCCTCTAATTTTATATTCCTACTCTGCATTTAATAATCTTTAGATAGTAGGTTTGTTAGTATTTGTTTTTCATATTGGTCGTCTATAACCCAAATTCAAATACCCTTAAATTAACACTCATAACTCTGGATATTGGTCGTCTTCTTTAACGAAAACAATTAAACATTTTTTTAGAAAAATAATTAATTCCAAAATAAATTACCACAATATTACCTTTTAGACACTATTCAACTGTCTAATTTATGTAACTAATTATTGCCTCATATAATTAATAAAGTAACACATCATATCGGCAAATCCCATTTGTGGTAAATTATTAAAACCCTTGATTTAAACACAATGGGCATAACCGTAATCTTCTTCTAAACCATCCGAGAAAATTTGTCCGCCAAAAAGATAATTTAATGTTTTGAATTAAAAAGTCAAAATATATTATTACACCTCACTCTCTCTCTAACTACTATCTCTGCTCGTGACTCAACGAGAAGGAAACAGAGAACTTTTAAATCAGCCGATTTTTTTCAAATTTTTTTTTACTTTTTCGGTTTTTCCCCTTACAAAAGCCATCATCTTCTTTTACCTTTATAGCGTTATCTAAAGAAACCAGTTTCCAAAGTTCGAATTTCTGGTTTTTGAAAAAAATGGAGAGTTTAGTGAAGAGCTGCGCAGGGATCGAGAAGAAAAGAAGCAGTTTGACTCACTCGGTTGTGGAAGATGTAGTAACAACAGAGTCAAAGGAAAGAAGCACTACGAGCTGGGAGAGCTCCTCCTCCTCCTCCTCCTCCAGCACCACCGTCGCTTCGTCTTCTCCGCCACCACCGTCGCAGATTCTTGGTTGGCCTATTAGAAAAGCTTCATTTCGAAAGAATTCTAAGGAGAATGTTAAATTAGATCATAAGAATTCGACCCTTCACGACGATTCTGGTTTTAAAGGGAAAGACATGACTATTACAGGTTAGTGTAGACAATAAAAATTGAAACTTTTTTTTCTTTTTCAGAATTTTAGTTGAGAATGTTCTTAAGATCTCACTTGTTTTTTGTTGTTGTTGTTGATTTCGAATTAGATGTGGATATGATGAAGGAGAGATTTGCAAAGTTGTTGCTTGGTGAAGATATGTTAGGTTCTGGCAAAGGCGTGTGTACGGCTTTAGCCATCTCCAATGCCATCACCAATCTTTGTGGTAAGTTAGAAAAACGAGACTAACTTGTGTTCGTTTGTTAAAAAATGCTTCAACCAAAGAATTTTCAACGTGTTGAAATAAATGTTTTTTGTTTTGTAGCTACGATATTTGGGCAACTATGGAGATTAGAGCCGCTTCCGAGGGAAAAGAAGGAGATGTGGAGAAGAGAAATGGAGTGGTTACTTAGTGTTAGTGATCACATCGTTGAGTTAACACCTTCTACACAGACTTACCAAGACGGCAAAAAGTTTGAGGTGAAGTGTTTGATTTTATAAACTATTGCAATTTGCATTAACTGGAGTTTTAGATGATTCAATTTGTGGACCTTCTTCAGGTCATGACTTGTCGACCAAGATTTGATCTTTTCATCAACCTCCCTGCTCTTCGTAAACTAGACAATATGCTTCTCGTGAGTTTCACTCAACCTTTCTTATACAAATGATCCACTCAAGTGAAACCTTTTTTTATTTTTCAGATCTAACTTTTTTTTTTTGCAATAGGATATATTGGCGAGTTTCAAGAAGACAGAGTTCTGGTATGTTGATCAAGGGATTGTAGCTTCGGAAAACGATGGCTCAGCTTCTTTCCGCAGAAAGATTCAGCGCCAAGAAGAGAAATGGTGGTTGCCTGTCCCTCGTTTAGCACCTAATGGTCTTACTGAAGAAGCAAGAACAGAATTGAATCACAAGAGGGAATGTGCAACGCAGATACTTAAAGCTGCAATGGCAATTAACAGCCTTGTTTTAACCGAAATGGATGTTCCTGAATCATACCTTGAAACCCTTCCAAAGGTCTGTATCTTTCATACAGAGCATCCTTATTTAACAATCTTCATTCTGACATTAAACTTATGGTGCAGAACGGTAGATCCTGCCTTGGGGATGTTATTTACAAGTACATAACATCTGAGAAGTTTTCTGCGGAGTGTCTACTTGACTGCCTTGATCTATCCTCTGAGCATATTGCTCTTGATATCGCAAACCGTGTGGAAGCTTCGATATATGTTTGGCGCAGAAGAGTAGAAACAAAACTAGGAGTCAACAACAACAATACTACTTCAGGCTCTACTCCAAGGTTATCATGGGATATGGTCAAAGAACGTATGGCTGCTGGTGACAAAAGGGGATTACTTGTGGAGAGATCTGAAACTCTCTTACGTTGCTTGAAGCAGCGGTTTCCAACTCTAACGCAGACTTCTCTAGACATTAGCAAGATTCAATGGAACAAGGTACAAAACCACTCATTATCTCTGTCTACATTATTAAAGTGTGGCTTTGCTTGCTCTTTCTTGCTTATATAACTGTCTTTTTGAAAATTTCAGGATATTGGGAAATCAATCCTAGAAAGCTACTCGAGGACAGTTGAGAGCTTAGCATCAAACATCGTAGCACGAATCGATGATTTACTCTACGTGGATGACTTAACAAAACAATCAGAGGATAACAATCTGTTGTCAAATCCAACGGTCAGCAGCATTATAGCTCACAAAAAAGTAGTACCAATCCCATATCTAATATCCGCATCAGGAACTCCATACAGAACAAGCTTCTCAACAACACCAGGCTTCTCACCTTCATTGATTAGCCCCAAGAAAGGAGAGAGAAGGACACCTTACTCCAGCAAGGACACTAACAAAGTCAGTGAGAAAGGTCTCCTTCCTTCTCGAGGATTTGGAGTAAGAAGAGTCTTGAACAATTATCTTGGCATGGAATCGAAACTGAAAATATGCGTGAGTCCTTCAGATAGTTCAGATACAAGTGTGATGAACAAGATCAGCAAAGAAGGTGACGAAGAGAAGAAAAGAAACTCAACATCAGTACATCAAAAAGGTCCTCCAAAGTACACTGTCTCTTAAGACCTTTTTAGCAACTCAATAGAGACGAGTGTATAATAGATGCAGACATGGATTTGTTTTGTTTGATATTATTGTAGTGTGTTTGTCTTATTTCCAAATGGTAAAGTGTCTACTTTTCCAAACCAAATCAGATTAAAAAAATGGAAGTAGCCGTAACAAACTCTCACCAACTCTGTTTTGGTTGGTTTACCAATATATGTGTTAGGTTAACAACAACATTAACAAAACAACAGATTAAAGTTTTAAGATATAGTTTTGCTTTAGGTAACGTGTAACAACAAAGTCGTTGTAGTATAGTGGTAAGTATTCCCGCCTGTCACGCGGGTGACCCGGGTTCGATCCCCGGCAACGGCGAATTTTTTTTTCTATCTTTGTTTTTTTTTTTTTTTTGTCTCCTCTATATTTCCTTCTCTCTCTGATTAGCCGGATCTGTCGGAGAGAAACATGACGACGAGTATTCACATCACAGCTCTAGACGGAATCGTCAACGTGAACTCTCTCTTCACCCTAGCCGTATTCATCGGATTAGCTTGGAACCCTACCGATCCTAACAACAGCCTCGTAACCGACCCTAATTGCGTCCCTACAACTCGTATGGCTGAGAATCTCGTCGCCTTCCATGTCTACTCCTTCGCTTCGTTTCTTTTCTCGAGCCTCATAGCTCTAGGTCTCAAACAGGCCATGAGGCTTAACATAGCTTCTTCGTTTCACTTCTCTGCTCGGATCGATCCTGTGGTGTACTATGTGAACAAGACGGCTCTTAGATTTGGGATGGTTATCTCCGGTTTAGGATCGGTTTGTGGATGTGGGTTTCTCATGTTGGCTTTGATTAATGTTGTTCAGATCAAGCTTGGGACTTTGGGTTGTGGTGCTAGTGGTCATACTTATGCTGCTGTTGTCCCGCTTCTGATTCTGGTCCCTTCTGCTCTTTTCATCTATGTGTCTCTTATGTTATATGCTTTTACTCGTTAGAAACATGGTTTTTTTTTGGTTCCATGAATTTGATACAGTTAGGATTTTATGTATGTTTGTATGATGATGTGATGGGGAAATGAGAATGATTCTTATGCTTGATATGGTTCTTCTAAATCTTTTGGTTTTGGCTTCTGATTTAAGTTTTGATGTCTGAGTTAGGCACATGTGTGTTTTTATCTGGAATATTAACTGGTGGATTCAAGCGGATTCGATCCAAGGAAATGGGTGTGATATTATGCTGGATTCTGATGCTTGTTTGGTTTGATCGATTCTCTTGGATTATTGATAAAGCAGAGTTACTGTACAAAGGAAAACTTTTTACCCTCCTTGGAGTCGAAACATCAAAAAGAGAAAAACTTTTCTTGTTTCTAGTTTTGTGTCTTCTCATTAACCTGATTGATTGGTTTCCTCTGTCATACTATCCCACTTGGCTCCGGTACTACTTCAGCTGAATCGTATGCGTAAATAGCTTTGGGGACTGAAGAAAAAGAATCTCATGTGGTGGTCATTGATCTTGTTCTCACTAAAGGCTCATAATACTACTGGTGTTACACAAGTGGTTGTTAGAAATAGATAAGCTCATAAGGCCATTTTGAAGTTATCCTTTGGTTTGTGCTATTGGTTTGTCATGTAAAACCACCTCTTTGCTTTCTCAAAGGTTCATATGATTAGATTAGAGACTAACGGCAGCTGACCTTACTTTAGTTTATAATAACTCTGCACTATGAAGCCCTTAATGCGGCTGATTAGGTGAAGTAATTACTATGTTCTTTTAGTGCTTCTTCCACTATTTCTATGTGGATTTTTTTTATCCTGCCAAATCCTCCGGAAATGCCATTTCAGTTGCTATAAATGTGTCAGGTTGCACAAGTAGTATATGCATAATCTAGTCTTCTTCAAAATGGGAACCCATGTTTTATCTCGCATTTTATTCCTAGTTCTCTGCATCTACAGCCTTAGAACCATGGTTGATGCGGCTGGAGAATGCGGGCGAAATCCCCCAGATAGAGAAGCCATCAAGCTAGCTACTTGTGCAATGGCTTCACAAGACACATCTGCAAAAGTGTCTCCAACTTGCTGTGCTCGAGTGAGAGAGATGGGAAAGAACCCGAAATGCCTTTGCGCTGTCATGCTTTCTTCCACAGCTAGGAGCTCTGGAGCAAAGCCAGAGATCTCAATGACAATTCCTAAACGTTGCAACATCGCTAGTCGTCCCATTGGATACAAGTGTGGAGGTAATGATATAAAAGCTTGGTTTAACTTTTCAATTTCATTGCAGATGCAATTTTACTTATCAAGTGTTCGTTACTTATTCTCATGCAGCTTATACTCTGCCTTGAAGCAGCAGACAGAGCAGTATACGTGATCTTCAAAATTGTCACACGTTCACATGTGTATGACTTGTAGTTTCAATAAAAATTTGGATCAAAACGGTGATTGATCATGAAATGATATGACTTGCTACTGAGATGGTTTTGAGTATTTTAATTACTTGTTGTATGCGATATTAGTCATAGATGCGGTCCATTAACATCCCTCTTTTAACTATCAACCCCCCAACATATGGGATTACAAAAGAAAAAAGATGAACTTATAAACAAAACCGGAAGATCACACTGCAAATTAAGTTACAGATATTAATGCAGTCGATACATATGAGTGAGAGTAGTAAGGTTGATTAGTAATACAAAGAACCTGCATTAATGAGAAAAATCCATCAATGAGTGAGAGTTATACGAGAATAATTAAGATTACTAAGCTATGATTAAGAAATTGGTGAGTACCTTTCCACCAATTTCCTCTGGAAGTTGAGGGGGTTGGGTCAGTGCGATTATCAGTTTCTTTGGACTCATGAGATGGAGAAGTGGATGCCGAGCCATCGGTTCGTGGAGGTGAGTAGTGTTGCTGACCTCCGTAGTAAATGGAGGAGCTGAAATAGGAAGCTTCTCTCTTTTCATGGCTGCTTCTCTCATCTTTGGAAAACACACCAAAACAAAAAGAAACATCAACATCTTCTTACTTTTTGACTTTTGAAGAAAAAGAAACAAAAAGGGGTAGATAATTTTCAGAAATAATTATCGCAACCAATACTTTTGTAAAACATGTTTTTTAAAAATAATATCTTTTTATTACATCAAAATTTCTCTATAAAAAATATATTTTTAAATTTAAAAATATTGATCAAATTGTTTGATCTAGACAATGACCAATAAAAAAGAACAAAAACATCTAGACGAAATGCTTGAGATTGATCTTATTCAGGGAAATTAGAACAATATGTATGCTACTTAAAATAAAATAGACAAATTGGAAATATGTTTCTCCTTCTTCTAAGTTTACTAAATTATCCATACACATTAAGATTTTTAATAATATTTTCAAAGATTTAAAAATATCTTAGAAAAAAAAGAAGAAAAGGTGTTAATATAAATACCAGTGGGTTGAGAGATGCTGCCTTGGGATTCAGGAGCAGTGTGGCTTCCCTTCTTCCTTGCTACCTACATTGTGAAATGGCTTCACATTAACTACACACTTTATAATAATAATAAATCTCTATATACATACCACATACATTACACACATACATATATAGTTATATATGTATGTATATGCACCCATAATTAAGAAGATACATGCAAGGTTCTGATCAGTTTCTATGCGTACTTGTCGTGTAGCTAGTTAGGAAAATTCTTTATGACTTTGTTGTAAGCCTTACCTGTTCCCAAAAAAGTAACACAAAATCCGTATCCATGATAGTTCACCATTTAGATTTATTGGACTTGATATCAATTGTGTAAAAATTCAACAAAATTACAACTGAATTCTACGAAATTCGTTACACAATCGCTTTATATGTTCATCTAAGCAAAAGATAATCCAACATGAATATATGCACATACTAATTAACATTCACAACATATACATATACATGTATATACATATATATATCTAAATATGTTTGTGTAATTGGTGATGTTTTACCGGAGGAGGGAAGATGGAGTCGAGTATAGTTGAGCAAGAAGAAGCAGAGCTGGCTGATCCTTTCGGACCAAACAGATGATCAAATGAAGTCGAAGACGATGATGATGACGAACCAGCTTTGGTTTTCTTGACGATGTCCATTGATATGTGTTAACTAATTAGTGTTTTTAATATAATAATGGGAGCTTTTAAGAGAGTGAGAGAGAGAGAGAGAGAGAGAGAGAGAGAGAGAGAGATGGAGATGTTTGAGTTGTTGAATGAGATAATGATAAGTGTGTGTTTGGTGGATATGATGATCTCGTAGTTTTTGGTATTTTGCCCTAACGCCCCAACGGTCTGTTTATATATAACCAACCAACTTCTTCTGATGGAGAGAAGGAGATGGGTTCACGTGATCCCCACGTGGCTCTGCCGCCGTCTTCAGCTCTCTTCTCACTTCCACGTGTCTTCTCTAATAGATGCTGTGGATAAACTTTGCTTTTACTACTTTTGTACTCTTTCCAATTTAAATTCACTCTCTCTCTCTCTCTCTCTCTCTCTGTTTTGTCATTTGGATAAGTTCTTCACCTGCTTCCTTTTTTCAACAAAATAAGAAAACTCGTGTTTTTTTGCTATTAATCTTTTTTGGCATGGTACACTGACTACGACAATCTCTATCTTCTTCACTTTTTTAAAAAAATACTACATAATAAATTCGATCATGTGACTCAATATCGACTTACTATTATTCTTGAACGTGTAGCATATCTCTTTTTACTTTTATTCTGAAGACTTATAAGTTTCAATTACATTATTATGGAGTATGGAGTAAAGTTTTATTCATATAGACACCTCAAAATTTCGAATATTAACCAATTTCATTTAATAAAGAAACAATTATTTCAGATTATGTAGGAGATGGGGTTAATGTTCGATCTTCTAATGATACTGTTGGATAGGGAGACAAATGTTATGCCCTTGATGCGGTTTACTAGAAAGAAGAATGCTATATTATACATACACGACTAAAAAACATTAAAGATGGTCATATCGAAAATCTTAAGAAGTACTCCCATTTATATATAGATAAAATTACATTTTCTCATATTATATGGAATCTATTCCCATTTATATATTCTTCGTAGACATTTATGATGATATTGATATTTGCCAGCTACATATTGATATTTTTGTCTCTTTCTATTGACATTTTTGGTGCATGTTTAAGCTGTAAAATATGTGCATTTGATATTTTTACCGGAAATGATTCCGGATCTCAGTCAAGTACATATCTGCATAGTTTTTTTGACGGTGAAGTGAAGCCATAATCATATCAGAATAGATCTGATGATTTATTCCCAAAAGAGAGGTCGCAAAGCAAGCTAAAATCAAAAACAGTAAAAGCATATATGTTCCACGTCAATCTCCTCTTTATATCTGATTGCATTTTATCTTCTCCAAATCTAGTAAGATTCGCGCATACTACTTTTTTGTTGTTCTTGTTGTTCGTAGTTGTAGTATTGATAAGAATCAAAGTCATTTGCCACTCTTATTTCGGCGGATAAATTTGATATATTCCAACCAAAGGCAAATACAGACACACACATACCGACATCAAATGAACATAAATGGCTTTGTCCAAAAAAAAAAAAAAAAAATGAACATAAATGGCTTTCACATGTTACCAAACAAAACAAAAAAGAGAACAGAAATGGCTAATTCTTATCCAATTTGTTGCTCGTCCCTAAAATAGTAACATCTTATACGCATTTATGTATATATATATATACATACATATATATCGCTTAACTTTCATCTTTATGCAAAAATATTTATGTATAGTTAGACCTATGGAAGGTTTTACATATATGCTTTAATCATCTGTCGACGGAGAGATCATAATAGATATATTAGTCTATGGTTGCGTTGCGAATCCGATCATACTTTTGTCCACACCGTAAGTAGTATACAATAAACATATTTTTGACGGGATATACTTGGCTCTCCTAGATATTGGGGTCAAGTGACTTCAAGGGGCGCTAAAGAATCAAAATAGAATACAGTACACAAACAAATATGAACTCTTCTAAACACAAAGTCTCACTGATTTATCAAACCATAGTGATCTAATTAGGAACGCGGCCCTTGATTCATGTTTTCCAGTCTCATTAATTATCCGTTTCCTAACCCTTTCGTACTTCTAATCACTATTTAAATCCAAAATGTAACCTTTTCCCTCTTTTTCAATTCATCAAATCCAAAAAGTTTTTAGAATTTGTTATTTTTATTTAAAAATCACACACTACAAGAAAACAGTCGATTTGCGATAGAAGAATCCATCGCAATTCCCTCGCAAATCGACAGTCGCAAGGGATTTGCGAGACACAACTATTCCTCGCAAATCGCTCCTCGCAAATAAGCTGACATCGCAATTCCCTCGCAAATTTTGCGAGAGATATTTTCCCTCGCAAATCTAACGCAATTGGCGAGGGATATATTCGTCGCAAATCCCACGCACATTGCGAGAGACGGTTGTACTCGCAATTGTCAAGCAAATTGCGAGGACTTTTTTCCATCGCAATGTTCGATCCGTCGCAAATTTTGCGACTATTTTGCGACGTCCATCTGCCTAGTATTGTTGATATTCGCTAATTTTGTAGCAATTCTTCATTTTTAATTTTTTTTTCTTTTACCATTTTTATGTTTGATTTTTTTTTTTGTGAATAATATTTTAGATGTTTAAAAAAATAATAATAAGAAGAACAGAATTGAAAATTCAAAATAGAATAAAACATAAATATTACAAAACAAAAATCATGTTTTCGTTTCTGGTCAGAACAAAGTGAGAAGAGTTTACAAAACAAAGATGGTCATGTTTACAAAACAAAAATCAGAACAAAGTGAGAAGAGTTCTTAAAAGGATTGAGAGAGAGAGGTCACGTTTCTGGTCCCAGTTTGGCTACCAGCTGCTCCCGTTTCACCTGTGTTGCCCTCTGGGTTGGTGCCTTCCTGGTTGGTGCCTTCTGGGTTGGTGCCTTCTGGGTTGCTCCCTTGTTGGTTGGTCGGGTATCGAAACTTGGCAGCAAACTCAGGATCCTTTTCCGCGAGATAGTCAAAGTATGCATCATAGCTATGCATTCTTTGACTACTTTCATGGATTTGACTCGCCTGGGTTTGGATTTGAGTCGCCTGGGTTTGAATGCATTCCTCAGCGGCAGCAAGCTTCTGAGCCAAGATAACCGGATCATTAGCTGGAGACAGAGGTTGCGGACAGCTAGTGGTAGAGGACGCTTCAAACTGCAGAGAACCAACCCCAAAAATTCTGTTTTTCTTCTTCGGAGCAACCTAAAAACAAAACAACAAACGACAAGTTACAAACATACAAAAGAAAACAATGGATCACATACTAAACAATTGCAAGTTATCACAAACTAAACAATCCCAAGTTATCACAAACTAAACAAGGAAGTTATCACAAACTAAACAATCGCATGTTATCACATACAAAACAATCCTAAGTTATCACATACAAAACAATCCTAAGTTATCATATACAAAACAATCCTAAGATATCACAAAATCATTAACAAGACAATCGATAGCAATATACGATTGGCAACTGAACACACCAGAAGCACTAAAAACTAACTTAACCACACAGTTCAACCATTGAGTATTTTTTTAAAAAAGAACTAAGAACGTTTATCTTACCTCAGTGTAAATTTTGTTTTTGATATGAATGGGCACCCCACCAGAAGCAGAACTCTCTCCATTCTCCCCTGTGCAAAGCTCAGATTCTAACTCTTGAATCTTGGACGACACCTCATTGAACACGGACTCGGACTTGCCATCCGTAAATGAGCCATCTGGTTTTCGATGAGTGTCTTCTAAGATTCGTAGGAAATCCGGAGTTAACTCCCCAGTGATCTCAGACTTGAAAGAAACAAAAAAGAGGTTGATTAGTTAACAAATAAAAGAGTGTCTGAAGGCCTAATCTTAAGAAAAAAAAACTTAAGGAACTTACATGCTTTCGAGCACGGGCTTTAAACGAAGTTTGGCCTGAACGGTGCTTGTATATTCCAGTGCCATCCGGATCATGATAGCGAGCATTCCGACTGTTGATGCTCTTGATTTCTGATTTTGGATCAAGCCAATACCGAACAAGACCCTCCCATACTTGAGGATCAATCCACCGTGGCTTTGCCTCATCGCCTTTAAGCTTCCACTTTAACTTCCACCTTGACACTTGATCACACATCCTGTCCTTCAACTTGTCTTCAAACTCTTTCCTCACTCTATCGTTTATGCAACGGTCCCAATTGTAAATTTGCTTCCAAAAAAAGAAAGGATTAGTCTATATTTAATTAAGGCAAAAAAATATATTGTAAAATAGCAAACAAAGAGAGTTCACTGACCGCAAACGTTTCATACCAACGGTCTACCACTTTAGTTGGCGTCTGTGTCCAATTGGCATGGGGCTCTTTGAAATCTCTTTCAAAGATGCTTCGAACAGTAGCCGCAACACAGGAGTCTTGGTCAAACCTTCAAAATAAATTCAACTTTCAGAATCCATGCAAACACAACTTTGTAATTATATTATCAAATTAAAAACTTAAAAGAAAATTCTTACCACAGAGTTCCTGGAGGTCGGCGCGGATCTTGTTTAGTTAAACTAGATCGACCAGGACTATCGAGTAACTCCTCCAAAGTCAGGTTGTTGAGACGTTGGGACATGACTGTAGACGAGGAAAGCGCGGGTTAGGACGCAGGAATTTCAGGATCCGCCGCAGAGGCACCATGCATGGGAGATGGTGAAGGCGTATTATATGGAGGCGTGACAGGCAGGTGCTGCGAGGTTGGACGGCGGCTATTCTGAGAACCGGAGTTTGGGTTGTGAGAACTGGAGGCACCGGAGGTTAGACGGCGACGATTAGAAGCAGTGGGAGAGGGATTTGAAGTAGTGGGAGTGGCTAAACCTTGATCCGACAGGAATCTTGTGTAATCGTTGCCTCCAAACATCTAGAAAGAAATAAAATGGACATCTAAATCAAAACGAAAGGATAGATCGAAAGCAAAATGAAATCGAAACAAGAACGAAATCGAAATAAAATCAAATCAAAAGTAGAGAAGAAGAAATCATATGCGAGAAGATTTACCTTTGGGTTCTAGAGAGGATAACGGAGAGGACGAGGTCGGAAGAAGAACACTGAAAGAAGAATATCGGAGAGTACGAGGTCGGAAGAAGAACACCAGAGAGGACGAGGTCGGAGGAGAAACACCAGAAGAAGAACACCGGAAGAAGAAGATGGGAAGAAGAATATCGGAAGAAGAAGATCGGAAAAGGATTAGGGTTCGATCGAAAGAGAAAGAGAATTAGCGTTTAGGGTTTGACGGCGAGTGTTTTGGGTTTGAGCAAGCTCAAACCACGATTGGTCTTGTATATATAAACTTTTTAAAGCGTCGCAAAGCCCTAGCAATATTTGCGAGGGATTACCTAGGCTACCTCGCAATTCCCTCGCAATAAACTTAAATTGCGAGGGATTAGCTAGGATTCCTCGTAATTCCCTCGCAACATTTGAGTGTCTAGGGTTTACAATTTTGCGAGGGATTAACAAGAAATACTCGCAAATCCCTCGCAATGTATCTAGGGTTTTTAATTTTGCGAAGGATTAACAAGGACCCTCGCAAATCCCTCGCAATGTTTAAAGTTGCGAGGGATTAGCTAAGAACCCTCATATTCCTCGTAATTCTCTCGCAACGTTTGAGTATCTAGGGTTTTTAATTTTGCGAATGATTAATAAGGACACCTCGCAATTCCCTCGCAATGTTAAAACTTGCGAGGGATTAGCTAGGAACACTCATATTTCCCTCGCAATCTTTGCGTGTCTAGGGTTTACGATTTTGCGAGAGATTAGCTAGGATCCCTCGCAAATCCCTCGTTTATAATATTTAGGGTATTGAGTATTGCTAGGGATTAACGACCATTTTGCGAGGGATTTGCGAGGATTTCCTCGCAAGTACAACGCAAATCCATCGCAAAACTATAAATATGTTTTATAAAAAAAAAATATGAAAATATACAATTGTGCTCATTCGGATTTATTTTCTAATCTATTAGAAATTACATTATCATCATTAGAATCTTCTCCAATATCAGACACTTTGAATTCTTATAATTCACCTCTTCTACTTTAGGGTTTAGTAGATCATCATGTTAGTTGATGATCAAGTTGTGGTGCAACAACAATATTTGCGAAATTTCCATTCCAAACATATCAATAGAAGATGTACATCCACATTGATACACAAAAATCCATTGCAATGTGTAAAAGCTTAGGGTTCAAGCATTTAGTGTTTAGGGTATAGAATTTGCGAGGGATTAACGACCATTTTGCGAGGGCAAGCCAACATTCCCTTGCAAGTCCCTCTCAAATCCCTCTCAAATCCCTCGCTAATTTTTTTTATTCGTTATTCCCTCGCAATTTGCGAGGGATTAACGACCATTTTGCGAGGGCAAGCCAACATTCCCTTGCAAGTCCCTCTCAAATCCCTCGCTAATATTTTTATTCGTTATTCCCTCGCAATTTGCAAGGGATTAACGACCATTTTGCGAGGGAGTTCTAGCACTCCCTCGCAATTCCAACGCAAATCCATCGCAAATTGATAAATATTTTTTTTAAAAAAAACAACAAAAAGTACAATTGCTCAATCAGATTCATTTTCTGAACTACTAGAAATTACATTATCATCATTAGAATCTTCTCCATCATCGGACTCTTCAAATTCGTCTAATTCACCCTCTTCTTCGGAAACATAATCAACATCTTCAACTTGCCTGTTTTGTGGATCAATGTGGATAACATCTTCTGTTGACATGTTTGGAATGGAAATTTCACCGACTCTTTCTTGTTGCAACACGACTTGATCATCAACTAACCCGATTATACGGCCTTGAGGATTAACTTTAATGACTGATAACCACATTTCACGTCTTGGCCTTAAACGAGGATAGGGCAGAAAGCTCACTTGTTGTGCTTGTGATGCTAGGATCAAATTTGGAGTACGATCTGTTCGCATTCACATCAACAACTCCCCAATTATTTACTCGCACGCCTCGGGCCGATGGATCGTACCAGTTACACTTAAAAAGTACGCATCTCAGATTCAGAAGGCCTGGATAATCAACTTCCAATATTTGTTGCAAAACGCCATAGAAATCGATATCACCAGCTTGTACATAGATTCTATAATTTGCTGTAGTTTTGCGACTTCCGTGTGCGTACGTATGAAACGTATAACCGCGAGTAAAGTACATCGGAGCAGTGGTGATCTTCGCTCTTGGTTCCTGAACAAGCTCATGCAACCAAAGAGGCAAGGGTTCATTTCCACATCCATTCTGAACCTATATAAACGAATAAGATATTAGACCATAAGTTTATTTAACTTAAAAATTCTAATACATATAGTTAATTTAAACTTATTTCATACATATACTTACATAGTATTTTAACCAATTAGCGAAATCCTGCTCTTTGTAGGCCTCATAGTCAGATTCTTCTAAATTAGGATATGCTTCACGAATCTGCATTTCAAAAAGTCTAAAAAAATAGAGATTTGTTAGTTCGTTATCTTATAAAATATAATTAATTTTAGTTTTTAAACAAGAATACCTTTCAAAAGGTTGAACGTAATCTAGATTCCTCAATATGTAATTGTGAGCTGCTCGACAATAGCTATGATCTTCCCACCAAACTTCCTTTATCTTTCCAGCAAGTCTTCCTATTTGAGTAAAGATATCTGGAACATCAGGAACATTATATGTAGGTGCAACGCCTCCGTCATCATATCGTCGAGTTCGTGTTTTTTTTGTTCTCACGGTGGGGCTAAAGTAGTATGATGTGAAGTGAGACGTTTCCTCTGTTAAACTCCCGGTGACTATTGATCCCTCAACTCTGGCAAGATTTTTGTCCTTTCCTTTGAGAGCTTTCATAAACCGCTCAAAAGGATACATCCAGCGAAATTGCACTAGGCCACCAAGATCAGCTTCATGTGGTAGATGGACTGGAAGATGTTCCATCACGTCAAAAAAAGCAGGGGGAAAGATTTTCTCCAAGTTACAAATTAACACTGGAATATTATCTCGTAACTGTTGTATGACTTCACTGGTCAATGTTCTAGTGCATAAGTCCCAGAAAAAAACTCCGATACCTACAACCAATGAATAACAAAAACATGGGTGAATTAATTAAATAACTATATATATATATATCAATATATAAATATATATATATATATATATATCATTATATACTTATATACCTGCAATAGCTTCATGAACGTGTTTTGGCAAGAGCTCAAGAAATATAAATGGTAGTAGCCGTTGCATGAAGACATGACAATCGTGGCTCTTCATACCTGAAAATTTTTGGCCTTGCTCTACACATCTTGAAAATTTAGAGACAAATCCATCTGGAAACTTCACTTCAGATTTTACCCACTCGAACAACACCTTCTTAGCCTCTACTGACAATCGAAATTGGGGTACTGGTAATTTCCCATCTCTTGTAAGATGTAACTCGATCCTTGCACATATTTCCGCCAAATCCAACCTAGATCTCCTGCTATCTTTTGTTTTACCCTGCACATTCAGAAGCGTAACGATGAAATTATCGAAAAAGTTTTTCTCAATGTGCATCACGTCAAGATTGTGCCGCAATAGAAGATCTTTCCAATATGGAAGCTCCCAAAAAATACTCTGCTTGTGCCAATTGTGAGCGCTTCCATATCCATCTGGCATGTTTGCTGGTGTGTGATAGTTACCCCCACGTTTACAGGTTTCTTGAGCTCCATAGTAATCAATCTGCTCAAATAAATCATTTCCAGAGACATAAGTTGGTGGAGGAACACGAACAACTTTATTCTTTGTAAATAACTTCTTGTTCCTCCGGTACGGATGATGCAAGGGAAGAAACCGACGATGACAATCAAACCAACAAGATTTTCGCCCATACTTTAACTGAAATGCCTCTGTACGTTCCATACAATAAGGACATGATAATCTTCCATGTGTTGTCCACCCAGATAACATTCCGTACGCAGGGAAGTCACTAATCGTCCACATTAGCACTGTCCGCATATTGAAATTCTGTTTTCTCGACGAATCGAACGTCTGAACACCTTCATACCACAATTGCTTCAGCTCATGAATTAGAGGCTGTAAGAAGATATCTAGAGATCGCTTTGGATGCTTTGGACCTGGTACCAAAATACTCAAGAACAGAAATTCGCTTTGCATACACATATCTGGAGGAAGATTGTATGGCGTCAATATAACAGGCCATAAAGAATACTGCCTCCCTGACATACCAAATGGACTAAAACCATCTGTACACAACCCAAGATAAACATTCCTACACTCTTGAGCAAAGTCAGGATATACCGATTGAAAATGTTTCCACGCCTTTGCATCAGATGGGTGTGTAATTTCTCCTTCTTCAGTAGAATGTTCTGCATGCCATCTCATTGCCGCTGCAGTCCGTTTTGATTGGTATAGGCGTTTCAATCTATCAGCAACAGGCAAGTACCACATACGTTTATATGGCACTCGCGTCCTTCCTTGTGTAGGTTGATATCTCGGCTTCCCGCAAAACCGACATTCCTGCAGCTTAGCATCATCTTTCCAAAAAATCATGCAATAGTCAACGCACACATCAATCATTTCAGATGGTAATCCAAGACTCGCAACCAACTTCTGTATTTCATAGTAGTTCTCAGCCGATACATTATCAGGTGGCAAATACTCTTTAATGAGTTCAGCCCAAGAATCCATGCAATTCTCACTTAAGTTATTATCAGCTTTAATTGTCATCATCCTAGATGCCAATGATAACTTAGAATGCCCTTCTCTACATCCATCGTAGATAGGTTGATTTGCAGCATCTAACATAGTATAAAAACGTTGTGCATCTACGTTGGGTTCTTCCGTATTATTCTCAGGAAATGCAGCAGTAGTTTCATGAAATGCATCATTAACCATATCATGAAATCTATTTTCCTCATTATACCCATAAAAACCAAATTGATCAGATTCTTGATGCCCATAATTACTAGGTTGATCAACAGCATAATTCATACTACTACTTCCAACGTTACTGCTACAACCCTCTCCATGACGAAACCATACATAGTAATTTGGCATAAATCCTCTATTATAAAGATGCTTCTTCACTAGATTAAATTCCAAATAATTATCGTTGAAGCACTTAGGACATGGACAAAATATTGTACCGTTTTGACGAGCAAAGTCTTGGTTTGTCGCCTGGTACATGAAAGCGCGCAACCCATCACAAAACTCTCTCGTCACATCACCGGTCTCCGGATCTCTGTGATTGTACATCCACCGTCGCAATGTGTATATCTCATGCTGCCCGCCTCCAAACATTATTATATAATTTAAAAGTGTTTAGGTTTTTTTTTTAGCCTTTTTTTCTTTCACAATATTTTTTTTCGTATTCAAAGTGTGTTTGTTGGAAGTGTTTTGTGTTTGGTTTCCATGGATCATAAACTTGCTATTTATAGGCTTACTAAAAATAGTTGCTATGGATTTGCTAGGAAAATTTGCAAGGGATTTGCGAGGGATATTTTAAAATATTATTTTTTTGCAAGGGATTTGCGAGGCTTTTACTGTTTTGCCGACAAAACAGTTACACTCGGGAAAAACGTGGCTGCCGACATCATCGGCCCTTGCAACTCCCTCGCAAATTTGCTACGGAAAATGTCATCGCTAATCCGTTGCAATATGCGAGGGAGTTGCGATGTTTTTGCGAGGATGTTTCGCGGAGTCGCAAATCTGTCGTAAATCCGTCGCAAATTTGCGAGGGATTTCGTCGTCGCAAATTTTGCGAGGGAATTGCAAGTACCCTCGCTAAACTAGCAAACTACTCGCAAGTCCGTCGCAAATTTGCGAGGGCATTTTGCCATCGCAAATTTCCCTTGCAAATCGACTATTTTCTTGTAGTGACATCGTAAATGATAGAACTTAAATTGATTTATTTTTTCCTGTTTTATTTCTACAAAAAAAGAAGCTATAGATTAGTACATTAATAAAATTCCGGTTTTGTAGTCCATACTATAATTTCTACGAACATATAGTTTTCAAAAACAATAATTAGAGGGTGTTTAATCCGGAAAAACCAATTCTATCCGAACCAACCAAACCAAACTGAAATACTCGATCCAATAACCAAACTATAATTTACCTATAGATTTTTTTTTTTTGGAACAAACACCTATAGATTAATTAGAATCACTTTTTTCTATATCAAAAATTTAAGAGCTTATGTTTTTTTTCCTTTGACAACAAAGAAATCAATTCTACAAAAAAGTAAATAAATTATTTTCAATAATAATAATGTTTTGGGGATATTTTAAGTGAGTTATGTAAAAGTTACAAATCATATATTATTCAATCACGAATTTAAAAAATCTTATGAAATCCACTGTTATTCAATTGATGATTTAAAAATCTACTTTAAAATCTACTGTTATTCAAAACAATTTGTGGATTTGGATTTTAATAAGTTTTAGGAATTCTTGAGGATTTGAGAGAATTTGTTTAGTTAAAAATACAGAAATCCAAATCTCATGGTTTTAGGTAGGATCTGAAAGAAATTTACCATAAATCATATCAACTTTTATAAAATCTATCAAAATTCCAATTTTTTTAAATTTCATCAAATCCTCCAAAATTATTGGTTCAATACACTGTTTTGATTACGGACAAATTTGATATAACATTAATCGCTATTTTCCTTATTTTTTAAAAAAATTTGAATAAAGGAGGAAGAGACTTTAATTTAATAAAATACATTTTTATTTCCTCTAATTTCGAATCTCTCACTCTCTCTCTCATCTCATAGGGTTCAAAATTTTGGTTTGCCCAGAAAAAAAAAAAAAAAAGGTAGAGTTCCCGCATTGTCCAGATTCTGAAAGATTCATCGAGCAATTTGATTCTTCTCGGGGAAATTTTGTTGACTGTGACTCTAAGCGAAAGGCAGCGATGATGTCGAACTTGGTGGAGCCTTCGTGGCGCCTTCTGGCAGCGAGCGGCGGAGATACGGTTAAGCTTTTCGACGTTTCCGCCGATTCCGGTGATCCCTGCGTTTTGAGCTATACTCCTTCACCTGGTTTTGCTGTCAACTCCGTCAAGTGGAATCATACTAGTAAGTAAAATCTCCGATTAGTCGCATTCCCCCTAATGTTTAGCTTTTTTTGGGTTGGTGAGTGAGATTAGGAAAGTGACTGAAGTTGTGAATTCACCATTTTCCACTATTTATTGATCTTAGCCAACTTTTAGTAGAGCAAATCTGGATTTTTCTGTGATCTGAGCTGTTCAAAATTGAGGTTCTGTGTCGATGAAATTGGTGTGGTCTTTAGGGATCGTATTTGGGAATCTAATTTAGTCAGCAGACAGGTTTCATGGTAGACCGTTTTGTTTTGGATATGATTTGGTTTTAGTGAAAGGAGAATATGTTTGTTCTATTTCTTTTCCATTTGTTGAAGTTATATGTTTCATTTGGGATGCAGATTTGGTTGTGGCGAGTACGGGAGAAGATAAGAAGATATCTCTGTGGCGGAAAACTGGGCAGAGTTTAGGGACTGTTCCAGTTACTGGGAAGGACGGTGGTGATAGTGCCGAGGTTTACTACATTTTCTAGAGTGATTCTGATTTCCATGTCTTGCATCTCTTGGAATGTTACTATTTTATTCATATGCTTGTTTTCATAATGAGTTTCAGGAATGTTTATCGGCTATTAGCTTCAGCAGAAAAGGTTCCAGGTACATTTGTTCTGGAGGTACTGGTCAAATTATTAAGATTTGGGATCTGCAAAGAAAGCTTTGTATTAAGAAGTTGAAGGGTCATACAAGTACAATTACTGGTGTGATGTACAATTGCAAAGATGAGCATTTGGCTTCTGTCAGTGTTGGTGGGGATTTAATAGTCCACAACCTTGCATCTGGGTCAAGGGCTACCGAGCTCAAAGATCCTAATGGGCAGGTTGTTCAGTTTTTACATGTATGCTTTTATTTCCATAGCACAGAGCTCCGGTCATCAAACTAATTGGCTTTTTAATCGATTCAAGACACCAGGTATTAAGGTTGCTTGATTATTCAAGGTCCAGTCGACACCTTCTACTTACTGCAGGTGATGATGGCACTGTGCATCTGTGGGACACAACTGGTCGTAGCCCAAAGGTTTTCTCCTTTACTTATTGCAATTCATGTGGAAAGACTGTAATTTTGGAAATTTATTTAGAGAAACATAAGTCAGACAAGTGGTTATAATTTTGCTCAAGCCGTGTTAATGCTTTCCGTTTAATTTCTCGTATAAGTGAGGAATTTGCTTTCATTTCCACAGATGTCTTGGTTGAAGCAGCATTCGGCACCAACTGCTGGTGTTTGCTTTTCTCCATCAAACGAAAAGGTAGCTGACTCCTTACCAATAATTCTTGCTATACATATGCAAAAAGTCAGATAAATGTGATTGCACTTTCTTTTATCTCTAAACATGTGCTTGGCACTCTCAGTTTTGATAAGCCTGTCTAATTCTCTTTGACATAGAGTTCATAAACCTAGTATCCAAGTAATCTACAATCTTAATTATCTACTGTAACAGATAATTGCTAGTGTGGGAATGGACAAAAAGCTTTACAGTTATGATTCTGGGTCCAGAAGATCTTCGTCCTGCATTGCTTATGAGGCACCTTTCTCCTCTCTGGCTTTTGGGGATAATGGCTACATTCTGGCGGCTGGAACCAGTAACGGTAAAGTAGTGTTCTACGACGTCCGTGGAAAACCGCAGCCTGTTACTGTCCTGCATGCTTTCAGTAATTCAGAGGTCAATACATTTTTCATATAGTGCAATCTATTTAGCATGTCTTATCTAATGACTCTGATACTTTTTTCACTTGCCACTATTGGTTGTTTAGTTGTTGTCCCTATCCTGGTTTTCCAGCTGTTTCACCAATCTAAAAATCCAACAGTAGCAGCAACAAACCTTCTTTTGGTGACATGATGCATATTGTTGGGTTCAACTGACTCATGCTAATCTATATGTTTACTTTGGATTGCAAAGTTAACAGCATTTGTTTTTGTTTGTCAGGATGTAACAAGTTTGTCATGGCAAACATCAAAACCAGTTATTGTGAATGAGAAAAACTACACTTCTGAGATGGCTCTTTTTGGCAGTACTGTGGAAGATTCAGTTGTCATTCCGGATCCACTTCCCTCAACGACACCCTCAGCTTCACAGTCTGCGTTGGCACCAGGTTCCCGTGGAGTTTCCGCAAGTACTGTCTCATCAGTAGAACAAACACCAATTAGAACTCATCTATGGCCTGGTGGGCCACTGGGAAGACTAGAAGCACTCCGTGCCAGTGACAGTTTCAACGATGATATGAAAGTTTTTTCACCTATCATTGCATCTGATGAGAAGTGGACTGATAGTGAAGTATTTAATATTAAAGATCATTTAGACAAAAAGCCTTCGTCGTTGCTATATCCTTCATCTAGCAAGGGATTTCCGTTCGGTGACGATGGAAACAAAGAACATCCGATACTCGACTGGAAATCAAGTTCTACTTTAAAACAGGTTTGTGGTTCTTTATCAAGCAAGTGCCATTATTCTTTTTAGAAGTCATTTTTATAACTTCATTCTCCAAAGACTCTGTTATTAGTGGTTGTACAGAATACATTATCAGGACTTAATTGAACTTGCCCTCTAGTATATTATCCTATCTTATATATGTTACATCGGTTTCAAACGTTTTCCATCATTATGCAGGATGACACGAGGGTTGCTTTTTCGCCTTTTGGATCTACTACACCAACAGCATCTTCCAAAAGTGAGGACTCTGCTTTGACACCTCCAGAAGCATGGGGTGGCGATAGATTTTCTGAGAAGTTTAACCAATTGGCCAATGAGAAATTTTCTGATAAGTTTAGCCACCTGCATGCACCTTCGCGTCTCGCGGTTTCAAGCACAAGTGCTAGTACATCTGGATCAATGTTCTCTAGCTCTCGAGATTTCCACTTGTCGTTTGGTCAGACAAACCTCACAAACGTAAGCTCAGAATTCCCACGGAGCAGAGACTTCTCTTCAACCTTTGACACATCTTCAACACTGACAGACAACAACTTGCCTTCAAGTCCATTGTTTACAAAAGGCATCGCAGCTCCGGGTAACATTGATTCATTGAGGCTATCACCAAATTTTACTCGTAGGTTCTCAACATATGCTGAGAGAATCAGCACCACTTCTTCATTTAGTGACGGGGCCTCTCTCACTCTGGGTTCACCCAAGATAAAGAAAACAGGTGCAGAAACGAGAGAGGAAGTTTTAAATAATCTGTTGCCAAGACCAGAGACGGTGGCTGCAACAGAAGCAGGAGCTATTCCGCTTATGAATGTATTGTAAAAGTTTCACAAAAACCTGAGAATTTATCTCGATAGGATATCTGTAACTTCACTAACTTGTGCAAATCTGTAGCAGGGAGGGTTGAAGCAATCTCAAACGGATCAACAGCAAATGATGGGTAGTAGCAATTTCACGCTTCAGCTATTTCAAAGAACGCTCGAAGGAACTCTGGACTCTTTCCAAAATTCAATTCATGATGACGTGAGGAACCTTCACATTGAGATACTCAGACAGTTCCACATGCACGAGGTAATGTTTGCTCTTGCTTGAATCTCATCTTTGTCTTCTTCAAATGACTTTATACTGTTTCTTTTTGAACAGATGGAGATGTCGAAGGTGTTAAGCTCGATTCTGGAGAACCAAGCGGAGCAGATGAAGGAGTTAAAATTGTTGAGAAAAGAGAATCAAGAGCTCAGACAAAGGCTTTAGAAGGAACCGGTGTGAGTTTTGTGTGTTCAACTGTTGTGTGGATTTCTATCAAATCTCTTTGATACTCTTCATGGTTCCTCTCCGTTTTGCAATCAAATCCATTTGTTTTAATATATGATCGATTCGTTTGGGTTTTGGTAGAGATCTTGTTTACATTGGAACTTGGCGTTTCCATTAATCTGGAGAAAGATGCAAATCATTAATCATGTCACATTTGTGAACATGTTTCCTTTGTTTCTTTTTTTGTCAACTATTGATCTTCAATTTGAAAAAGAAAACACCAAGTACCCGTTACTGAAGCTGGAATGTAAACTCGAAATCATACAAAATAAGACTTTAACAATAAAGGCCATACTCTTCCACAGTGGGTAGGCTGGTTGGTGGGTGACGGCTTTCGTGTACTATTTTTTGAAAATTGACGTGTATGTGTGTTTCTCTTCATTTTCTGATTAATCTCAGTACATCGCCAACAAGATGTAACGAACCAGCTACAAGAACCTGCAGACACACGCTAGAGTCGCTGAGCCATTTTACATTGCTAACTATTCATTATCCCAACCCACACCTAAATCCCGGATTGAACACTCGTCAAGAAAAAGAGGGGTTTGTGTTTATACCTGGAAACGTGTGGCTGAGCTACTCTCATGTACATTATCCCTTAGCCATTTTATTGCCATGGGCAGTGAAGTAAACACCTCACTGTTCCCACCACTGTCACCATCTTTTCCTCTATCTTCTGCGTTCCCAACAACCAAAAAAGACTTAGTAGGACGTGTGTTTATCTTGTTCCATGATCAAAAAGATTTAGGACTACTGGATTTTTGTTATTACCTCTTTCACTCTGGACAAGGCTTTCCCAAACTTTCTGGAGTGTAAACTGCCATGACAAGTCAACCTGTGGATCATTCTCTGGCAAATCAGCCGCTGTACCAACTTTGTGATACACTGACATGTTTGGTACAAACAATGCCTTCTTGAAATGGACACCTGCATCAACCATTATTCAGCCTTCTCTAGTTATCTTATCTGTTTTAACTCGGCCAACTTTTTTGTTTCAACATTGGCAGTGACTTACCCACTAAGACACAAGGCTCAAGAACTTACCGTAGTTTGCACATGTATTCCTTAGATGTGGAAGCAGCAGGTTTGGGTCCCGAACTGACATACAATTGAACAACAATATCTGCAAAGCAACCAGATGCGTTCGTTCAGACATCTCCAAAGCTAAGGAACCACAGAGAAAACAAGTATAGGCATTTAGGAAGATCTAAGACAGAACAAGAAACCCAGACCCTTACCTGTTGGCAGGTTTCACCAGACCATTTATCATGAGAGGATCCTGCGGAGCCATTAACCAGATGTTCCGAACTCTCTGACTGGTTGTCTCCCTTAACGGCAAACGAAAACCATTTGGCGCATGCTTCCATGCTTTCTGGACTGTGAGCTCCATCCAGATAAAATACTAGATCTCCTGAAGTCCGAGATTCAGTAAATTGATCAGGGACGACCTGTGCTCTCCCTTGCAAACTCGCTGTAGCTAACCCTTTGATGAATTGCTCAGGCAAAATACCCTAGTTCGAAGAAGAATGTGGAAAAAGATGATGTTCACAAATTGAGAGAAGGGCCATGATACAAACTGTGAGTTGAATAAAGACGGAAAAGAGCCGTTTACCATCTGAGTCCGACTAGGAACTTCAAGTTTACCAATTTGCTGAAGCCAGGTAGAGGCAAGCGAAACTGCTAGACCAGCATTAAGATATTGGTGCTCCCCATCAAGCCCAAGTTTCTGACCACTTAACAGCCTTGAAGTTAGTGGTTGCTCCACTTCGAGATTCACCTGTCAATATGATGTCAATCTGTCAATAGAATGTTGAATCATCTCTGCAAAAGCAGCCGCACTTAGTGATATATAATGCAACAATGGGACTAATTTTGTGGATGTATTGAATTTCTCACTTTTCACCATAAAAGAATGATATATTTCAAATGCTACAATCAAGCAAGTAGCACATAAACATAAATTATATATATGCGCCAACATTGTCTGCCATATTTAGTGACCATAGTGTTCAATAATTAAAATTGAGCGTACATCTAATTCGGAAGCTTTCGCTTTAAGGACACGCATGGCTTCATCAGGTTGGGGCACTGTGAAGGCTGGAACTCCAACCTGAAATATGAACAAAGAAGATGAGGCAAATATGAAGGGTAAGTTACAAAAAGGAATGGTCAGTTTTTGTTTAAGACATAGAAGAGTTATAGCCAACCTTGAAAATTCCAGCTTTCTCACCAGCAATTTTTCCAAGCGTATCACCTGTGATGCATTTCACAGAGAAGAAATAAATCATATGATAACTATCAGAGGAAAGAAATGTAACTCAAAAAATGTCTGCTCATTTAATGCGAGCAGAGACCTCATGATTTAAAGTTTTTATATGAAAAAATAGAGGCTGCACATCGATAACGTTTTCATAGCAGTATTGGTATGGCAAGCAGAAGATTCCAGTAACAAACCTAGAATTTCCATGTGGTCATATCCGAGTGAAGAAATACCACATACCACAGGCTTCTGAACCTGTAACAAGTAAGCAGTAGATCCCCATGAGAACTTAATTAAGCACAAGAAAAGCTACTTACAAGTTACAACCTTACTGAAAGTAATTCATATTTTAGTAATTGGAGTCTTTTGAGGATTATACTATAATTGTTTTTGGTTAATAAAGGATTTTGGTTCCGATCTTACAACTTTCCCCTGACCCAAGAAAAAAAATGGAGATATCAAATTTCAGGTTTCCTCGTTCGTAATAAAATTTAACCTTGGATGTTAGCTAAATGGATATGTTCAGACAAAAGGATTCCAGCTGAAAAAACAGGTCAAACGTACCGCATTAGTGGCATCAAACTTGCCACCTAATCCTACCTCCAATATAGCAGCATCTACCTGCATATAGAAGCAAAGAGCAGCAGCAAAAATTTTGTCACTGAGTACGAAATTTTGTCACCGTTTTCTCGTTCAATCAATAAAGAGAAAACGGTGTTTCTGTATCTATCATGTCACTGAGTACGAAAAAGGAAAAATGGTCAATCAAGGTAAAGACTGGTATCAAACCTTTTCAGCAGCAAAGATTTTAAAAGCTAGCAACGCAAGGAAGCGGAAATATGTAGGCATCGGTATCTCCTCGTTAGTTCTCTCCTGCAAATCAAATAGTCAGCAACCTTGTATTTTGAGAAAAAAAATTTAAAGCTTCCATCTTAAGTTGGACCTATGCACACCATTATAAGCTATTACCATCAAATTCTTGGACGGCGACACAAGGTAATTTCAACAAGTTACAGGGAGGACTCTATATATGTTCTCTTCAGTATCACTACTTCCTCGAGGAAATAGTTCCAACAAAGATTTGTATTGATGAATTAAATCAGGTGGGGAAACTTAGTGTTCAACAGTAGATCAATAATACAATTACTCTAACCTTAACTTCAGCACAGAACACCTCGGTTTTTAAGCTAACATGGAAGGACAAAAAAAAGTGTTCATGAAACTTGATTATCACATTCTATATGGTTTTCATCACTAAGATTCCAAGGTTTACAGAACGTTACTGATAACTACTAGTCAATCTACAAACCCAAAATACAGGAATTAAGTTCAAAACAAATAATTTAACTAATTGGATCTTCTTTTTGTGACGAAAATACCTTGAGCCTGTTATAGCACCACCAGAAATAACCCAAAAATTTGTCCTCACTTATGTCCGCACTGTAGCAATAATTAAAACACATCAGGTAAAGCGAAGCAATTCTTAGTAAAGATGAGTACAAAGTAGAGATAAACTGCCTTGTGTGTTACTTTTAGGTCTCTACTTATTAGATCGAGAATTAAACAGAGAGCAAGTAACAAGAGGACTATGATAGCCAAGTATTGTTGGTTTCTGCTTTTATGAGCGCAGTCATATATTTCTTAGAATTTTTAATAAATTAAGAAAAACTTACCCATCCAAGCGAAACCTTTCCCGGACATCAATGAGGTGAGGTGAAGTGAAGAGTCCAGTTCGGAAGCCATAGTTTCGTAAAATAGACTCTGTAAATGCACATGTAGATCCCTTCAAGCCACATACGAAACAGAAAGAACAATGTTAGCTGCTGGATCAGATAGTAATCAGCCATGCAAACAATGAACCACTTTTATCAAAAAAAATCACTGAAGGTTTCAAAATAAATAGTAATCAACCATTCTAGTTTCATTATATCTTCCTTTGTGCTATTATGATCTAGAAGAAAGAAGTGATAAGAGACATCAACCCACATCGATTATCTCGTACAATGATTTTTGAAAGTGAAAATTTTTGNTCTCCTGCAAATCAAATAGTCAGCAACCTTGTATTTTGAGAAAAAAAATCTAAAGCTTCCATCTTAAGCTGGACCTATGCACACCATTATAAGCTACCATCAAATTCTTGGACGGCGACACAAGGTAATTTCAACAAGATACAGGGAGGACTCTATATATGTTCTCTTCAGTATCACTACCTCCTCGAGGAAATAGTTCCAACAAAGATTTATATTGATGAATTAAGTCAGGTGGGGAAACTTAGTGTTCAACAGTAGTTCAATAATACAATTACTCTATCTACCACAACTTCAGCACAGAAAACCTCGGTTTTTAAGCTATGGAAGGACAAAAAAAAGTGTTCATGAAACTTGATTATCACATTCCATATGGTTTTCATCACTAAGATTCCAAGTTTACAGAACGTTACTGATAACTGCTAGTCAATCTACAAACCCAAAATACAGGAATTAAGTTCAAAACAAATAATTTAACTAATTGGATCTTCTTTTTGTGACGAAAATACCTTGAGCCTGTTATAGCACCACCAGAAATAACCCAAAAATTTGTCCTCACTTATGTCCGCACTGTAGCAATAATTAAAACACATCAGGTAAAGCGAAGCAATTCTTAGTAAAGATGAGTACAAAGTAGAGATAAACTGCCTTGTGTGTTACTTTTAGGTCTCTACTTATTAGATCGAGAATTAAACAGAGAGCAAGTAACAAGAGGACTATGATAGCCAAGTATTGTTGGTTTCTGCTTTTATGAGCGCAGTCATATATTTCTTAGAATTTTTAATAAATTAAGAAAAACTTACCCATCCAAGCGAAACCTTTCCCGGACATCAATGAGGTGAGGTGAAGTGAAGAGTCCAGTTCGGAAGCCATAGTTTCGTAAAATAGACTCTGTAAATGCACATGTAGATCCCTTCAAGCCACATACGAAACAGAAAGAACAATGTTAGCTGCTGGATCAGATAGTAATCAGCCATGCAAACAATGAACCACTTTTATCAAAAAAAATCACTGAAGGTTTCAAAATAAATAGTAATCAACCATTCTAGTTTCATTATATCTTCCTTTGTGCTATTATGATCTAGAAGAAAGAAGTGATAAGAGACATCAACCCACATCGATTATCTCGTACAATGATTTTTGAAAGTGAAAATTTTTGTAAACTGACAAATCCATCAAAATGCATCTCATGGCATGTAAGGATCAAACCAATCGCCTTATCGCACTTGAACGTTAGTAATTTTACAAGCAGAACTTCATTCCTGGGTTCAGGGGTCTCACTCAAATAGGGAAAAAGCTCAAGATGAATGAGTCCAGTAACTGTATCTCTCAAATCTCCACAGAGCAAACCTCTAAGGTCTTCTGGCAAAGCAGTCATAAGGATGTAACGGTCAAAACTAGAGTAGAACTAAGAGAGGCTTTTTGGTTACATGAATTCAGAAGATATCTAATAACTAACTAACGAACAAACTAATAATGGCAAAAAAAAAAGAAGAAAAAAGATGTTTCAGTATCATTTATTGAGATTTAGCTAGAAAAAGTAAAGTAGTTGTTACCTTGCCTTTGGTACCAGCAACATGGATAACTTTCATCTTCAAAATGTCTTCTTCCAGGTCAAGTAGCTGCCAAATTGATTACAAAGAAGAAAATTAAACCAAAAAATCAAAAGGTGCAAAAAAAAAAAAAAATCAAAACTTTTAAAGAGAATCATCATCAAAATCACAAGAGAAAACAAACCTTAAGATAATCAAAGATTAACTCAAAACGATCCCCACTGTTGCTTTTATCAGCACGACTTCGCTTTGTAATCAAAGAAGACAAAGCAGCCAACGCTTCCTCATACGAATCTCTTCCTGTTTTTGACTTCACCACTCCATAATCACCTGTAACCAAAAACAAACCAAGTGGTGAGCTCTATCCGATATAACTGTAGCAATAGAGTGAGTACGAGCTTAGAGAAAAAAACGAGAATCAATAAAAAAAAATCAAACCTTGAGCTGCCATGTCGATCTGCTTTCTTACCGAACGAATCTGAAAATAATAGCGAGAATTTATAAAAAGATGCCGAAACGAGAACTTCTCTCCGAGTTTCTCGGAGAGAGAGAGAGAGAGAGAGAGAGAGAGAGAGAAACCTGAAAAGAGAGAGATGGTTGGTGCGGCTGTTGGTGGAGCCGAACCGAGAGGTGGTGGTGACAGAGGAACGCATAGCTCAAACGGCACGATGTGGTACGAGGTACTATCGAAACTGCAAACATTCTCCTGTCATTGCACACTTTTGCTTTTGTGTTGTTAAGTCGTTTTCGGCAATTGGATTGAGACGTCACTACTTCGCTAAGTATTCAGTTATTATATATAAACAGTATGTAGTTAACAAAACCGTCTGGGTGGTGTAGTCGGTTATCACGCTAGTCTCACACACTAGAGGTCCCCGGTTCGAACCCGGGCTCAGACAATTTTTTTTTTTTTACCTTCTTTTTTTTCCGCACGTGTGGGGGAATTCACTTGCACGCGTGTGTACAAATCTCTATTACTTGGGCCAAAAAAACAAAGCTTGCGGGGAGAACCAAACAAACACAATACACAGATCAATCAAAATCAATCACAGCCGAACTTGGAATCATCATCGGAGCTTCTTGAATTCGTAGATATACATCTTGTGGTTCTGAGATATAAGAAAGAGACGAGGCGAAGGAGATATGGATTGGGACAACGTAGCTGCTGAGGATGTGATTGAGGCGCTTAGAGAAGTTGAATGGTCGACTCCTCCTCGTTCGTTTGGCGAGTTCTTCTCTAGATTCGCCTTCCCTCGCTCTTTCTCTAAGTGGAAGAGCCGTCTCAAATGCAATCTCTACTAGTACTTAGCTCTCTCTCTCTCTCTGTATCTTGATTTTTTTTTTTTTTTTTTTC
>NC_025692.1:25148378-25151788 GCF_000633955.1 Camelina sativa | reverse complement strand
TATCTTGTTTTTTTTTTTTTTTTGGTCTGCATCTATATAGGATTTGGGATTTTTGATCTTCTTATGTTTGATTTTTGCTTTGCAGCTATAGAACCAATTACTTTATCCTTGTGATTTTCCTTCTGGGTAAGTGAAATTTTTTGCATAAATCTCTTGCTTTTAGCTGTGTTTTTGGGGATTTGTGGGCTTTGATGAAGAGATCTTGTGCAGTTTGTTTAACTGATGTTTCTTTTGTTGTTGTTGAATTCAGGTCTTGCGCTTATCACAAGACCTCTGGCTATTGTTGGTGCTGCTCTCACAGCCTTGAGCATAGCTTTTCTTAATGACAGGTATTATCTCTTTTGACTTCTTTTAGTTTCAACTTTCATATCTCAGCTCTACAATGCGTTGAGGCTTTGATGTTGCTCTAGTGTCGCATATATTTGAAGATATTAGGCTACTTTTACTACAGTGGTTGTCCTTGAACCGGATTAACAGTAGAGGATTCGATAGTTTTTAAAAACCTGACTTTTTTTATGATGGCTTTTTTCATTCGTATGCGCATGACTTGGAAAGTTATTAGGCTCTTTTGTATATAATGGTTGTTCTAGAGCTGGATATTAGTATTGGATTTCATAGATTGTATGATTTTGGATCTTGTAATCTGAGTTTTCAAGGTGGTTTTTACCATTGCTGCGGTTGATGCTCATGTTAGAATCTGACATCAACGTTAGTTGTTTTTTTTTTCTTAGGCTTGGATCCTGCTAGTATTGTAGTATGTGGTTGTGTGTGCGTGCGTGTCCCTAGCAGAATTTATTGGATGTTCAAGCGTAAGGGGTTTAACTGTTGTCTTTTGGCAGTTTTGCAGCTAGTTTTAATGAGAAGTTTATCAGGACTATTAGGCATTTCTCCCCACACTTGGCTGCAAAAATGAGGCCTCCCCACATGTGAGTTTCTTTTTTAATTTATTATCCATGGAAGATATCAAGAGGATTTCTTAGTTATTGCATCTATATATTATGTGTGCACTTGCAGGCCTGTCATCCGTGGAAGATCAGCAGCAAGAAAGACAGTATACGTTTGTGGCAAACCAAGATGGGTACTCGTTGTTGTTCTCCTTACAGGTACTTGATACTCACTATCCCTTGTCATCTAGTTAGCAACATTGGTTTCGAAACTGCATTAATGTGTTGATTTCCTTGCGTACATATAGCCAGTCTTGTCATGTGGTTTTCTTCCTGCGGTTTGTTGTGGGTCCTCTATGCATTTCTCACTTCCCTCGTTGGTAAGTCACTCCGCTTCTTTTCTTTGATTGTAAATTTCCTTTGTTGGAGATTTTTTTGACATGAGGTTTTCTCTCCATGCTACAGTGATTGTTCTTCACGCGAGTGTGAGAACTCCAAACCTCAAAGCACGCTTGAACACATTCCGCGAAGAATTTCGAGCTGTCTGGCGTAACTACAGTGAACTTTGAGTCACAGGACTGCTACAATCTAGGAGCAAACGGAGGCTGTTAATCTGAAGTGAACATCCCTTCGTTATGTCAGATGATAGCAACGGCTCTCAGTTTCATGGTTAAGATGGGTTAATGACTGTTCTGTTGCAGACAAATAGATTCACTTGAAATACTGACATACTTAACCAAGTTACTTCTTCTAATTGTTGTAGTGATGTTTATACTTTTCAAACTATTTCATTGATTTGACTTCACAAATACGGATATTTTTGATATGAATAGATCCAAACAGAACTGAATAGTGCTACAAGTACAAAATTTGGAAGACAAAGAGCATTTGAAATTAAAAATGTTTGTTCTTCTCAAGGTTTAACAAAGTTCTTGAGAGTTTTCAACCACAGCAAGTGCTCTCGACTATCTTTGTTGATCATGTACTCGTGCAAGAAGTTGAGCATGCTCGGCTTTATCCCTCTAATCTCAATGTACCTATGGAAAGCCTTCCTCAGCTTTTCATCCAAAACCCTGCAGAAATAAACCATCAAAAGATCATGACTTTGGTTCTTGTAACATCCAAAGCTTTAAAACTTTTTTCTCCAATTTATTTATTACCTGAAGGAAGGGCCTTCATAAGCAAGCTCATCTTTGGAAGGATCATCAGGAAATGTAACCCACATGTCCTTGATTGCAATCCTGTCTGGAAAAGCAGTACATCTGAATTCCAAACTTGGTCCTGTCTTCTTGGAAAGAGTTACTAAGAGAGGCACATTGGATTGCTTCGGCTTCTCTGGCTTATCCTCATCTTCACCTTCTTCGTTCTCTGCCTCTTCCTCATCATCCTCATCATCTTCTTTATCACCAGTCACAAGATTGGTCATGTGGACTTCAACTTTAACACTCTCTCCTTCATATTCTCTAGTCAATGTCACAATCTTTCCTCCAGGTTTGTCTTCCATTTTGAAAGGGAAACCACTTGGAGTTTCTTCAACCTTCATCCACACAAAAAAAAGGAGAAACGAGAGAGATTATACATACCACTGCCATTGAAACAGAGCTTCATGGGGAAACGAAAAAAATCTTAGAACTAAAAACATGAAAATGATATGAAACGGGGAAGTTAGGGTTTACTCGCTGGTGATCATCAGCATTCTCGGCGTATCCAATCTCCGTTTCGATGATTCGAAGAAGCGGATCCGTTGGAGAAGCTCTCTTTCTGTTTCTGGTCGATGTGGTGAATGGAATATTCCGAGAAAAAGACGGCGTCAGATGTTTCCGGCTGACATAACCGGACCGGTCCAGAAATGAGTAAACGGAAGAACGGTTTTTGAAATAGTTTGCGACAAACCGAGTGGCTGCGCGACGTACAAGAGTCGCCATTTTTTTTTGTCGGAGCTCAAATTGGAATAGCCGGAGGGTTTTTAATAATGTAGCAAATTACAGATTTAGCGGGACTTGGATAATAAATCTGAGAAAATTGCTAAAAATACGGGCTTTGATGGGCTTACGTGGCCCATTAAGATATAACTAATAAAAAATTAGGAGACCGTTTCCGTAATCTGAAACCCTAGTTTGCTTTCTTTCAGTCGTTGCCTTTTTAAGTTACACAAACGAACAACACAGTAAGCTGCATATATCTAAAAGCATCCGAGAAGAAGATGTCGATTGATTCGATGCAGAGAACAAACAAGCTTCGATGGGGAGAAATAGATGAGGAAGAAGACTTTGGTTTCCTGCTTTGTTCCGGATCAGAACGGTGTCAAGAAAGTGATTGAGTACAAGTTCAACGACGAGGGCAGAAAGGTCAAAATCACTACCACGACGGAGCTGGATTAAGTTCGGTGACGCCCCCCATGAGGATGCTGGTAGCTACCTCACAATCCGAGGATATCATCTTGGAACGAATTAGAGCTTCTGGTAAATCTCAATACTTTTGCATTTTTGGTTTGTTAGGATTCATTTGTTCTTTTGCTCTGTTTTG
>NC_025692.1:25135845-25148349 GCF_000633955.1 Camelina sativa | reverse complement strand
TTTTTTTTTTTTTTTTTTTTTTTTTTCGGGTGGCTAATTAGCCAGTCACATGTTAGCCTTATGGCTGGTGTTTGTGTGAATGGTCAGTAAGCTCACCTATAACAATGTCGTTGGTGATTCGTTTCAGTACTATAACAGGATTATAACCAGTTTTAGTTATGGATCATCAACTATATCCTGATATGTTTTCTTAATAATCTTGTGTAACATAATAACAATGGTGCCCAATTAGCCGATCACATATTAGCCTTATGGCTGCTTCTTTCTGTGATTGGTCAGTATGTCACCAATATAACTATCTTGTTGGTAGCCCCTTTCTGAATGTGAGCAAATTCAGTGTTCTCCTTTCTTGGCTGCTAACTGTACACATAAAGTTCTGATTTTTACTCTCATCATGAACCACTTTCTCTTAAGATCTTTGGATAGTTCATAAGAATTAGTAGTTTCTCTGTCCAACAGCATAACAGTTTTGACATTTCTTAGTCTTGATGCTGATTGCTTGTGATCTTTGTTAATGTTTCCTGTTTGCTTTCTGCTTTAGAAGTTAATTGTGTATATCTCTCTATGGGTGGACACGTTAGTCAGCCGCATTCTTTCTATATGCGGGTGGCCGTAATGCCCACCCAGATGTTTTTGTTGGTGGCTTCTTCCACGAAAGTAGATTCCTGCTTTCACTTCCTAGCTACCAACTACACTTTGTGTAGAAATATCTTCCTTATACCGTTTCAAGTATATACCTCTATTTTGTAGTCTGACATCTTTATTCTTTTGTATAATTTAGGTAGCAAGGCGGAAGAAGCAACTTCATCAGGAGATAGTATGTCTCATTTGGGCAAACCGGGTGCAGTCCTCATGGTCTGCAGGTTATGCCACATGAAAGGTGACCACTGGACATCAAGATGCCCATGGAAGGATCTCTTATCCTTAACGGACGAGCCTTTAACAGCAGAAACTTCTACTTCCACAGTAGCTGGAACTGGAACTGGGGGAAGGGCTGCTTATGTCCCGCCAAGCATGAGAGAAGGTGCAGACAGACAAGCAGCTGGTTCAGACATGAGGAGTAGAAATGATGAGAACTCTGTCCGAGTGACTAATCTGTCTGAAGATACCCGTGGACCCGATTTGATGGAGTTGTTTCGTCCGTTTGGTGCTGTAACTCGATGTCATGTAGCAATTGACCAGAAGACGAGCATGAGCAGAGGCTTTGGTTTTGTCAATTTTGTCAGCAGCGAAGATGCACAGCGAGCAATCAATAAATTGAATGGCTAGGTTACAAAATTGAATGCACAGCCTCTTCTCCATCCATGTTACAAAAGAGAAGACTATGAGAAAATGAGCGAAGAGAAAATAGATAGATATGCTTCTAGCGACTTACGGAATCATGACAGTGCCCGGCGATTTAGCTTACCAAAGAGAGTTGGCTTACAACAACTTCTGGTTGAACATAATAACAACAAAATGTCAGATGACGTAAAGCCTAGCAAAAACTATACCGACGATTGGATTGTCGTCAACAGTGACCCCTAATCCTAACTGCTCATGCCGTTGGTTTCAAGACGAATATTTTATCTCTCATTAAGGATAAAAATGTAAATTAAATTAAATATTTTTTTAATAATTATTAGTTTCCAAAATAATTAATTCATTTTCTATCTCTACATAATTGTAACGAAAATTAGTATTTATTTTTTAAAAATTGTTAATTAATCAAAGTTATTAAATACTAAGATTTGATATTAATCCACATGATTTTTTTTTAGTCATTATATATTTATAATTTTTAAAAAATAAATACAATCATAATTTTTTTACTATATTACAATTTTGAAAAAAACATCAACACATGCTTTAAACATGAAAAAATATAAACCAGTTGATCCAAAATTACAGAGGAGGCAGAGCACAATGTTAGTTAGATAATCAGAAGCAATAGTAGGTGCCAAATAAATCGAATCCTAATGAATAACATTCCTATAAGATCTCTAACCTTGTGATTGTTTTCTTTTAACATGCCAACTAAATCTCTAACCTAACCTGTCTTATATAAATAAAATATCTTAAAATCTTTCTTTTCCTTAACAAAAAAATAACTAACCAAAATTGACGTGTGTCATTGACTCATTGGTCAATTATAGATTTTGACATGTATTCAACTAATTTATTTATTTACCATCCGTATTATTAAATTAATATATGCAGTCGATGGAAATGAAAATAAGTTGAAAACATAAAGAAAATAATTCTACACATAAAACATCAATATATTTTAAATCATTTAATCAATAATAATAAAAAGAATTAGGTTGGGAGATTACTTCATCACTACCACCACCACGTTCGTTACCCATAGTCTGAGAGGATTATTCCCGGCAAAATAAAAGAAACTTAGCACTGCTTTAGCGTAATGTTTCTGAGAATCCGAAGCTAATGACGCTCTTCCTCAGTAGCAATCTGTTTAGGAACGTTAGTTTCTTTAAGATCTCCGTCTTTGTTTTGATCTCCGTCGCTTGTTTCTTCCTCGGTAGCATTGGTCTGAGGTTGGCTTCCGCCGTCTCATATTCTTCTCCGCCGAGCCTTCTCGATCCCCTATCGTCGCACTCTCACCTGATTTCGGAATATCGTATAATATCTCTGATTTGATCTACAAGAGTCACCCGATTTTGCCGCCGTCTTCGTCACCACTCCCACCACCGCCGCCGCCGCCAGATTCTGTTGATCTGAAGGTGTTTGGGATCGTTAACGAGAATGGAACTATGTCTGATGAGTTCCAGATTGGGGATTACGACGTTGAGTCGGCGGAGACGTTGGGGAATCAGACGGAGGTTGTGAGTAGTAGTAGTAGTGACGGCGGTGATAACAAATCTACCGCGGCTAGGGTTAGTTTGAGGCAGTTCGAGATTTGTTCTGAGGATATGACGGAGTACATTCCTTGTTTGGATAACGTTGAAGCCATCAGAAGGCGCACTTCGACGGCGCGTGGTGAGCGATTCGAGCGGAATTGTCCTGAAGAAGGGATGGGATTGAATTGCACCGTTCCTATTCCCGATGGATACCGTTCTCCGATTCCGTGGCCAAGAAGCCGTGATGAGGTATCTGTGAAAGCTCTCTTTTTTGTTTGATTTTGTTGTATTCCCTCCCATTGGAAAGGTTCTGATTTTTGGGTTAACAGGTGTGGTTCAACAATGTTCCACATACTCGACTTGCTGAAGATAAAGGTGGTCAAAACTGGATTTACAAAGAGAATGACAAATTCAAGTTTCCTGGTGGTGGTACTCAGTATATACATGGGGCTGATCAGTACTTGGATCAGATCTCTCAGGTTGATTGATTTTTATGACTCGAAATGTAAAAAAAAAAAATATTTTGCTTTTGTGTTCACTTGAATCTCATGTTTTTTTTTTGGTTGTATGTGTAGATGATTCCTGATATCAGCTTTGGTAATCATACACGAATTGTTCTTGACATTGGATGTGGTGTGGCAAGTTTTGGTGCCTACTTGATGTCGCGAAATGTCTTGACTATGTCCATAGCTCCAAAAGATGTTCATGAGAACCAGATACAGTTTGCTCTTGAGCGTGGTGTTCCTGCAATGGTGGCAGCATTCACAACACGTCGGTTGTTGTACCCAAGCCAAGCTTTTGATTTGGTTCATTGTTCAAGATGCAGAATCAACTGGACTCGTGATGGTATGCAATTCTGCTATCCCACCGTTTTACTCTTTTGCTCTTTTGTTTTATAAAGCTATCGCTCTCTGTCCCCTAGAGCTAAAATTGTGCTCTGCTTGCTGCTGTGTCATTTACTATCAAACTTTTAAGTAAAAGGTCAAACTGAACACCAAGTATATCTAAGTTAATACTGACAGATTCCCCTGTATTGTCATTTTCTTTCATATGAAGATGGGATCCTGCTCCTTGAAGTCAATAGGATGCTTCGTGCCGGAGGATATTTTGTTTGGGCAGCACAACCTGTATATAAGCATGAAAAAGCCTTGAAAGAACAGTGGGAAGGTATCATCCATGCAGCTTAATATTTCATTTCTGCGTTTGGGAAGTGTTAGTTTTAGTGATACAAGCATTCTTGGTTTAGTTTGCCTATCAAAAGGCATGTAGAGCAAGTTTTCTTAGGTCCGCAAGGATATAATATAGAGTCTCTTTTTGAGACCAGGCTTGTTTGTAATTTAGTAAGATATATTTCTTTTTCATTTTTCCAGAGATGTTAAACCTTACCACTAGGCTGTGCTGGGCTCTTGTAAAGAAGGAAGGATATATAGCTATCTGGCAGAAGCCTACAAATAACACTTGTTATCTAAGTCGTGCTGCTGGAGTCACTCCTCCGTTGTGCGATTCTAAAGATGACCCAGATAATGTTTGGTATGTTTGCGAAACCTTATATTTTCCACTTCTTTTAGCTGCCAAATTGAAAATTAACATCCATAAACTGATTTGGTTCCCAATCTTGACACCGACCATTCGAATTGACTTGGTGGGCCTTGCTTCTGTTCCTTAGGCCAAAATTTGTTTGATTCCGCAACTTCTTGTATCCTAGGATTTTGTCACCTCTAAACTGATTTTTTGATTAAGTTAGGTACGTAGATCTGAGGGCATGCATCACTAGGATTGAAGAAAATGGATATGGAGCAAATCTTGTTCCTTGGCCAGCCCGTTTACAGATCCCTCCGGATAGGCTGCAGACGATACAAATTGATTCTTACATTGCCCGGAAAGAGCTCTTTGAGGCTGAATCAAGGTACTGGAAAGAAATAATATCAAACTATGTAAATGCCCTACACTGGATGCAGATAGGACTAAGAAATGTCTTAGACATGAGAGCTGGATTTGGCGGGTATGTTTTTATCCTGCAATGATCAATCATATAGACACAACCGAAATGGCTGCTTCATATCTTACTGAATTATTTCTTCTGTTTTTGGCAGATTTGCGGCTGCATTAGCTGAGCTAAAGGTTGATTGCTGGGTTCTTAACGTTATCCCAGTCAGCGGTCCCAACACATTGCCTGTTATATATGATCGTGGACTACTAGGAGTAATGCATGATTGGTACAAAGACTTCTTACTCCAAAAATACAACCGCAAATTTATAATATCGTTATCTCACGCAATGGTCTTTGATTGCTGTCACATTCTCTTCATTCTGAATTCTTTTTGAGCTCATACACAATAACATTTTATAAAGTGACACTGCTTAAGACATTGATATTTTTCTTTTCAGGTGTGAACCGTTTGATACTTACCCAAGAACGTATGATTTGCTGCATGCTGCGGGTCTATTTTCCATTGAAAGAAAAAGGTAACAACAGCCACTTTGTTTTCCCAAAATGAGTTATATTCTTCAAGCCCTTTTCCCATTGAAGTATTACACACTTTGTTTTGGTTGGTGGCCTTCAGGTGCAACATGACAACGATAATGCTAGAAATGGACCGGATTTTGAGACCTGGAGGACGTGTATACATACGGGATACCATCAATGTGATGAGTGAGCTTCAAGAGATTGGAAACGCTATGAGATGGCACACGACCTTACGTGAAACTGCTGAAGGACCTCACGCAAGTTACAGAGTTCTCTTATGCGAAAAGCGGTTTGAATCGACAGAGACGCATGAATCGTCAGAGACGCATCATACCAAGAAGAAGAGGAAGACTAAAGGAAAAAGAGCTTAACATGTCCATAGAATACAAGTGTTGGGCTACAATTTCTGGGGATCCTTTGATCAATGATTAGTTTAGTAGGGAGGCTTTTGGAATTTTAGAAAAGTTAGGGACTCTAGAACAAACTACAGTTTTAGTTTGTAAGGTTTTGGCGTTTTAAGTTTTCTCTTTCACGTTGATTGATAGAGTCGACAAGACAATACTATTGATCCATGATATTTATGGAATTTGTCCATGAAAATACTATAAAACTGTTGCATAAGTGCACTGTACTTTGAACTGTACAGTGACTATTTTTAAAATACAAATGTGAGGATATTACTGCAGCTTTAAAGACGTCACAAAAACAAACGAGCAAAAACCTCATAGAATGGATTCTTGCTTTATTAGTAACTTATGTAGCGATTAGAAAATCTTGGCTACTTGACATAGCTGAAACCGTTGACGGTGAAACCTCCATCAACGGAAATGACCTGTCCAGTAATGTAAGACGCGGCGGGAAGACAAAGGAAAGCAACCAACGATGCGACTTCCTCTGGTTCTCCAACGCGGCCAAGTGGGGTTCGTGAAACTACCGCCTCCAAAAAATCTTGCTTCTCAAGTAGCTGCATAAGAACATCATTACAATAGAGTCATCTTTAGTTATGTTCTGATATTCACAGAACATCATCAAAATGTTCCTTTTTAGTAAAACCAATCAGGTTACAAATAATATTTGATTCGGTCTCAGTTTAAACATTTTGGTTCCCTTTGATTTATATACCAACCCTACTCTTTTTCTCCTACAACTTATCTCAGTCTAAGAATCCAAGAAAAACACTGCACCATATGCATTAGTTTCGGGCAAAGCAGAGCATAGGAAATGATACCGGTTCCACAAGTGAGGTCTTGATGTACCACGGCGCTACGCAATTGGTTCTGATGTGGTCGCTTGCCCACTCACAAGCTAGATTTCTTGTAAGCTGATTAAGTGCTCCTGTAAAAAAAGAACCGTAATTTAATATACTTTTACCTTCCTTTATTTTTGGTTTCTCTGAATAACGAAGAACATATAGATACCTTTAGTTGCAGCATAGACAGATCCACCGCAACTCACCAGGCCAGAAACGGAGGAGATGAACACAATGTTTCCTACCCCAGAAGCTTTTAGAAGAGGATGAGCAATTTGGGAAAAATGGAAAGCGGATTCTAAGTTAGTCGACATGATACTTGCATATTCCTCGCTTGAGTATTCAACTGTTGGTTTCCTGATATTAAATCCAACATTGTTTATCTGAATACAACAAAAAAAAGGTTGAGAAATTATCAGATGGGTGAAAAATGATTCAAACCCCTAACAGATGTAATAGATGGCAAGATTACACATGAGATCCATCAAGAAAATTCTATCCAACCTAACAAGCATCACTACGTATATCGTTCAACCAGAACTGTAGCAAGCCTTGCATTACAGGTAATGAAACGACATAATCCAAATATACAGAGCATTAAAGGCAAAACCTTATGCAGGAGAAGGTAACTTACAAGGATGTTGAGCTTGCCACTGAAGGCAGACGAAACATCTTGAATCAACTTATCCCTCTGATCCTTAACCGAAGCATCACAAACCGAACCAGACACCACAAAACCATTCGATTTCCAATCATTCAAGCATGTGTTTAGCTCTTCCTGGTTCCTTGAACAAGTATGAACTTTTGCACCGAATTTTGCTAGTTCCTCTACTACTGCTCGCCTGAAGAGAAAAGGAAGAAAAAAAACCAGAGAATTATGAATTCAATACTCATTCAATCACAGTTTTATCATGCTCTAAATTATATTCATATTTTGTCAGAAAATAAAAGTCAATCTGGAGGTACAACAGTTTCGAAACAATCACAGGATAAACCAAACCACGCAACCAAAAACAAAACAGAAACGAATATACGTTGCAGAATTCAGAGGTCTTAACCGATTAAAACTTGACGGTGCGAGAGAAAAAAAAAAAAAAGAAAAAGAGAAGTGAGACAAACCCGATTCCACGAGTCCCACCGGTTACCAGAGCGGTTTTTCCGGCGAGGGACCATCTTTTGTCAGTCTCCATTGTCACGCTCACGCATTCTTTTCCTGGGATCTCCCTAACTTTATCTTCCCGGGTGTCCGAGTCAACTCCGTTGGAGATATTACTATTGGGCCTCAACTCACATAGGCCCATTTACAAAGTTGTTAATCTTACTACATAAGCTGGTCCGTAACTGTGCCTTGATTTATTTACTGACCGTTTTTATTTTATAATACAAATGTAAGGATTATTATTACACAACTTTGAAGAAGGCACAAGAACCAAAACCAAAACCCAAGGAAACAAAAGACAAACGACACCAACGAGCAAAAACCTCAGTGAACGGATTCTTGCTTTATTAGTAAAGTGTGGTTATGAGAGGTGTTTTGCTACTGTACATAGCTGAAACCGTTGACTGTGAATCCTCCATCAACGGAAATGACCTGTCCGGTAATGTAGGAGGCTGCGGGAAGGCAAAGGAAAGCAACCAGCGACGCGACTTCCTCTGGTTCTCCAACCCGCCCGAGTGGGGTTCGCGATACTACCGCATCCACGAATTCTTTCTTCTCAAGCAGCTGCATAACAACATACCAAAAAAAAATACTCTAATTTATCTTCCCTTATCTTCTGATATTTACATCACATCATCCAATGCTTCTTTTGGGCAAAATTAACCGGGTTATAAATGCAATTTGATTTGCTATTAGCTTAAACATTGTGGCTCAGTTTGATTTATATACTAATCCATACTCTTCACTGTGAAACAATGTTCTATATGCTAATATTATTTTAGGGTATACTAGAGTATATAGAAAACACGTTACCGATTCCACCAGTGAGGTCTTGATGTACCACGGTGCCACACAATTAGTTCTGATGTTGTCGCTTGCCCACTCACAAGCTAGATTTCTTGTAAGCTGATTAAGTGCTCCTGAGAAAACACACCCTTATGTTACCTACTTCTACCCTCTTCTTTTTTTTGGTTGTCTCTGTATAAAGAACATAACCTCTCACCTTTAGTTGCACCATAGATAGATCCACTGGAAAGATGCACCAGGCCAGCAACAGAGGAGATGAACACAATGTTTCCGACACCAGATGCTTTAAGAAGAGGATGAGCAATTTGAGATAAATGGAAAGCGGATTCTAAGTTGGTCGACATGATTTTTGCATATTCCTCGCTTGAGTATTCAACTGCTGGTTTCCTGATATTAGTTCCAACATTGTTTATCTGATTTACAAAACAAAGTTGAGAAATTTTCAGAAGGGCAAAAAACGGATTCAAACCCCCTAAACTTATAATACCACTAATGTTAACCATGATGATATACAACAGATGTTGCTAATAGATGGAACTTACAAGATGAGACACTATATGGCACAACAAGAAAAAACGTAAGCCTCACATTAGAATTTGACAGATAGCTGATCATTCAAGATTGGTGATGTGTAGAAACCTCATCGAAAAAAAAAAAAAAAAGGATATATAAAACATTATGCAGAAGAAGGGAACTTACAAGGATGTTGAGCTTCCCACTGAAGGCAGAAGAAACATCCTGAATCAACTGATCCCTCTGATCCTTAACAGAAGCATCACAAACCGAACCAGACACCACAAAACCATTCGATTTCCAATCATCCAAGCATGCGTTTAGCTCATCCTGATTCCTTGAACAAGTATGAACTTTTGCACCGAATCTTGCTAGTTCTTCCACTACAGCTCGCCTGAAGAGTTAATAATATATATTATTACCCCAGAGATTACGAATTCAATAGACTCATGCAATCAAACTACGAATTCTTCATTAGTTGTTATTAGAAATCGGAGAAAGAGAGGAGAGACAAACCCGATTCCACGAGTACCGCCGGTTACCAGAGCGGTTTTTCCGGCGAGTGTCCACCTTTGGTTAGCCTCCATTGTCACGCACTCTCCAGTCTCCTCCTTGGAATCTCTCTCACGCCTCCATTGTGTGGTGTGAGCGTGAGTGAACTAAACCGACGGTTAAAATATTTCTACTGGGCCTCGACTCACGATGGGTCTTCTCACAGCCCATTATGTTCTCGAGTCTACCTTAAAAAATTCCTAGTTTTTTTGGCGGCTATGACTTCTTCTGTTAAAAAAATATTTTTTATTTTTTTTCTTATATTTTGCTTATGATTTTCTTATATTTTCCTCTTCTTTTCTCATGATTTTTTAAACAATTACAAATATAGGAAAATCATAAATGAATTGAAAAGAATAGAACGTTTGTATGTTGAACTTTTCTACATCACTTTCTAAATTTTTCACTTTGCATACTTTTCTTTTGATTTTATTTATCGTTTCTATATTTTCTTTACTAATATGAACTATATTCGTTATCTCGATGGACAATAAATACATAATGTGAAATCACAAGTGAAATCTTGTTAATCTCGTCCAATTGATTTTCCATGGGATCGTCGAGTAGCAAAGAAAGCATTTATATATTTTATATGAAAACTATCATGGAAAGTGAAGTAAAAAGCTACATGAAACAAAACAATGAACAAGGTGAAACATTAATTAAAATTTAAAATTAATTAAATTTCAAAATATTTTTTTTTAAAACTATTCACAGAGAACTATTTCAAATATTATTTATTAGTATTTTATTACATCTCCAAATTATATTTACGGAATTTAAATGGAGCAATGGACAGTGTGGTGGACATTCATTTTATTTGTCTTCATTTTTTCAGCTAACCTTTCAACCTCATTTGTCTTCACTTCCTCCAAATCTTTCAACTTCATTTATCTTCACTTCCTCGGCTAACCTTTTAACCTCATCATTTGTCTTCACTTCCTCGGCTGATCTTTCAACCTCATTTGTCTTAACTTCCTCGGCTAACCTTTTAACCTCATTTGTCTTCGTTTCTTCAGCTGACCTTTAACCTCATTTGTCTTCACTTCCTTAACTGACCTTTCTCAAAGGAAATTATGATTAATGGAAATCACCAATGTTGTTTTACATATCTCCTTTTTACTTCTACTACGTTATATAAATATAAATATATATATATATATATATATATCAAATTCAAATTACAAATATACTCAACTAATGGGCTTAACTCAGATCATGTTGAGATATTATTACTATCGGGCTTCAACTCACCATGGATTCATTCATATGCTCACAACTCATTATGCTCATTATATCATCTGCCTTGAAAATACCTCCAAATTTGGACCAACAAATTCATTTTTGTTTGTTATATAACATGGCTTGATATCATCTACAATATTTTCTTTTGAACTTTCAAATTTGAAGATACAATTTTTGCTCTTTTGTTTTTTATTTTTATTTTTATTTTTTCTTATATTTTGCTTATAGTTTTCTTCTATTTTCCTGTTTTTTTTGTTAATTTGTTATCTCTTATGATTTTAAAAACAACTACAATGTATTAACTATAGGCAAATCATAAATGAATTGAATTTTCTGCATCACCTTTTTAGTTTTTCACCTTTCATACTTTTCTTTTGATTTTATTTATTATTTCAATATTTCTTTACTAATATGAGCTATATTCGTTACCTCGATGGACTATAAGTACATAATTCGAAATCACACGTGAAATCTCGCTAATCTCGTCTAATTGATTTTCCATGGGATCGTCGAGTAACGAAGAAAGCATTTATATATTTATATGAAAACTAACATGGAAAGTGAAGTAAAACTATATGAAACAAAACAATGAACAAGGTGAAACATTAATTAAAAAAATCAATTAGTTAGATTTCAAAATATTTTTAAAAAAACTGTTTATAAAGAACTATTTCAAATATTATTTATTACTATTTTATTGCATCTCTAATTTATATTTACGGAATTTAAATGGAGCTACAAACGGTGTGGTTGACATTCATAATTCATCACATTATAAGATTTGCCCTGGAGCGTTTTTTCACCTCGGCTGTTTATGTCTGGGTGAGAAGTCTCTTGCACATACATATTTGTCTAGTATTTGAATTACAATATATGCAAGATTTGCAGCACTGAAGCTTCAAATATTCAAATTTTTTTTCCTTGTTTGGTTTCGTTATTTTTGTTGTTTTTCCATTTCTGTATTTTGGGTACTGTTATTTAGTAATAAAACCATGCTCTCAAGATAGAGCTAGGTAGTGTTTATAATTTTCTAAACCACGGTCTTTTATACGGACCAAACCATCAAATAATTGCAACAATGTAGAGTCGGCTCAATAAAACTGAGGTAGACAAAAAGAAATTCTTTTGTTTAAAAAAATTATGGTTCTCCCATTTGACTTTGGATGCATATTGATGCACACGGTTTCTGAAAGTGTAATGCGAAGAAGCACAAAAACAGAACCAAAAAAAGGAAAGTACATTGAAACAAGAGGAAACAAAAGGTTACTAAATTAGTAAATTCTAATGGACAAATCATTTAAAAAAGAACTAACCAGAAAAAAATGAATGTTGATGAATAATGAGAAAGGGAAGCATGAGCATGTGCATGTGCATTCTGAGCTCTCCATTAAAACCTCTATCTCTCTCTCTGTATTATCTTGTTTTTACACTAAAGAAGTCACCTATTTTGCAACTCTATCTCCGAACCTTCCACTTTCCTATTGTATGCATTTTCGATATAAATTAGACCTCTTGACAATAGATATGTAATGATGGCGCAACTTCAAGTTCAGTTTCTTGAATGGGAAAGCAAGACAACAGAGAATATAGACTTTTCACTTTACATGTTTGTGTATATAGGTTTTGTATATCAACACACACCTAAATGACCTTGGGGTACATTGAAAACACA
>NC_025692.1:25118274-25130048 GCF_000633955.1 Camelina sativa | reverse complement strand
TGATGCACACGGTTTCTGAAAGTGTAATGCGAAGAAGCACAAAAACAGAACCAAAAAAAGGAAAGTACATTGAAACAAGAGGAAACAAAAGGTTACTAAATTAGTAAATTCTAATGGACAAATCATTTAAAAAAGAACTAACCAGAAAAAAATGAATGTTGATGAATAATGAGAAAGGGAAGCATGAGCATGTGCATGTGCATTCTGAGCTCTCCATTAAAACCTCTATCTCTCTCTCTGTATTATCTTGTTTTTACACTAAAGAAGTCACCTATTTTGCAACTCTATCTCCGAACCTTCCACTTTCCTATTGTATGCATTTTCGATATAAATTAGACCTCTTGACAATAGATATGTAATGATGGCGCAACTTCAAGTTCAGTTTCTTGAATGGGAAAGCAAGACAACAGAGAATATAGACTTTTCACTTTACATGTTTGTGTATATAGGTTTTGTATATCAACACACACCTAAATGACCTTGGGGTACATTGAAAACACACACACACACATATATATATATATATATAACTGGATTTCTTCAATAGTGCATCAAAACCTAAAATTGTATTGTTTGCCTAGAAATAAAACGAAATCACCAATTTAACTTCAAACTATGCAAAAAAAAAATAACTGAGAGGAAACTGAATATGAAAAAAAAAATTTAAGTAAAAGAATGAAATTGAGAATGAGAAGAAGAGCACATTGAATATTTAGAAGCAGAGTTTCCTAAAGAGGAAATGATGTTATAGCTGGTGGTTACAAGTTATGACATAAATTCCTTTTTTACATTCGCTTCTTTACATTTTTTTGTCGAGTTCACTTAACCTTCTTCTTTGCAGTTGCAGAGCAGAGTCTGTGGGTTTTTTTTTTATTAATTCTCTGTTTATTTTATTATTATTATTTTTTTTTAATCTTTTTTTTTTTGTGGGTAGACTTTTAAGTTCAGTTTGTTTTCGATGTTTCGTAATATTTCATGAGGTTTCCTCTTTTAGACAACGTTGAAATTCGGTGCCTCTCCCTTTTAAAACCATATTTTCCTTTATAAACCATCGGTTTCATTCTTTCTTTCTCTTTTCTTTTTTTTTTTCTTTCCAAAAAAAGAGAAAAAGGTAATGTAAAATAAGTTCAACATACAAACGTTAGCGTATGATTATATAAGGAACTGTAAATTGTGAAAAGACCACTCTCACTTCCTTCTATCAGTTTTTTTTACCCTTCTCCTCGTAGTCGGTACTAGTCCCACGTACAGTCAGAACAGAATATATGTATATATGTATGTGACTGTGTTATAATAATATGTTCATATCTGTTGAGTTGGTGTGAACAAATAATAATCATCTGTTCCTGCATATGCTCATTACATTCCTATTTAATTCGGCCATTAAGACTTTGATAGTCCATTTTACTGTTTATCAAGAGAAATAATGGGGGGGGGAAATATTTATTACTGTTCAGTCTATGTTTCCTGATACAGTTTTATTGATGTGTATAATTACAAAAACTAGTTAGAAAAGTAAATTTTCGAGGTTCCTACTATTTCCAAACATATAAAAACACAATGATCATACTGTTTTAATGTGCCAACCACTGATATAGCCATAGGTAAAAATGTTTAATTTAGATTTGGACATCTGTAAAAGCTTATAGTAGACAATAGACATTGATTACGTTTCCGCTATTTTACAAGTAAGATCCCAATTAGGCTAAATACACTATATCAGTTCTTAAGAATACAGTTAGGTACGGAAGACAATTTATACTAGTTTGTTTCTTATTTATTTTAAACTTTTTCATTGTAAGACTATATGTGTATTGGCGCGCAGTTCACATGGGTTTACCAGCGACCAGGGTAATTTTCATCAATAATTTTTTTTTTTTTTTTGCCAACCAATGATTAAGTTATATTCAAGTTTTTTTATCACCAACAAAAACTCAAATCAACTACAATCTTTTGTAGAGGTTACATCATTCGTAAGAAGAGGTTACATCATTCGTAAGAATTAAGAAAAAGAAAATAAAATAAAATATCGAAATAATCTTATATATTGAATTAGAGCAGAGACTATATTTTGACTTTTTTCCATAAGATAAAAAATATTACTATATCAAAGCCAACACTACAGAACCTACTCTCTTTTCACTCTTGAGATTAGAGACAGTTCAACTTCTTCTTTTTGGCAATCTTAACTATATATATTATTACTCTTTTTTATTTAGGCTAGTTAACCTTTGGCGGATCAGCTCCTAGCCTTAGCTCAAGATCCAATTCATCGTGATGACCGTTGATCTTGGAAACTCCAATGACTAAGCCTAACATCATTGGAAATCTTGAAATATCCGTCTTTGCCCTTTTCCATGACGACGATGATCCGTTGATTAGTTGCTTCTTCCGAGGATCAAACTCAGAACTCAGTAGACCGACCGATAAGTCAGTCTTGACTCCATCATTGTCATGCTCAACTCTTTTCGTAGGATTTTCTAAAACATTGTTATTACAGACATCACTTATCTCTCTCTTAGTTCCAGTAGGCTTTCTTGATTCTTCTTGGACAAGAACCTTCGATCCCACGTCAAGAACTTGTTGTGGTTGTTGTTGATGACGATCATACCCAGGAGGCGTGGCTTGGTCAGTTGATGAAGGTGATAAAGATTGTTGTTTGAGTCGAGCTCGGTCTCTTCGATGAACGTTCATGTGACCGCCTAGTGCTTGCGCCGACTTGAATTCTCTCCTGCAAAAGCTGCATGAGTAAGACCTCGGTGGCCACATGCAACCGCCTCCGCCTCCATACTCTTCAACCGCCGAAAACGCTCTCTCTTCCCCAAACGGCCAGAAGAAAGATGCGTCCGAACATGGCTTCGTCACCACCGGTCTAAGCTTCATTGACATCAAGCATTTGCCTCTCTCCATCACACACACACACGGACGCATATATATATATGTAAGATTTGTAGAAGATAACTAAGAGAGTTTTGTTTTGTTGGAGAGATGTAGATTTACACGCACGTAGACATATATAAAGAGAGACGCATATAGATATATGTGTATGTGAGTATATGGTGAAAGCATTGAATGTGAGAAAGCTACGTCGAAAACCATGAGTAAATAGGGAGAGACTTTGATGGGGAAAGGTCTCTTTTACTTTAGTTACTCGTATGTCTTCGCTCTATGTATCTAATATATTATATTTAGATATTAATTAGTTGGCGAGCTTTGATTCAATAGTAGCTAAATTAATGCCAATCGCAACTCAAATTTTCCACGAGTCTACAAAATTAATAAGTTAGAGTCGATATTTTATGCTAACCCCCTCCCTAATAATATGACAAAAACTATGGTTTAGTTTGAAATATATATATTGGAGAACAACATGTTATTAGTCAGTTTTATGGAGTCTAAAACATACACACCATCTTCGGTATGTAGCTGTGCGGTGATGACTACAGTGGACCAACTAACTAATTTATTATTTATGTTAGACAATGGAGCCGTGGGATACTGACATTAATTATGCTATCTTGTGATTTTCTACAATTATTATACAGATGATAAGTAGAGATCTTCGCCTGAAATTTAGATTATTTTTTATAAAGATGTTAACTGAAAGACTCATATGTCAAGAGATTCTACCTAGAATTTGTCTCCATATTACGGGTTTTCAGACAGTAAGAGAGAAACAAACAAAACGAGATTGGAGTACAAAGTATCCAAACTGAGGTGACTTAATTAAAACGCCAAAATATACGAAAACATACGATTATTATATAAGAAAAATGTGATAAAACGCCAAAACATAAATTTCGTTTTCGATTGTGTATTGTTTTGTGCAGTTTAGTGATTTTGTTGAGTGTATTGTATCAAAAATGTTTTGATGAGGAATCGTTACATACATATAGGACTGAAGCGAATTTTGGGCTTAAGGTGGCTTGGATGAGCCAATTAATGGGCTCCTAAGAAAATATTAGACTTTGATATTGGAGCTAAATATATTTTACGTACACTAACTAAGATGATAATTCTACACGGTCTTTTAGTACTTTAATACAAATTTGATTAAAATCCGTGTTCTAGCACGGATTGAAATTTATTTTATGTATTGTAATTTTCTATAAAATATAATTTATATGATTGTTTTTAAAAGCTTTTTGGGATAAAACATTATGCAATAAAATCATATGCTAAATATGATAGCTTGAAAAAAGACATTTATTTTGTAAGTTTTATATTGTTAATGATTTTAGATAAGTATTCGTGCTATAACACTGGTCAAATTTTATTTGATACAAAATTTTGTATATTTTATATATTAAAATAAAATTTTAATATATTGTATTAGGTTATATATGTGAAATTATTTCAACAATGTATATTCTATATCATGACTTGAATGTCATTATAAGACATAATTTTATAATTTTGGTTTTTAAAAAGCGAGTTATTATATTGTGAGTAATTTAATATATTGTTATACTTTTTGTTTTAATAAACTTGGTTTCTTGAAATTCTTTCATGTTATATTGAACATGTTCGTTAAGTTGCCGCAGCAACCACATCCTGCGACTAAAAATATAAAGGTTGCCGGAGTTTAAAACAAATTGTTGCTTCCGTTAAATCCATGAAATGAGTGGCTGCTTCCGTTAAAACAAGACGCAGTAGTAGTGTTAACTATCTCTTGTTTTTCATGGCGACACATGATACACCGGTATTCTCCGTAAAAGTAACGGCAGCGGCATTTTTCACGTTTATTTGGCCATGTTGACATTTAAATTTTGGCCGCCGGAAGGAGACGCAGCGGCAACGTTACGACAGGCTCATTGACATATTATTGACATTGCTATAACAAAACAATTTAGAGTGTTTATAGTTTCTAACTTTTATATCAAGTTTCAATATATTAAAAAAAAAATCAAAATAAATTATTTAAAGTTGATTATATTATATAAAATTATAAAATTCAACAAAAATATATATAAAAATTATAATAAAAATAAAAAAAAATTTTATCATTATCGTGATTAAGATATTAGGAATCACGATTAACTGTTATTATTTGCTTAGATTTTATTCCTTTTTGATGCTTACCAGTATTTTTTTCTGTGGACAATTAATTAGGAATATTCTGTTTATTGTTTTTGGAAACAACGTAATGTACCAATTAAATATTTGGAGGATATATTTTGGTGTCAGTAAAAAGAGAATTAAGAATATTCTGAAATTAATTGTCTAAAATCTATTAAAATTTTAATCTTCTGAAAATGAAACAGTTAGACGGGTTACACTTAACATATATCTTGTAACAAATTAATATCAATTTTTTTATAACCCATTTGTAACCTATTATTAAAATTATATATTCTACAAATTTGAAGTCGTGTACTTCCGTTTTATTAAATAGGGGATGAATTATTCGGGAGAATTATTAAAAATATGTGTAGTCTACGTTAATTTGTTAAGTAAAATGTAAAAAAAAGGAAAAAAAAAGGAGATAAATATCAAGAGATAATTATGTTAAAAAGCCAAAATATCTCATATTAAAGAAATATTACATTACATCAATTAGAACATAACCCAATGATAAACAAACATTTTTACATATAGAGAGACTTCATCATAAAAAAAGTAAAACTAAATACATATTTTTTTAATAATCCAATTTTAATTGGGGAATTAAGATCTACTTAACCCTTAGCAAATTACATATGATAAGGCGAATGATAAAAAGACCGACAAAGAAACAATACAAAAACCAGATTTATCATAACAACAAAACCATGCATGCTTTCCATCTTTTATGGGTCGATCATTTCCAGTTCGTGTCTAATTATGTGGTGCGTAATAATAATCCATGTCCTGAAGCCATGTATGATTCACGAGCGTTTCCTCTGAGTTCGTGAAGAACCCATCAAGGCAGTTTCTTCCTTCTTCATTGTAGTTCAAAAGACTCTCGTCGACGAAACTGGTCGTATCCATTGTCATCTGATTCACAAACTCCGGTATGTTGTTAAGTTGTGATCCGTTTTGATTAGAGTAAGAGAAATTCGTCATCTGTGATCCAAGAAACTCAATTTCCTCTTGCAAAGTCACCACCTAATAAACCAAACCCACGAAGCAACGAACGAGATCAGACAGACTGTTCAAAGAAAAATCAAACCTTGACTTATATATACATATCAAACAGAATCTACTCGTAAGTCTTAACTCTCAACAAGTATTACATATTATCGTAAAAAAAAAAACAAAGAGACCTGTTGATGAAGAGCGAAGATGTGAGCAACGCAGCCATAAACAGGATCACGCATGCGTGAGAGAGCCTCGTAGGGGATGGTGATCGCAGCGACGTTTCTTTGATGTACAGGCAATTGAAGCAGATGCTTCGAGACATTGCTTGCGCCGAAGACTTTGTGGACCGCTGCAAAATGGGACGATGCTTCTTCGTAGCTGAAGTAAGGCGAGAAGACGCAGTCGCGGTTGCACTTCCTCCTTAGGAACTTGCATGCTCCACAAGATGATCCGTGACCTGCCATTTTTTTTTCTTTTGCTTTTACTCTGTTTTGTTTTGTGGTTTTTGCCTTTTGTAAGATTGAGACAAATCACGTTGGTTTTTATAAGCCCCACCACTAAAAGTTATTGAAAGAACGGCAAAAGAGTTTTTGAGATAAACATCAATCACTTTTGTTATCTTTAATATTTTTTCTGTACTTAGAATAAATCAATCATTCTCATGGCTAGATGAAAGGTAAAAGTTTCATAAAAAATATAATTAAATCACAATTTTCACATAATAGTTGTGAAACGCTAATACATATGGTTTTTAGTACGTACATGTATTGTATATGGAAGTTACAGACAGATTCCCGTGGTATATGGGTATTCATAATTTAAAATTTGAATATAACTTTACAATTAAATGATATCGTCAAAACTATTATAGGTAATTACTTTGCAATATTTTTCTGTGATTTTCAACTAACAATTTAATGCTTGTCATTTTCTTAAATAAAAGCTTCTTGATTGTCATACTCCAAAATAATTATTCTTTTATTTTGTAGATTAATATCATATGTAGTATTTAACTATACATTTTTCATTTCCACCAAAAAAAAAAAAGAACCTAGACATTTTCATGATACTGTTTGGAAATTCCTTAAAGTGAGTAAATTCTTACTTTTCATGTGTTTCTAAAAATATATGGATCGTCGTTTATATATACTCAATGCATAGTTTCTATTAATGATTCAGGCAAGTGACACGGCCGCAGTATAATTTGGATGTTCTTACATATATAATGTAGGTACCGTACCTGGAATACTTGAACCGGATACGGATTGCATACATATGTACGTCTAACTTTCAGAGTGGCTACGCTTTGGTTAACTTATTTTCTTGGAGTCTGCGTCGTGGCCTACATTTTCATGCTTGTTTTGGGCAAGCACTAGTGTTATTTAATGGCCTAAAGAGCCTTTTAAATTTTCTTCAAAAGTCATTATAATAATTATGTTTTGGCGAGTTTCTGATGTGATCCGCTCGAAGTAAGATTTCAAGAAGTTGTTGCTCCTTTCTCATTTTTATTATAATGTTCAATCAATGAGCTTATTGCCTATATGGCTATATATTTTTTTTGTCTTGGAATCAAACTCTGTTTGAAATCAAAATTTAACAAGCTCGCATCTAGATGCCATGCCAGTACTGAAGCAGTTAAGTTAAAAAATATATATTTGAATTACTAATTTCGAAAATTACTGTTCGGATTAGATAAAGAGGCCATGAATCATCCCCCCCTACATCTAGGTTGTCTACTTGTCTTGATAGATCAATTATTATTATATATTAACCTACGCGCAGGATTCATTTGATATTTTTTGGTTTCATAATCAATATGTAACTGTTGTGGTTATTATAATTATAAATGGCATTTTCTTTGTTTGCCACTTATTGTATTGGGTGCGCAATATAAGAAAATGAAAAACCAAAAAGATGGCGACTATGACACCCAAGTGCTGATGATATTAAACCTACTGTTCTAAGTGCTCCCAAACCTTAATTAGTTTTTTTTTTGTAACTTTAACGCGTTGTAAAAAGACCACATTCTATTATTGCTTTTCAAAATCAGGATATTTGTTTCTAAAATCAGTTGTGGGAAACTGTACATTGCAACACATATTTGGCTTTTGGACACAGCCTTGTAGTTAAAAGAGACAGAAAAGCTAAGAGTTGATGCATTGTGGATTGGGAATCCCAATTTGGGATGAATGAGGCGTTAACGTGTTCCGAAGTAGCTACAACGTTTGTCTTTGATCACGCATGCAATCATATAACTAATGACATAATTTTAATACGAATTATAACTTTAACCTTTTATTCTGCAATTATATATGATGGTATATGTGAACGCTACGAGCCCTGTCTTCCTGTCGGTGTCATTAGCCTCGCTCGTAAATTCTACTTTTGTTAATCTTTTTTGGTTATGGTAGGTCCTAAGCGTATTGGCCAACCAGTGTCCTCCACGTGTTGTCTTAGGGACTCAATCATGAAAACATTTTTATTTTTGTATCTTCTAGAACTTCTCTAGTAGCTATAATTAAAAAAAAAAAAAAAAAAACAGCTCCATAAGTCACAAACAAAAACTGCAAATATTTTTTTTTGTGACGGGTTACGGATGGTTGAAATATTATTTGGTGTAGTCGACCCATTTTTTACAATGCGATTATTCTAATGCTTTTTGACATTTCAAATATATGGGATTATATATGGGCTATGGGTTAGTTGACCGATCTAACTGGTCAAGTCGTCGATTATTAGAAGAATAAATTGTGTATGTGTCTGAATGTCTTTATGAAGCATATGTATCGTTTGACTATAATTAATTGTATAAGCGCGCATATTTGTTCTTATATGTTTCTCAGTTCTCATGCAAGTTGTTAATTTCCAACCTAATTTCAGCTAACATAGTTACACATGAATAAGATAGATAACAATTATATTCTACAACCAAACAAAAAAAGATAGAGATCAATATTGAAAGATAAAAAAAACTCGTACCAGATCAATGTCAAAGGACTAATGAAATATGGGAACTTTTATAACTAAGGAAATAAGAGAGAAAAAAAACTTAAAAATACTTCATTTATTTTTTTATTTGAAAGTTTAATATTCCATCTTTTTTTATTGGAATAAAAATACTTCATTTAATTATTGTTGGAAGAAAAATACTTTATATTTGTATTATTGGTAAATTCATATATACGACTTAATATCTGTTAACGGGCGTGACGGAATCATTAATAGGTATTAAATTTTAATTCAAATGTTTTTAACGATATATACGGTATATTTACAAGAGATACAGATTGTGTTAGTTTGGTCTGATGGTGACTGTTGGGTTTTACCATACATCTAACGTGGGTTTGAGACATAGTAAATGCTATTTTTTTTCTTCTAGTTCACGTATACTGGAGATAAGAACCGTGGAGGAGACTGTGGCCTAGATAACGGCGGCGAAAGCCGGTTCTGAGCTCCGTCGACGGGGGAACGCTTGTTTCTTTTGCTGGTTTCGCGTTCTTATTTGGTTGTTTATTGGGGATTCTCGCAAGTTGCAGTGGAAGTTATAGGGTTTTTATATCTTCTCAAACGGTTGAATCGGAAGAGTAATCAATGTAAATCGAATTCAGGTCCTGATCCAACTCTCAAGAACTTTGATCCTCCCCAGTCTATTGATTTCAGTCTCAGCAAACAGGTGACCAGAATCTCCTTAGTTTTAAAGTTTGAGAACTAAGTTTCCCTAATTTTGAATTGAGGTTTCACTAATTTTTAGATCTCTGTGATGAAGGTGAAGAAACCAAATGAATCTATCATCGAATCGGCAATCCCATCAAACCCCAACGAAACCGGCGTTCCTTCGTCGGCGGATCTCCGAACCGGTGTTCGCGGATTAGAGGAAAAAACCAAAAAAAAAACTTGAATGTACCAGGTTTTGAACCCGAATTATGGCTAGTATACCACATAACCTTTACCAGCAGACCAAGAAAACTTTCTCTGCAGTTTTGTAAATTCGTCATATATATATACGTTAAAACACTTTAATCAAAATTTAACACCGTTAAATATTTCTGTCACGACAGTTAATGAATGTTAAGTCATGAATATTAATCTACCAATAATACAAATATAAGATATTTTTCTTCCAATAATAATTAAATGAAGTATTTTTATTCCAATAAAAAAAAATGAGTTATTAAACTTAAAAAAAAAATAGATGAAATATTCTTAAGCTTTTTTCCGTAGAAGGAAACATTATTCATTTTATTTTTAAATATTTGATAAATCAAATTGAACAACGCAAGTAAAACATAATAATTTGATGGGACGTGAAATAGGTCAAAACTGTTAAAATAGGACCGATCGATCATTCAAATAAATTACTGTATGATGTGACGGAGATGCTAAACCTGTCGATCATATATTTAAACTTCCGTATCAATGATATGGCAACCCAAAAAAAAAAAAATGTTTACACAATCTCCACACACGTACACGTCACACGTGTAACACATATGAACGTACATTCTAAATGTACCGCGCGCATAGGCGCATACATATATTAATAAGGTCAGCTACTTATTAATTATGATGTATTTAGGTGTACACGTGACCTAACTTTGGTGAGTCTGAAAAACAAGTTGGTGAAAGTTTAGCCATCAAAATGTTTCGATTCGTTGATTGTAAATCTTACGTTACGTGTAGCCTTCCATTTTTTTGTAAAGGTATTTTTAAAAAGAAGAAGTCAATAAAAAGGGAAACAGTTAACACGTACGTTAAGTTTCAGTATCTATCTTATGTGTTCATATCCTACGTATAGAAATACATTTGACTTAAGCTAATTATGAAATTGACAAAAAAATTAATGCGTTCATATATACCAAAAAAAAAGAAGAAGGGAAAAAGTTGTTGCGAAACTGATAAACTGCCATGTTATTGCATTAGAGACGAACTTAAAATCCAACCAACACCTTATATAAACGAACTTTATAATCCACTATCTTTCATATTCAAACAAATCAAAAACTCAAGAAACCACATCTCCCCAAAAAAAGCAAAGAAACAAATTAAGTTGTGATGGAGTCATCGCATTCGGTTGTGTCGGAGCTAGAAGGAACACTACTGAAAAACCCAAAACCCTTCGCTTACTTCATGCTCGTGGCTTTCGAAGCTTCAGGTCTAATCCGTTTCGCGATCCTACTGCTTCTCTGGCCCATCATAGCACTCCTCGACGTTTTGGGTTACAGAAACGGTAGCCTCAAGTTAATGATCTTTGTCGCAACGGCCGGTTTGCACAAATCAGAGATCGAATCAGTTGCTAGAGCCGTTCTTCCCAAATTTTACATGGATGATGTCAGCATGGACGCTTGGAGAGCTTTTGGTTCCTGCGAGAGGAGAATCGTTGTGACAAGAATGCCAAGAGTTATGGTAGAGAGATTCGCTAAGGACCATCTTAGAGCCGATGAGGTCATTGGTACAGAGATTATCGTGAACCGTTTCGGCTATGCCACCGGTTTGATTCAGGAGACCGATGTGGATCGATCTGTTTCCAACAATGTTGCTAACTTGTTTGTTGTTGGGAGACCTCAACTAGGTCTCGGACGACCGGTTATCTCAACTTCTCCAACTTTCCTATCGCTATGTGAGGTGAGTATATACAAGAAACACGTTAATATTTTTGTTTTAAAGAATTTAAGAAAAAGTTGACGATCATTCTTATAATTTGAATATGATAGGAG
>NC_025692.1:25104554-25117896 GCF_000633955.1 Camelina sativa | reverse complement strand
CATCAAAATGTTTCGATTCGTTGATTGTAAATCTTACGTTACGTGTAGCCTTCCATTTTTTTGTAAAGGTATTTTTAAAAAGAAGAAGTCAATAAAAAGGGAAACAGTTAACACGTACGTTAAGTTTCAGTATCTATCTTATGTGTTCATATCCTACGTATAGAAATACATTTGACTTAAGCTAATTATGAAATTGACAAAAAAATTAATGCGTTCATATATACCAAAAAAAAAGAAGAAGGGAAAAAGTTGTTGCGAAACTGATAAACTGCCATGTTATTGCATTAGAGACGAACTTAAAATCCAACCAACACCTTATATAAACGAACTTTATAATCCACTATCTTTCATATTCAAACAAATCAAAAACTCAAGAAACCACATCTCCCCAAAAAAAGCAAAGAAACAAATTAAGTTGTGATGGAGTCATCGCATTCGGTTGTGTCGGAGCTAGAAGGAACACTACTGAAAAACCCAAAACCCTTCGCTTACTTCATGCTCGTGGCTTTCGAAGCTTCAGGTCTAATCCGTTTCGCGATCCTACTGCTTCTCTGGCCCATCATAGCACTCCTCGACGTTTTGGGTTACAGAAACGGTAGCCTCAAGTTAATGATCTTTGTCGCAACGGCCGGTTTGCACAAATCAGAGATCGAATCAGTTGCTAGAGCCGTTCTTCCCAAATTTTACATGGATGATGTCAGCATGGACGCTTGGAGAGCTTTTGGTTCCTGCGAGAGGAGAATCGTTGTGACAAGAATGCCAAGAGTTATGGTAGAGAGATTCGCTAAGGACCATCTTAGAGCCGATGAGGTCATTGGTACAGAGATTATCGTGAACCGTTTCGGCTATGCCACCGGTTTGATTCAGGAGACCGATGTGGATCGATCTGTTTCCAACAATGTTGCTAACTTGTTTGTTGTTGGGAGACCTCAACTAGGTCTCGGACGACCGGTTATCTCAACTTCTCCAACTTTCCTATCGCTATGTGAGGTGAGTATATACAAGAAACACGTTAATATTTTTGTTTTAAAGAAATTAAGAAAAAGTTAACGATCATTCTTATAATTTGAATATGATAGGAGCAAGTTCATGCACCGGTTCCATCAAACCACAACGGTCATAACCAGCGGCTACATGTGCAACCACTACCGGTTATCTTCCACGATGGACGTCTGGTGAAGCTGCCGACACCAGCCACCGCACTTGTTATCCTTCTTTGGATCCCCTTTGGAATAATACTAGCTGTGATTCGGATCTTCGTTGGGTTCTTGCTCCCTTTATGGGCCATACCTTACGTCTCACGTATATTCAACATTCGATTTATCGTAAAAGGAAAGCCTCCGGCACCAGCAACCACCGGAAACCCAGGCGTACTATTTGTATGCACTCATAGAACCCTAATGGACCCGGTTGTATTATCGTATGTGCTTGGACGTAGCATTCCTGCCGTAACCTATTCAATTTCTCGGCTATCCGAGATCCTATCTCCGATCCCAACCTTTCGTTTAACTCGAATTCGAGATGTAGACGCGGAGATGATCAAGAAAGAGTTGTCTAATGGGGACTTAGTGGTTTATCCTGAGGGAACCACTTGTCGTGAGCCGTTTTTGCTGAGATTTAGTGCACTTTTCGCAGAGTTAACGGACGATATCGTGCCCGTGGCAATGAACTACAGAGTTGGATTCTTTCATGCGACTACTGCTAGAGGCTGGAAAGGTTTGGATCCGATCTTCTTTTTCATGAATCCGAGACCGGTCTATGAGGTGACGTTCTTGAACCAGCTCGAAGTTGAGGCCACGTGTTCGTCAGGGAAGAGCCCTTATGACGTTGCCAATTATGTACAGAGGATCTTGGCCGCTACGTTAGGGTTTGAGTGCACTAACTTCACAAGGAAGGATAAGTACAGGGTTCTCGCAGGAAACGACGGAACCGTGTCGTATTTGTCATTTCTCGACCAAGTCAAGAAGGTCGTCACCACTATCAAGCCTTTTTTCCATTAATTTTCAGACTTTTTTTTTTTTTTTTAATTTAGTATATTTTCAAAATTATGTGATCACTGATTACAAACATGTTTTTTGAGTTTTCATTCTTTAGATTTATTTTGTTGAAAGTGGATATGACTACAGGTTTGTGTGATTTTCGTCGTTGATCTATTGTCGAATATAATTGCAGCTACATATAATCTTTTTATGAAAAGTTAAAATTAAAATAAATGACAAACGTTTTTACATGTTGTCCAACAGATATAACCCAATCAAATAATTGAACCAATATCGAATATATAGTCGGACCCCTTGACCAATGTGGATCTGGACAATTTATGCATGTAAACGGTAATGACTGTCGATCACACAGGTCTAAATTTCAGGTTGTCAATAATGTGGATATATGCGTTTTAAAAACATTTAAGTTTTCTAACTACTTGTAATTTAAATTGGTTGTGTAGACATTACATCTCTAAAAAATAAATGTATAGAAATAGAACTGTTTTTTAATCATTATAGTTAAACTGGTGAGAAAATAATGGTTGCCCATGCGCAGACGATTTGTATAGTTTGGTGGGGGTAGATTAGAAATTGATTAAGGAAACTTGAGCTGCAAATACGATATTATAAATTTATGATCAAAATAATTAATGTTTAATTGCTTATATGGTTTGGATTACGACGACAAACTCTTTGACCGCAAGACTTTTAGCTGCCGCCTTCCCTCATAATGGGCTTTCATCTTAGTACATATTGGGCTTTCTATTAAGTTCATACTATAACTATTGTGGCTCTTTAATAATAATAATAACACACGGTGAGCTGCTTTTGTTTTGATTAAGTTAAAAAATGCAAAGCTTGACACAGTAGATAGATTCCGTCTTAATGATAAGTTATTAACAGCCAGAAGACAAAAGTTAATAGTCTAAATCTAGCAAAAGACCAGTTTGCTGAGTCTGTTATGAATGTCTTACAGCAGTGGCATGCATCATCTAAATGTCAAGCTATCGTAAGCTGCCCAGTGTCGTCCTTTTATTACGGGAATACATACATACATACATACGCATAAAGTAAAAAACATACGACAGAACATGAAATAAGATAAGTAGAGAGAGTGATATAACTCAGCCCACAAAAAAGCCTGCAAAAAAAGGTGACCAAAGTTGAGTTGAGTACCACGTCTTTCTCTATTTCTTTCTTACAAGTTTATACAAAACCCTTTCAAATCAATATATTATTCAATGTCACTTTTTTTCTTTTCTTTCACATATGATATAGTTTTATTGATATGAAATTAAAAAAAAAAAAAACGTTTTCAGATTATAAATTTAAGGTAAAAAAAAAAAAAAGGGTAGAAAAGAGAGTAAAGGGGGAATGAACTTTGTTGCTTCTTCATCCTTCCATTTTCTTCCTTTCCAACTCGATATGTTCTTCAGCAGCTCAAGCTAAAGCTTTGTGGATCTCTCTCTCTCTCTCTCTATCAAAAACCTTTGCTGGTGAAATTTATTCTCTTCTCTTCTCTTCAGCTTCTTCACTGCGCGTAATCTATTTTTTTTTTTTTTTTAGATTATCCTTCCGTTTCTATCTCGAATTTGCTCTTCATGGATCTATGATTGATTAGTCCTTTTAGATCTTTAGCTAGTTTTTTTATTTATTTTTTATTTTTTATTTTAGAAATCAGGTGTTTGTGTGTGTTTTCGGATTCCGTATTCTCTTTCACCTGATCTCTCTAGCTGCGATTTCGATTAAGCATCGCCTTTGATCTTCTTCTTCGCTATAGACTAATAATAATCCTTTTGTATTCTGTTTTGTCTTCAGGTAAAATCCAGCTTTAGAGCTCTATAGCGTCTGACAGTTTTGGATTTGTTTTTTTTCTGTTTTCTTTTATTTGAGGTTTGTTTCCTTTTTTCGACTCTTTTACTTCTTTTATGATTATGAATTTTCGATTTTAAAGCTGATTTTGGTTAAACAATGTTTTTAGGTGGGAGTTTGAATGACTAAATTATTGCTGTGAAGTGCTTAACGAGAGATGAGTAACACGAGCACTGACAGTGACCATAATGAGTCACCAGCTACTGATGATAATAATGGTAGTGACTGCAGAAGTAGATGGGAAAGAAGTGGTTTGAAGAAAGGCCCATGGAGTTCAGCTGAAGATGATATTCTTATTGACTATGTCAATAAGCATGGTGAAGGTAACTGGAATGCTGTCCAGAAACACACTGGCTTGTTCCGTTGTGGTAAAAGCTGCCGCTTGAGGTGGGCTAATCATCTCAGGCCTAACTTGAAGAAAGGAGCGTTTAGCCAAGAAGAAGAACAGCTCATTGTTGAGTTGCATGCTAAGATGGGAAATAGATGGGCACGTATGGCTGCTCATGTAAGTTTGTTTTTTCTTATGGATATGCTTTCCTTTTTAAATGTGTGCGCAGAGACTAATTTCATGGAGTTTTTTTTTGTTTCCTCACAGTTGCCTGGACGAACGGATAATGAGATAAAGAATTATTGGAACACTCGCATCAAGAGGCGACAGCGAGCTGGTTTACCACTTTATCCTCCTGAAATGCATCTTGAGGTACTTGAGTGGAGTCAAGAGTATGCCAAGAGTAGACTTATGGCAGAAGATAGAAGACATTCAGATTTCTTGCAGCTTGGGAGTTGTGAGTCTAATGTCTTCTTTGACAATCTTAATTTTGTTACCGACATGGCACCTGGTGCTTCTGACCTAGCAGATATGACTGCTTACAAAAATCTGGCTAATGCGGCAAGTTCACCTCGATATGAGAACTTCATGACACCAATGATGCCCTGCTCGAAGCGGTTTTGGGAATCTGAATTGTTGTATCCTGGGTGTAGCAGTGCCATAAAGCAAGAATTCCCATCGCCTGAACAATTCCAGAACACATCATCTCCTCAAAAGATTTCCAAAACTTGCAGTTTCTCAGTTCCTTGTCATGTTGATCATCCTCTCTATGGAAACCAACAACACTCACCTGTTGTGATTCCAGATAGCCATACCCTTACGGGTGGCATTGTTCCTTCTTCCAAGCCCTCCTCATATGGGGCAGTGAAGCTGGAGCTCCCTTCATTCCAATATTCAGAAACAACATTTGACCAGTGGAAGAAATCGTCATCTCCACCACACTCTGATCTCCTTGATCCCTTTGATGCTTACATTCACTCTCCACCACCACCAACGGGGAGACAAGAGTCATATTGTTTTTCAAATTGTGACACTGGTCTGCTCGATATGTTGCTTCTGGAAGCCAAGATCAGAAATAGTACTACAAAGAACGATTTGTACAAGAGCTGTGCTTCAACTATTCCACCAGCTGATCTAGGCGAGGTTACTGTGTCCCAAACTAAATCCGAAGAGTTTGACAATTCTCTTAAGACTTTGGTCCATTCCGAGATTTCAACACAACAGAATGCAGATGGAATTCCACCAAGTTAGTAACTATTCTCCTTACCAGTTTCCCTCTCACTTGAAGCAGTTTAGTTTGTTGATTAGATTTCATCTTCTCTCTGAGAGTTCTATTTGGTATCTGGACTTAACATTTCTTATAGCTGAGATATTGAGCCTGGATAGAGAGCTTACCCAAACTTGTAAAATTATGCAGGGCAGAGAGAAAAAAGGCGGAAACCTCTCTTGGATATAACACGGCCTGACGTTTTGCTTGCATCGAGCTGGCTTGACCATGGTTTAGGGATTGCAAAAGAGTCAGGTAGCATGAGCGACGCACTCACGGTTCTCCTCGGCGATGACATAGGAAATGAGTATATGCATACGAGTGTTGGGGCATCCTCAGGAGTTGGGTCTTGTTCTTGGAGCAACATGCCTCCTGTCTGTCAAATGACGGAGCTACCCTAACGAGCCGGGGACATCCTCCACTCCATTGGTTGTGGATTGGATTAGAGAGCCGCTCAAAATCTGTCAATTCTGGTGGACTAGCAACTGCCGTTGCAAGAATAATATCTTTTTCTTGGACCCCTTTGATCAAAGCCGACACTTTGTTAGCTTCTGTACCAATAACCATATCACGATTCATCAGGAGGATGAAGTGGTTGATTTTGTAGAACTGTTTGATTTGATTAAAATGTTAAAACCGAATACTTTCGTTTAATGTCTCTCTTTGGATTACTTTGATTTGGTTTGTGAACAACTCTCTCAAGTCAATTCCTTTGGGAGGAACAGAAAAAGGAAAACAAGGTTGATACCGTACAATGACAGAATTCGATCAAGACACGGGCCTAAATAAAATTAGAACGAAATAGATAAATAAGGATAGATTCAGTTGTCAAAAACTCTTATGTAGATAGTAGTAGCATGATGATGATGATGTATATGAAATATGAATTGTAACAAAAATTGAGTCTACGCTCCTCTCTGTCAAAACAAAATCTCAGTGCGTACGGCTCGAGGGGCTCAGATAAGTTAGGCTGTGGGTTTCTTGGTTCGGATGATGTCCTTAAGCTCAGCAAACTTCTTCTTGCATTGGTTCATCGTTTTCCCTGGAACAGCTGTTGCTACTCTCTCCCATCTTTGGTTTGTCTCCTTTGGGAACGTCTTCAAAGCCTGAACCAGAGCTCTTTCTTGCACATCAGACCAGCCTTCTGGGTCTGCTGGTTTAGAATTGTTGTTCTCTTCACCCTTACTGTTCTGTTTTGTGGTCTCTGTTTTGGTTGAGTTGTCTTCTTCATGAGGTTTGGTCGCTATAATAGGTTCTCCAAGTTCCTCTCGTGTAGAGAGAGGAGAGGCAATTGAAGCAGCGGGTTTCCTATTCTCCAAAAAAGAATCGAATGCTTTAGCCGAATCAGGTTTCTGGAGAAGTACAGTTTTAGTTGCCTTGAGAATTTCCTCCACAGATCTTCCTGTACCAATGTACTCTGATATGACTTCCCATCTCTGAGATGTTCCTTTAGGGAACTTAGTTGTTCCTTTCCTCAGCATGTCAATCTCTTCCTTGCTCCATGGTTTCTCTTTCTTCTGATGAGTAGCCGTATCTACTTTGGCTTCTACATGACCATTGGTTTCTACTTTGGCTTCTATATGACCATTCTGCTTAACAGCTACTACAACTTCTTCTTCGTTACTCTCTGCTTCATCATCATCACTGCGGTCCCCATTCTTGATCACCTTTGCCAGAGCCAGTCCTTCCTTGTTTTCCATCTTGTCACACAGCTTTCGCAACTGCTCGGTGTTAAGTGACATGCATAGATCTTCTACATGTTCAACGGAGATACCAAGCAGACGCTCGGACAGAACAGGTGCTGAGAGAGTTCTGAGCCGACTTCGTTCTTTGCGCAGAAGCTTCTTCTCTTTTTCCTTGGTTCTCTTGTGCAGCTGAGCAGCCTCTGCTGCACGTTTTGCTTCTTCTTCTTTTCGCCTTCTCTCTTCTTCAATAGCTGCAGCAGCCTCTTCTTCCAGCTTCCTCTTGGCCATAACTTTTTCTTCCTTCTTCTGAAGCTTCATTGCCTTCTCTTCCTCCTTTCTCTTCAATATTCTTGTGTCTTTTTTATATGCGTTGTCAACAAGAACCCTAATCCGAGCATGTTCCTCCTTTCTAGCCTTCTGAGATTTTTTAGTATTCTCTCTCTCCATCCACCTTTTTTCCTCACGGGATTCTGCTTGCTCAATATCATGCTCCTCTTCTTCAGGAAACTCTCTCCAGCTCTTAAAAGAGTACCACCAACTGTAGAAGCTATCAACCTCTTTAAGTGGTGTATTTTCATCTCCCAAATCTGGTACACGCGGATTAGTCGACCACCTTGCATTTCTCTTGAAAGCTGGACCAAAAACCTTGAAGAAGTCTTTCGGAGCACAATCAGATGGGACTTCGTCATCAAACTCATCCGTAGAGTCAAATATTCTTCTTTTTGTTGAGTCCATCAAAATCTCATATGCTTCCTGTATCAACTTGAAGTGAGATTCAATCTCATCCTTTTTGGCTTGTTTTGCTTCTTCTGTCTCTTCAGCAAGAAGTAGAGGAGCAAGTTTATCAGGGTGATGCTTCAGCGCAGCTTCGCGATAGCTTTTTCTAATCTGATCCTCTGTTGCAAGATATCTTAGATTGCCCAAACCCAACAAAGCATAGTGATCATGTTGTTGCTTCCCGGACTTCTTCTTTCCTTTGTTGCTATGCGAGTCATAGGAAGGAATATATTCACTATCCTTCTCCTTTGGGACTTTCTTATCGGTATCTTCATTCTTGCCAGTGGCTTCCTTAGCACAACCACGCAATTTGAGAGCAGCAGAATGGAAGGCATGACCAGCAGGTTCACGGTTTAAAGCCTTCACAGGATGACAATTGGAAGAAACATAGAGAGCTTTTCCATCCGAAAGCTCACTGGAGTATGTAAGTAGCTTAATAGCAGAGTTAATTCCCCAACTCTGCATGATGAAATATGCGTCAAAGCTTCAAATCCACCAATGTTTGTTCCTGTCACAAAGAATCAAAGTAATGCAGTAAAACTCCTTAGTCAGTAGTATACACAAGTACAGTTTATTCAGAAGCAGACATAGATACAAAAGATACAAATAAACTTATATATGAAGATAGAAACTTTTCCTACTTTAGATCCACTTAGAAGTAGATTCAAGGTCTAAATTAAAACACTTTTACAATCCCAGGTATAACACCAAGCAAAACAGAGTCAAGCAATAACACCAAGAGAACAGTTTTGTAAATCCAAAATTAATCCACAAGATCTCAGGTTATTCACAAAGTTTATAAAATAAAAACCACAAGCAGTAAATACGTATTTACAACATCCTCTGAAACTTGTCAACGGAGGTTGAAACAGAAGCGAGTCAACAAACAATCGATAATAACTCAAGAGATAGCTCCTAAACCCTAGTTTTTAGTATTCCTACTTAACATCATCAGCACAAACAATAAACACAGAGAAAAGCCCTCAGATTTCGTCTTTTAGGGTTTACCTCTTAAAACACAAATACAAACAAAGCAAGATATTCTTAAAGCGATCTCAAAAACTCGAATCGAACCCTACTCAAAAGAGAGAAAAAAACAACAAGCAGGTTTCTTACCAGATAGTGAGCTAGCCGTCGCTTAGATTTAGTCTGCCGTGAGTTTCTCCTCCGAAGTTCTCGTAAGTCGTAAAAGAAACGACGAAAACGAGAGTTCAATAAGTTCAGGAGGAAACGGCGGCGGCAGCTCAATGAAGAAGAGGAAGAGAAGGGGAAAGAAAGACTCAAAAGAAGTTTTAGCTTTAAAACTGGGGGAAGTTTACTAAACCTGTTTTGACACACGCTTTTTGATTTTATTCTTCTCGACATACAAAGCCAACCCTTATTTCCTTTTAAGCCTGATTTAAATATGGGCCTAGGCCCAATTTCGGATTTGGCCCATATGGAAACATCTCGAGGGGTTGAGGGGGGAGCGAGAGCATCTAAACCAAAAAAGAAGTTTTTTTTTTTTATATAATCGGCAAATGCTCTTTCTTCGGCGTCAAAACGCTGTCATCGCCTGATCAGACTGCACGTCTCTCTTCGTCTTCTTCGTTGTAACCATCGACGCTTGGGGGGATTGATCGAGATTTTTTTTTTTAGCTTGCCGGAAAAAAAAATCATCGGACTACAAATCTGAGTTGCTACCAGCTCAATCTCTGGTAAGCCAAAGCTTAGTTTCTCATATCGTTCTTTTTTTTTTTCCGAGTTTTTTTTTTTTGTTCCTCGATTGTTTTTTTGTTCTCAGTCTTCTGATTCGTGAAGTTGTGAAGATCGATGATAAATCTTCTTCTTGTTTGTTTCCGCAAAATGATTAGGAGATTGTTGAAATACGAAATCTAGGTTTTCTATGTGCTCACATTTCTCCGTACTGTTGCTGGTTTTTTTTTTTTTTTATTAATCTGTGGATTCTAGTGAGCACGGTAGTGAATCGCTTAAGATGATTCAGTGTGCCAATAATATTGTTCACATACTTCGTTTATTGTTTCATCAGTTCATTTTTTCCGAGCGCTTTCATAAAATTAGATAGGATTTAGCTTGTAGAGAGGATTGGTACTGCAAAGTCTGCGCTTAAATAACTTCCAAGTACTTTTTGTTTCTACTGGAGTTAGCTTATATTGTGTCTGACTTACCAAGCTTTTAGTAGCATTTGATAATGTGTGGCTTTGTGTCTCATGTAGAGTAGTAGCTTTTCATCCTTAAGTAAGTCCGGAGTTTTTTTATGGCTAGTGTGAGTATTTACATGGGTGGTTTGGCAACTGAAGTTTGATTTTCCACCTTTTAAACAGAAATCAACCCGAGTACTGAGCTGGAGTTAGGTGATACACAGCTTCAATACCTTTTCCATCATGCAGAGTTAGGAACTTATCTCTGCCATTAGGCTATTTCGTTTTTTTCTATTACTACTTGTGTACTCTATCTCTTGCGCTCTTTGTTGTATGAGATCTAAATGATATATACAGGTAGCTACTTATGGTGCCCGTTGTTAACTGATACAGCACTTTTTTTGTCATTGTTAACATTTTTCAATCTCTGTCTGGATCTTAGTGTTTCATTCATTGTTCCGTTTATTAAAATGTATCATTTGCTTTTTTCTCTTGCTACTTGTTTGACTTATTGTGATGTTAAAGTTTCAATCCAGTTCTAGATATTTTGATTGAAAAATAGTGAAGGCTTTCTGGGAAAATGTTATTGTAATGATACGTTCCCTTCTTTTGTTGCCACTTTTAACAGTTCTAAGATCAGAATACTTTGTAATAAATCTGGAATTTTGTCGAAATATTCTTCTTAAGACGGTAGTGGTATCTATGGTTTTCTACCTTTTTGGTCAGATTCTGCTTTGTTACCAATGGAGAGCTTGGCGCAACTTGAGGCGATGTGCGAGAGATTATACAACTCACAGAATTCAGCTGAGAGGGCTCACGCCGAAAATAGTCTGAGATGCTTTTCCGTGAATACGGATTATATATCGCAATGTCAATACATTCTCGACAATTCATCAAAACCTTATTCCCTAATGCTCGCTAGCTCGAGTTTGTTGAAGCAAGTGACTGATCATACCCTTCCGCTGAATCTTCGCCTTGACATCAGTAAACTTCTTATGCCATCCTAACAAAACTAATAAAAACATCTCTTTCTGGCCATTAATATCTTACTTGTTCTTGGTTTTCCATTTTCTTTAGGGGCGTATATTGTGAACTATCTGGCTACAAGAGGACCGAAGATGCAATCATTTGTGATTGCTTCGCTCATTCAATTGCTTTGCCGGCTCACAAAGTTTGGATGGTTAGATGATGATAGATTCCGGGATGTGGTCAAGGAATCTACAAACTTCTTGGAACAGGTGGGGCATCTTCTTGGGGAATATAGTTACTGTTCTTCCATGGTTTCTAGTGCTTTGTGGACATTTTTATCTCAGAATACCCATGTAGATGATACTTTTGTGGAAATTTCAGATATTCTTTACAAGGGTTTGTTAATTATGTTGCTTATAGGGTTCTTCGGATCACTATGCTATTGGTTTAAGAATTTTGGATCAACTTGTGCAGGAGATGAATCAGGTTAGTGATGTATTGTGGTTGAAGAATTATATATACTCACTGTGTGCATGTTTTTGGATAGATACCGTTTCACAAAAAACTAATTTTGGAGGGTATTGATTTCTAGCTTTATACTTTTCTACTGTGCTTCAACTTGTCGGGTTTCGTCTATTATTTTTTATTTTTGTGTTTAAATGCTTATTGACATTTCTGCATCTATTCTTTTCTTAATTCTTAGCCTAACCCAGGATTGCCTTCTACACATCACCGGAGGGTTGCATGCAACTTTAGGGATCAATCCTTATTTCAAGTATTTCGAATAGCTTTGACGTCATTAAGCTATCTGAAAAATGATGGTAATATGAGTCATCTTTCTCAGCTTTTCCCTTATATTCCTTCATGTCAAGTATGAAAATTTGTACATTCCAGCTTAAAAATTTATGCTTTTGGAAATTTTTGTAATCGTTAAGTATTTGCTATCTTTGTCGATTTCTATCAGTTGGTCTAGGCATAGACATGTAAATTTTCGTTAGTAACGAGTCAGAGATTTTCTTTTAACCAGCTGCTGGTCGTTTACAAGAATTGGCGCTTTCTCTTGCACTGAGGTGTGTATCATTTGACTTTGTCGGAACTTCAATTGATGAAAGCACAGAGGAGTTTGGTACAGTCCAGGTAGAACAGTGATAGTTTTCTAATGCCTAGCACCTATGTCTTTCTGTACTCGTTTTTCCAGGGTTTTATAACTTCTAGTGATAATTTTTAGATTCCAACTTCCTGGAGGTCAGTATTGGAGGATTCTTCCACGTTGCAGATATTTTTCGATTATTATGGTAGTACAGAGTCACCACTTTCGAAAGAGGTATGTCCATATACTTTTTTTTTTCCAAGTTCTCGAAGAGAACAAATAAAATGGCATCTTTTTCATCAAAGAAGGTGAATTTTTAATGTTAAAGTTTTGTTCACCCTTATTGTGAGGAGAGATGTTTTAATTGCAGTAATGTCTTTGAGGATGTGATTTATTTCATGTACACTTTGGACTCAATAGGTAGCTATAGATAACTTACTTTTTGTTATATATTAATGTTCCTCTGGTTTAACTTCTAGGCACTTGAGTGCTTGGTGCGATTGGCTTCTGTGAGGCGCTCTCTGTTCACAAGTGATGCTACACGCTCTAAGTTTTTAGCTCATTTGATGACGGGAACCAGAGAAATTCTTCAAACTGGAAATGGTATGTTGATGTATTATACTGCTGGACTTTCCTATAAATATTTGCTTTTAAGGTGTTGCATCATATGCAGTCTGTTAACATGTTATGTACAGTATGTGTTAATCTTGTGTTTTATTGCAAACTTTACACCTCATTGATCTTTTTTTAAAACTAAAAATATCTCGCTGATCCGGGTTTGTCTACACCAATTGCTTTTGTGGATCAGGTCTTGCTGATCATGATAATTACCACGTATTCTGCCGTCTACTTGGGCGTTTCAGGTTGAATTATCAGGTAAATGTCTCGATTAGATGCTTTTCTAGATAACACTTTGTAGAATTTTGATTGTTCGGTAGCTTCAAAAATTATGTTATGATGCCATGTACTTGAGTAAATACACACTTGTTTCTATTTTCTTTATGTGACAGTTAGACAGTCTTAACTATTTGTAAATAGTGATGCTATATGTTGAGGCAAAAGAAAAAAGAAAACAGTGATTCTATATGTACTTTAGACTTCAGTACGTCATGGTATTTTTTAGGGTGGATATCATTTGGACAAGGTTTAATGGTTTGTAAGGCTGATAAATTCAGACATTATGTAATAGCATAAATGAATTAATCTGCAGCTTTCAGAGCTTGTGAAG
>NC_025692.1:25100840-25103695 GCF_000633955.1 Camelina sativa | reverse complement strand
TGGATCTTAGTGTTTCATTCATTGTTCCGTTTATTAAAATGTATCATTTGCTTTTTTCTCTTGCTACTTGTTTGACTTATTGTGATGTTAAAGTTTCAATCCAGTTCTAGATATTTTGATTGAAAAATAGTGAAGGCTTTCTGGGAAAATGTTATTGTAATGATACGTTCCCTTCTTTTGTTGCCACTTTTAACAGTTCTAAGATCAGAATACTTTGTAATAAATCTGGAATTTTGTCGAAATATTCTTCTTAAGACGGTAGTGGTATCTATGGTTTTCTACCTTTTTGGTCAGATTCTGCTTTGTTACCAATGGAGAGCTTGGCGCAACTTGAGGCGATGTGCGAGAGATTATACAACTCACAGAATTCAGCTGAGAGGGCTCACGCCGAAAATAGTCTGAGATGCTTTTCCGTGAATACGGATTATATATCGCAATGTCAATACATTCTCGACAATTCATCAAAACCTTATTCCCTAATGCTCGCTAGCTCGAGTTTGTTGAAGCAAGTGACTGATCATACCCTTCCGCTGAATCTTCGCCTTGACATCAGTAAACTTCTTATGCCATCCTAACAAAACTAATAAAAACATCTCTTTCTGGCCATTAATATCTTACTTGTTCTTGGTTTTCCATTTTCTTTAGGGGCGTATATTGTGAACTATCTGGCTACAAGAGGACCGAAGATGCAATCATTTGTGATTGCTTCGCTCATTCAATTGCTTTGCCGGCTCACAAAGTTTGGATGGTTAGATGATGATAGATTCCGGGATGTGGTCAAGGAATCTACAAACTTCTTGGAACAGGTGGGGCATCTTCTTGGGGAATATAGTTACTGTTCTTCCATGGTTTCTAGTGCTTTGTGGACATTTTTATCTCAGAATACCCATGTAGATGATACTTTTGTGGAAATTTCAGATATTCTTTACAAGGGTTTGTTAATTATGTTGCTTATAGGGTTCTTCGGATCACTATGCTATTGGTTTAAGAATTTTGGATCAACTTGTGCAGGAGATGAATCAGGTTAGTGATGTATTGTGGTTGAAGAATTATATATACTCACTGTGTGCATGTTTTTGGATAGATACCGTTTCACAAAAAACTAATTTTGGAGGGTATTGATTTCTAGCTTTATACTTTTCTACTGTGCTTCAACTTGTCGGGTTTCGTCTATTATTTTTTATTTTTGTGTTTAAATGCTTATTGACATTTCTGCATCTATTCTTTTCTTAATTCTTAGCCTAACCCAGGATTGCCTTCTACACATCACCGGAGGGTTGCATGCAACTTTAGGGATCAATCCTTATTTCAAGTATTTCGAATAGCTTTGACGTCATTAAGCTATCTGAAAAATGATGGTAATATGAGTCATCTTTCTCAGCTTTTCCCTTATATTCCTTCATGTCAAGTATGAAAATTTGTACATTCCAGCTTAAAAATTTATGCTTTTGGAAATTTTTGTAATCGTTAAGTATTTGCTATCTTTGTCGATTTCTATCAGTTGGTCTAGGCATAGACATGTAAATTTTCGTTAGTAACGAGTCAGAGATTTTCTTTTAACCAGCTGCTGGTCGTTTACAAGAATTGGCGCTTTCTCTTGCACTGAGGTGTGTATCATTTGACTTTGTCGGAACTTCAATTGATGAAAGCACAGAGGAGTTTGGTACAGTCCAGGTAGAACAGTGATAGTTTTCTAATGCCTAGCACCTATGTCTTTCTGTACTCGTTTTTCCAGGGTTTTATAACTTCTAGTGATAATTTTTAGATTCCAACTTCCTGGAGGTCAGTATTGGAGGATTCTTCCACGTTGCAGATATTTTTCGATTATTATGGTAGTACAGAGTCACCACTTTCGAAAGAGGTATGTCCATATACTTTTTTTTTTCCAAGTTCTCGAAGAGAACAAATAAAATGGCATCTTTTTCATCAAAGAAGGTGAATTTTTAATGTTAAAGTTTTGTTCACCCTTATTGTGAGGAGAGATGTTTTAATTGCAGTAATGTCTTTGAGGATGTGATTTATTTCATGTACACTTTGGACTCAATAGGTAGCTATAGATAACTTACTTTTTGTTATATATTAATGTTCCTCTGGTTTAACTTCTAGGCACTTGAGTGCTTGGTGCGATTGGCTTCTGTGAGGCGCTCTCTGTTCACAAGTGATGCTACACGCTCTAAGTTTTTAGCTCATTTGATGACGGGAACCAGAGAAATTCTTCAAACTGGAAATGGTATGTTGATGTATTATACTGCTGGACTTTCCTATAAATATTTGCTTTTAAGGTGTTGCATCATATGCAGTCTGTTAACATGTTATGTACAGTATGTGTTAATCTTGTGTTTTATTGCAAACTTTACACCTCATTGATCTTTTTTTAAAACTAAAAATATCTCGCTGATCCGGGTTTGTCTACACCAATTGCTTTTGTGGATCAGGTCTTGCTGATCATGATAATTACCACGTATTCTGCCGTCTACTTGGGCGTTTCAGGTTGAATTATCAGGTAAATGTCTCGATAAGATTCTTTTCTAGATAACACTTTGTAGAATTTTGATTGTTCGGTAGCTTCAAAAATTATGTTATGATGCCATGTACTTGAGTAAATACACACTTGTTTCTATTTTCTTTATGTGACAGTTAGACAGTCTTAACTATTTGTAAATAGTGATGCTATATGTTGAGGCAAAAGAAAAAAGAAAACAGTGATTCTATATGTACTTTAGACTTCAGTACGTCATGGTATTTTTTAGGGTGGATATCATTTGGACAAGGTTTAATGGTTTGTAAGGCTGATAAATTCAGACATTATGTAATAGCATAAATGAATTAATCTGCAGCTTTCAGAGCTTGTGAAG
>NC_025692.1:25087198-25099688 GCF_000633955.1 Camelina sativa | reverse complement strand
AAGGGTGATTCACCAAGTCTACTTGATGAATTTGTACCTAAAATTACTGAGGGTTTTATCATCTCCAGATTCAACTCCGTCCAGGTATATAACACCACATATTCTCGAGGAATTGCAGTAGTAATTTGTAATTTATCTTTAATTCCTATTTGAAATCCCCATTCCAGGCTAGCGTCCTCGATGATCAGACCGATCATCCTTTGGATAAAGTTGAAGTCCTACAGGATGAGCTTGATTGTTTTCCTTACCTTTGCAGATTTCAGGTTAGTCTTTTCCTTCATGTGTGTCATACAGTATACCCTAGTTTTGCTCACATGTTTCGTTTGATTATTTGTATGTTTATACAATTGAACTGTATCTGAGATTCTTATCATGCAGTATGAAAGAACTGGTACATATATAATAAACACAATGGAGCCTCTTCTGCAATCATATACGGTAAAGCCAACTGTTGTTATGTGTTTGTTTTTCCGTTGATTCTCTAATGTGTCTTGTTGATCTTGAGCTGAGTGACTGTGTAACAGGAAAGAGGGCAACTACAGTTTGCTGACAATTCGGAGCTAGCATTTATTGAAGCAAAACTGTCATGGGTTGTTCATATTGTTGCCGCTGTTGTTAAAATTAAGCAGTGCAGCGGTTGTAGGTAAGTTGCTATCATATTTTAGGGTTTCTTTGCATTTAGGTCTTTTTGAAGAACAAAACAATATATGAACATTGGAATGGAAATTAAACATATTTTGCAGTGTGGAGACGCAAGAGGTGCTTGATGCAGAACTCTCCGCTCGTGTTTTGCGGCTAGTAAATGTTATGGACAGTGGACTCCATAGACAGGTATTACATCTGTATGATGCAAGCAATTAAATTAAATCAAACATAAAGTATTTGTGGATAATCTCTTTCGATGAGTTCAACTATTGGGTGATAATTGGATTTAGCCATGAAGATTGAAGTTAGAAGGTTGTTCTTCCAATTGATGTATTGGTACGATTTGTGTAGGTATTACATCTGTATGATACAGCTGAAATATTCAGCTATGTGGGCATAAGCTTGTACAGCCACTTATTAACGTAGAGTGGCCATTAATAGTTTTGAGTTCAATGTTATGTGTGAACTGCATAGTATATTTTGATAACGTTTGAAGTTTCAACAATCCTGTGGCCCACATGTTGGGTTGTATTTTCTCCCAGATGAGTTCACTACTTTAATCTCATCTGTAGATTAATCAAATAACATTGTTTCCGCAGAGATATGGTGAAAAAAGTAAACAAAGGCTTGATCGTGCCATTCTAACCTTCTTCCAGAATTTCCGAAAGTCTTACGTTGGCGATCAGGCCATGCATTCATCAAAAGTAAATGCAAAGTTGTTTTCTTTTTTCTTGTTTACTTTTATCTGATCTATGTATGTTTCTGATACTCCCATTCTGTTTCAGCAGTTGTATGCCAGATTGAAAGAACTTCTTGGACTGCATGATCATCTAGTTCTGTTGAACGTGATTGTTGGCAAGATTGCTACAAACTTAAAATGTTATACAGTGGTAAGCTTCTGTTCTCTTCTTTTTCTAACTTGCTCTAAACATAAAAGTCACCTAATTTCCAAACAATCTGTCTTTTGTATCTTCAGAGTGAAGAAGTCATTGGTCACACGCTAAGTTTGTTTTTGGAGTTGGCATCTGGGTAACACTGTTATAACCTGAACAAGTCGATGTTTATATTAGTTCATATACTTTTTTTTGTATTGATTTTTGTTTCTTTTTGTTTTGTGTTCTCGTGCAGATACATGACCGGGAAGCTGCTTTTGAAGCTGGACACCGTGACCTTTATTATTTCTAATCACACTGTAAGTCTTCTCCAAGTATTCTCTTTTGTGGACATCGTTGTGCGTTGTAATTTATCACAAGCAATAATCTCTGTATGTGAAATTGACTAATTCCAGAGGGAGCAGTTTCCATTCTTAGAAGAGTATAGATGCTCTCGCAGCAGAACAACATTTTACTACACTATCGGCTGGTTGATTTTCATGGAGGATAGCTCAATAAAGTTCAAGACTTCTATGGAACCTCTTCTGCAGGTTATACTTCATTTTCTTTCAGCATCTTAACTTTGCAATGCGTAATGTTCACTGTTCTCTGTTTGATGATCTGCTTAGATGTTTTACACGATAGAGGAGATGAAATTGCAGAATCGTTACCCTATTAAATGTTCTAGGCATAGTTTGATATCCTGTCAACAATATCTTATATGCATATTCACATGGTGGTCGTGTTGTTTTTGTAGTTCCATATTCTAAAGTTAATGTTGTAGTTCCGACAGAATGTTGGTTTAGCCAGTAAACCACGTTTTCATTCAGTAAAGTTTTCATTTAATCATTCTAGGTTTTCCGCACCCTGGAATCAACACCAGATTCAATGTTTCGCACTGATGCTGTGAAGTTTGCTGTGATCGGATTGATGAGGGATTTGAGAGGAATTGCTATGGCTACTAGCAGGTCTTGACTTCATCTTGTTACTTTGACATCTATAGACGTGTTCCAATCTTATGATTTATTGAAGTTTTCTCATTTGACTTCAGCCGGAGAAGTTATGGTCTTTTGTTTGACTGGCTCTATCCTGCACATATGCCACTTCTTTTGAGAGGGATCTCACATTGGTTCGACACACCAGAGGTATTTAGTTATGCACTCTGCTCCATTTGGTTGTATGAAAGATCAGTGACCTAGTAATAACCTGATTCTAATCGATCACTGACCCTGCACATATGCCACTTCTTTTGAGAGGGATCTCCCATTAGTGCCTTCTTTATCTCATCTTCTCTTCTTGGCTCGTTGATGTAGGTTACGACCCCATTGTTGAAGTTCATGGCTGAGTTAGTGCATAACAAAACCCAGCGCCTTACCTTTGATTCTTCTTCTCCAAATGGCATCCTGCTTTTCCGGGAAGTCAGTAAATTGATTGTGGCTTATGGTTCAAGGATTTTAGCTCTTCCAAATGTGGCGGATATATATGCCTACAAATACAAGGGGATCTGGGTTTCACTGACAATTCTGTCAAGAGGTTAGAACATAATTTTGACATTATAGAACCAATGAGAGTTAATCATTCGTTGTTTAGTTTCTTATTATGTTATGGTACTTAATCATCATTTAATGGGCAGCGCTCTCTGGAAATTATTGCAACTTTGGTGTGTTTGAACTCTATGGCGATCGGGCTCTTGCGGATGCACTTGATATCGCGTTGAAGATGACCTTAGCAATACCCTTGGCTGATATATTAGCATATCGCAAGGTATGTGTGGCACTGCATCTCTGAATTTTTAAATAGTTTTCATTAACTGATGTGTACTATGAATTCTTTCATTGTCGATATGAAATCTCAAATCTTTATTCTCTTGCTTTCATCCTTCAGCTTACAAAGGCATACTTTGGTTTCGTCGAGGTTTTGTGTGCCAGTCACATTACCTTCATATTGAAACTAGATACTGCCACCTTTATGCATCTCGTAGGTTCCCTTGAATCTGGACTCAAGGGTTTGGACACAAGTATTTCATCACAGGTGAGAATTGTGTAGAAAATGTTAGACCCATTGATCAAGAAATTTTTAAATTTCCAAATATATTCCTTGGAATGCAACTTCTTGAAGCAATATCTATTATCGTTTCAGTGTGCAATAGCTGTCGACAATCTTGCTTCATATTATTTCAATAACATCACAATGGGTGAGGCACCTACTTCTCCCGCTTCTATTCGTTTGGCACAGCACATTGCAGACTGCCCGAGTTTGTTTCCCGAGGTAACTCATTACACTCCTCGATCTCTCTTTGGTAGATGCAACACAATACCTTTTAATAAATTTGCTCTTACTTGCAGATATTGAAGACTCTGTTTGAAATAGTTCTATTCGAAGATTGTGGCAATCAGTGGAGTCTCAGCAGGCCTATGTTAAGCTTGATTCTTATAAGTGAGCAGGTATGTGTAATATATATTTTATCGCTCTTGTGCAGTTTTCTGTTCAGAATGAGATTTGTTGTTTATTCATCTAACTTATTCCAATTGCTTTCACCAGATTTTCTCTGATCTGAAAGCTAAGATCCTTTCATCACAGGTGATGATCCAAAATTCTTATATTTTTTTGTTTTCCGTTTTTTTCCCTGAGTATTGCATTTTGTGTATTACTTGAAGGCATTGAGACTTATTTTCAAATTGTGCAGGCCGTGGATCAACACCAGCGACTCTCTACCTGCTTTGACAGTCTTATGACAGACATATCAAGGGGGGTAGATTCGAAGAACAGAGACAAGTTCACTCAGAACTTGACCCTTTTCAGACACGAGTTCCGCGTTAAATAGAATTGCTTCCACGAGCCACAGTCTCTACTACATAGGGTCTCATCAGAAAGACCCACATGACACAGTGAACTAGAAGTTCCCTCTTACTGGAAAAAAAAAAAAAAAAATCTTCAGGTTTTGCAAATGGGGGAAAAAGTAGTCGATAGATTGTGGTACTGTACAGTTTGGTTCTCTCAGAAGAAATGGTAATGAAGGAAAACAAAATTACGTAGCTTATACTATTTGGTGGTTCCTCGCTAGTGGCTTATTCAATTTCAACATTAGGAGTTATTTTGTCTCATACCAAACAAAAATCTTTGTCAGCTCCATAACAAAGTTGATGTAAAGCATTGAAAATCTAGGGTTTTACTTTTGGCAATTGTTGCGGCCTAACTGATCACATATTCTTTGTATTTTCTTGATTGTGATGGTAAGCAAAGCTGGAGGAAAATGCAACATTTGTTTTGTTTTTAACCATGTTTACGATCTTGGATTTTCGTATCATTCTCATAAACAAACGTACCATTGGCTTAGGTAAACTTCCCATTAGGTGGAAAAGAAGAAGATTCCCTAACTTGGATTCTATTTATCACACAATATATTAATGTTAACGCTAAGATGCTAACTAGCTATAAAATGCTAACGTTACACCGATCAAAAAGCAAAGTTGAATGTAGTACAAGGAAAATTGTGAGAAAATTACTGACGCCTTCCACTTCTACCACTTTTTCTTCGGGTACTATTTGTCGGAATTAAAGTAACATCCTCTGCGATACATCGAAAAGGTTTTTCAATGATCAAAAGCAAACAAAATCTTGGCAAGGTCCAGAAGGTAGATGGAAACTAGTTGTAGGCTTTAAATCAAGAGATAGAAGTTACCTATGCGACCAATTTTCAAGCCTGAACGAGCAAGAGCTCGGAAGGCTGACTGAACACCAGGAGCTGGATTCTTGGTCTTGATGCCTCCAGTGGCACGGAGACGGAGCTTCACGTGAATGGCTGTGATGCCAAGTTCCTTATATTGGCACATACATTGCAATCATCAAACCAGAGGATTGGTAAAAAAAAAAAAAAACAAATGTCAGAAAGTATGATATAATAAAACCTTGCATCTTTGAGCAACATCTTGAGCTGCAAACGTACCAGCATAACGACCGTCCTTTACTTTCATTCTACCTGGAATTTCACAATATTAAGGATTCAAGCAACAAAGAATATTATACAACTTCAACCTACACCATCTACACTAACAAGTGAATCACAAGAGATCAAAATCCACCTTTCGATGTAGTAGAGATCGTGGGACTTACCAGTAACACGAACGAGAGTTTCTCTTCCAGTGAGATCAGTCGCATGCTGCAAACAAAAAGAATGAAAGAGGAGTAAATTAAATGTAATCTAACACAAAAAAAAAAGAGCATTATTATATAATTGAGAAACTTACGACGACTGTGTCACTGAAGGAATAAAAGACATGCACAACTCCAAAAACTTGCTCTCCCTCACGAACAGTTAGTCCTAAAGTGACATTGTCCTCCTTTGGTTCTCTGGTATTTCTACTCGACGACTATAAACAGAGTCATACACTAAGTTACTACTTATCCATTGAATTAAGAAAACAATTGGTTGGATTGAGTATCGTAATCTAGCTACAATACGAAATTATAATCTAAGAAGTTCAATGGAGAGAAATAGAGTACCATGATTTACACAGAAGAATGAGAAGCGACAAACTTTATTAAATTAGGGCTTCGACGAGAACACTATTGTGCAATATCTATTAAAAAAGAGTAAAAGATTTGACAGCTGTGGAATTTGAACCCACGCCCTTACGGACCAGAGCCTAAATCTGGCGCCTTAGACCACTCGGCCAAACTGTCTTGTTGTACCTTACTTAAGAATATAAAATAATAATGATGATTCCTCGCATTATTCGTAAAATAAAGTTTCTACGTACTGACGCTTGTATTCATTATTTCATTTCATATCAATTCTTCAATAGGGTAAGCTCTTATCTCAGCAACGGCCTGGAATACATAATGGAGAAGATCTCAGCATGAAACAACTGCTTGAAAGTGAAATCATCCCTCCGATGTTGTCCCATTCGGCAATATCCGATGAATGTTTTTATACCGGTGTGTTTGATGAAGCATGATTACAAACAGCCTATGCCCGAGTTGATTGATGGCTATCGCCACCAATGATCGTCGGTGGTGTTTTTTTTTTAGTTGGCGAGCAAGAGTTTATAAATTCTAATTTTCTTTTACTATGTAAAACATTTATATGACGAGGTTTGACTCCCTTCAGTTCAGAGTCGTTGGCTTAGCCTTTTCAAGGACAAATATACATAGATAAAAACACCCTAAGTTTCAAATGAGAGGTCATCGTTTTCTAATCGAAAGGGTCAAAGCGGGGGTCATGCTCACTAGCCGTGACCATCCCAGTGCAAAGACATGTGGGACACATCACCTGATTCAAATTAAAAGACATATATCTCAGCATTACTAGGACAAGGATGTAGTAGCATAGATACTCAAGTCAGATGGTATGAAAAAAGTTGTTCAGACATCTTACCTTTCCTGCGCCGGAACAATTAAGACACCTTTTTGTTGTCGCGACTTGCAGACGCCGGTTTGAAGCTCTAGGTTTAGTTATGGGATCAATGCTGAAGCACACACCACTAGCTGAACATCGAGCGCATGGCAAGTATCCTATTATCAAGTAAACGCATACCGATTTCAAGAGCTGTTGTAATTGAATAGTGAGCATTCTCAAGAACTTTCATGATGTATATAGAATAAAATTACCAGTCCCAAGGCAGTACTTGCACCTCTTCTTCTCTTGTTGTTTAACATTGTTAACTTCGATTAGCATCAAGGTTGAAATGACTCCGACGGCCCCGCCAGAAAAAGATGCCACAATCGGATCTACCTGGCTACATTACATAACCAAAAAATTATTCTTTCTATGTAGCTGTTTCAGATTCAGGACAAGTAAAGTTGTGACTAGTTCTGATTATATTTTCAATCATACTGGTCCTCAAGCAACTGGAACTAGTAGTACCTTAACTGTAAGGGTAGATGCATGCCCCTTATAAAATCTTCATAAGAGGTTCCTCCAAGTCCTACCTTTAGTTCCAGCTGCCAATGTAAAATCATAAATTTGTCATTCAAGAAATAAGAAAAAACCACGAATTAGCTACTGTTCTTCCCGTAAGTTACAGTGACAAAACTCTATACAAAAAAACCATTAAAACTACACATCACACAGATAGAAAATTACTAATCTCCACAAATTTCTATTGTCATCAACTTAAAAGTTAGTATATTTTTCATTGATGTCACTAGTAACTGCATGGATTCTGCAAGATAGCCAGGAAACCACCAATCGCATCAATTTTAAAGAGCTCTCAATATCGTAAGATTAGTAGGGTTCCAAGAGCAGTGGTAAACTGTGTGAAAAGCATTGAGATTTCACAAACAAAAGAAGGAGCAGTGAACAAAAAACTAGAGCTTGTGCTTACATTAGGTGCAATGAGACCACCAAAGACGATAATTCCAGATATGAAAGCGACACTGGTCAAGTAGAGTTGTTTCAAAGTCTTTGGCGTCTATCTCAAAAGATAAAGAGCAGAGAAAAAAGTAGTGTTACAGACATAATAAGACTGCAGAAGAAACAAAGAGAAAACATTTTTCATAATAAATAGTAACATAACACTGACCACATTAGGGAGAAAGGGAATGGAGGATGGGATCTCAGGCATCTCGGTAACCTCAAGCTCGCTATTCTCGTTAATGGCTTTAACATTCTTGATACGTTGCTGGACTCGTAACCTCCTCACTTCTTCCATGAGAAGAAAGATCTTATTGCGTCTACTCCTTATGTTATCTTGGATTTCCTGAAGCTGCATCTGCACGAAATCTTGGACTGTCTCTGATCCTTCAATGATACAGAAGTTACTGTAACATCATCATCCACCAAAAACACACAAATCATTACCAACCAATTAGAATCATTTAAAATGACTACAAAAGGCTTCTCACTTTCTGATCCCTAATCCGAATTCGAAAACTATAGATACCGAAATTGAACAAATCCAGTTGAAAAAAAAAAAAAAAAAACTTGCTTTGGAACGGCGTCACCGGAGGGAGGAGGAGGAGGTCCGTTGTTGCTGCCGTCTGAACAGGAGAGGAGAGAGCGAGATGAGCCATGGAAGATAAGATTGGGGGTAGGTTTGAGAGAAGTAGAGGGAAACCGGAGAATGGATTTGGAAGTTGAGGGAGGAGGAAGAAGAAGATGATGATGATGATGGCGATGAGGAGTAGTAGCTGAAGAGAAGCACGTCATCTCTTCTTCTTCTCGCCCAAATCAATCTCGTTCGTATTCAGATAATGTTAAAAAGGTTATTTGCTGGGGACGATGAGAAACCTTCTCAGTGATTAAGAAGGTTTTACCTACCATGTTTGGCTATTAAAGTCGTCTACAAGCACCTCAATAAAGATTCAATTTGAAAGTTGTAATCTGAAATTTCAAGTTATATCAACGTTTGTTTGGGGAAGTAATGCATTCTTTACAAGTGGAAACAAAGCAAAGTTAACTAAACTTTTAAGTTGACAAAAAAACACACCAGAATTTTCAGCAGATAACAAAAAAAACCAAACTGCCTCTAGACAATAGACACAACAACCCTCTCATGACAGGTAGTTTTAGATTTAGACAGTAGAAGAAGCTTCAAGTTTTGGAAGAAGGGATCTCCAAGCATCAGCAATACTGTTTGCTAAGCGAGCCTGTCCTTTCGCGAACTGATGGAATGCGACTCCCATCTCTTCCGTCTTCTGCTCTTGAAACCTTACTATCTCCTCCTCCATTCTTGTCACTATCCTCTCGAATCTTCTTGTAGCTTCCTCACTTTCTGCTTTTATCTGCATTGAAACAAACGTATGTTCAAGCACCAAAAAACCATTACTACAAATTTTTCAAGGAAAGTTTTCAGTTGTTGTTGTTTACCTCTCTGTACTCGATCTCAGCTTCTCCTACTTTGTCTGAACGTGTGAGCATGAGTTTGTCACTGCAATAAACACAGAGGAGAATTAAGATTATGTTCTAAGACGATGATTGACAGGTAGAAGAGAGAAGCCATCATACAGATTTATTTCTTTTAACTTTGTTGTTTCTGCCAATTCACAATGTTGCTTGAAAGCAGTTCCTCGTTCTGCTATTGTTGCCTGGATAAACACAAAACAAAACAAACAAACAAAAAACACAAGAAGGTAGAGTTTAATACCAGGCAAGAGAAATAAATCCCACCGGTAAAGGCTAGAGAACTTGCCTTAATCGATTGCACATAACGAACATAGTCCTTCAAGGGTTCCTCAAAGTTCATCAGGACTTGTTGAGCCTAGAAATAGTGCAGGGTAGGTTGATATAAGCATCTTGGAAATAGGATAAATGTGGCCAAGATATAAAATGTTAAAAGAAGAAAGAAGATGATTTATGCCTAGCATAGAGTCTAGTCTTACAAACTTAGTACCTCTTTCTGGAGCTTAATCGATAGCAATTCAGACTTAGTTCCAAGATCGGAAAATGCTTTTCCTGTAGGTTCACCCTCACAAGCCCCAAANTATCTCCTCCTCCATTCTTGTCACTATCCTCTCGAATCTTCTTGTAGCTTCCTCACTTTCTGCTTTTATCTGCATTGAAACAAACGTATGTTCAAGCACCAAAAAACCATTACTACAAATTTTTCAAGGAAAGTTTTCAGTTGTTGTTGTTTACCTCTCTGTACTCGATCTCAGCTTCTCCTACTTTGTCTGAACGTGTGAGCATGAGTTTGTCACTGCAATAAACACAGAGGAGAATTAAGATTATGTTCTAAGACGATGATTGACAGGTAGAAGAGAGAAGCCATCATACAGATTTATTTCTTTTAACTTTGTTGTTTCTGCCAATTCACAATGTTGCTTGAAAGCAGTTCCTCGTTCTGCTATTGTTGCCTGGATAAACACAAAACAAAACAAACAAACAAAAAACACAAGAAGGTAGAGTTTAATACCAGGCAAGAGAAATAAATCCCACCGGTAAAGGCTAGAGAACTTGCCTTAATCGATTGCACATAACGAACATAGTCCTTCAAGGGTTCCTCAAAGTTCATCAGGACTTGTTGAGCCTAGAAATAGTGCAGGGTAGGTTGATATAAGCATCTTGGAAATAGGATAAATGTGGCCAAGATATAAAATGTTAAAAGAAGAAAGAAGATGATTTATGCCTAGCATAGAGTCTAGTCTTACAAACTTAGTACCTCTTTCTGGAGCTTAATCGATAGCAATTCAGACTTAGTTCCAAGATCGGAAAATGCTTTTCCTGTAGGTTCACCCTCACAAGCCCCAAAAAGTTTTACAGCCTTGCCAAAATCCAACAGTGATTGACCCAACTCTGCCATTAGGTTGATATAGCATCAAAATTAAAATTCCATCCATGCAATTGGGAAAGAAAAAATGGAAAACATAGCAAAAACTATACAGATCAAATTCTGACTTGTGACATATTGGTATTACCTCTATGCCTCTTGACAAGGCGGTATGCATGCTTCTGCGCCTCAGCCAAGTGGTTCTCGAGCTCAAAAATATAATGTTTAAGCTTCTCGTATGCAGCAGTAGTTTCTTCAACAGGTTTTTCCTTTCCAAGGACAGCATCACTAACTTTTGACTGGACATCCTGTCAATAGTGCAGATATGGCAGTAAGATGATGGCGCACCAAGAAGTTAATTAAGAGTATGGAGCAAAGAGTGAAGGAAATCAATAATAAATTTCACATTTAAGAAGTCTTGATCTTGTTTTACGGATTTCTAACCATGGTAGAGCCAAGTAACCAATAAAATAGGAGCTTTCAACTCTTATATTTACAGCAATGCTAAGAATTATATAGGCCGTAAATGACAAGTTTCACCTTGTAGATATTTTAACTACTAAACACTGTCAGAGAATAACGGTATATTATGTCCAGCATTGTCTCCGTAAGCTAAAATTCATATTAAACTTCCTAGTAGCATGCCAAATACTTGATCTTGTATGATGTTGAAAAATTATACACATGGTCAGGAAAATTAATGCTTACCCTAAACATTTGCATTAGATCTGCAGGCTTCTTGAATATACCAGTTTCCTGAAACCTGAATCTGTCCATTGTCTGATGAGAAAAATAAACTGTCAAACAAAGAAAATAACCTTCTGAAATGGAAAGTGCAGTCCTTGATGAGGCATATATTATGAGCACTTTAAATTGAACATGATGTGGAGGAAAGCAAAATAACTAAGAAAAGATCACTAGAAATGTAAAGTCTAGGTATCCTACCTCTTCATCTGCTTGCAAAAAGGTCCTAAGATCCTCACTCTGCTGAAGCTCAGGGTGTAATGCTATTCGATTAACAAATATATCCAATGCTGCTCGCCTCATTTCAATAAATTCGGCACTAAAACGGAATTTTTCTGCCAAAAAGAGTATTCAATAAACGTAATTCCCATTATTCTCATCTCCATCAGATCACAGTTATAACTATATCGAACAAGGATAGCTGGATCGACTAACATCAACTTCGCAATAAGAGATGCTCAATACATATATTTCTGACTCAATCAGATAATGTGGTCAACAAGACATGGAGCAATAAGAAAATATACTGAATACAAAATCAGAAACCTCTAACTAGCTAACAAGTAATCTAACTAAATCAAATAAGGACTACTAAAGATTTTCAAATAACTAGCTCTAATTTACCTACAGCACTCTTCTCTGGGAGAGGAGGAATGAAAATGCCCTTGTATTTCTCAAAAAGCCGATCCCTTAACCAGACGAAATCACTGTAACGTCTGATAACAATCTTCTCGGGTCCTTGATACTCCGGCAAGTTGGTCTGCCGGGAGAAAAATACAATCTAATAGTCAGAAATCAATCCCTAGAAAATCAAATTACACCCAAATTCTTGTTGCTCAACATCCAATTAGCGAACCATCTATAGGTATTACCCAATTGATTTCACATAGAAACCCTAGAACTGAACCAGAGTTGAAGAAAAAGAAGAGACCTTGGTGATAACTCGGTAAGAGATGTAAGCTTGTACGCCATTGCCTAATTTGACAGGATCCGTGACGGAGACAGACAAATACGGCAGCG
>NC_025692.1:25044342-25086744 GCF_000633955.1 Camelina sativa | reverse complement strand
AAAAAAAAAAAAAAAAAAAAAAAAAAAAAGCTTTCAAAATAGAGGTGAGATCAGATTTTTTTTTTTTTGCTTTAAACTCCACAAAATAATTTTTTGTCATACTTTTACAAATTAAAATTTGATCAAAAATTAGAAGATAATTAGTTCTCTTTAGATATCATCATCATTAAGATTGTTGACAAAAAAAAAAAAAAAAAAAATTAGATGAGATCAAAAAGATGACAGATGTTTTAATACATACTTAAGATTGGGACAAAAGTAAAATGAAAATTTTTAACTTTTTCACAACTAGAATTATTATTATTAATACTAGGAGTCTTCATTCTTTTTGTCAGTCACGCTACCAAACACATGTAAACAAACGAGCAAGAGTTTACCAAAAAAAAAAAAACAAACAAACAAACAAACGAGCAAGAGAATGTAAACGTTGATGTCACTGTTTATTTTTATTTTTTTTGGTAAAAAGGTTAAATTTTATACCAAGCTTTTCAAGTTTTTTCTATACATGTTGATACAACTTATTTAAGCGGAACATACTAAAAAGATAAGTTAATACAACTAAAATAAGAGCCAAAAGGGAGGAGGGTAAGGAAAGAAGTTGATCTCTTACTGAACGGTCCATAGACAGTTGAGATGACGAAGCAGTTGATGACATATCAGAGAAGATCCTCGAGTTATGTTCACACCAAATGATATAGCAGGATGCTTGCAAGATGAGCTTTAGAAGAGTAGCGTTCTGAGCTTGTTGAGGTCTTGCACGAAGGATCCAAACTGAGATGGAAGGAGATCCTGGGGAAGAGATGACCAGAATCTAGAAGCTAAAGCAGCCCAAGGGAGGCAGAGAAAGGACACTCAAAGAAGAGGTAAGAGTGAGTTTCAGTATCGGAGGTACAGAGAACACATTCATCAAGAACATTGATCCCCTAGCGTCGTAGCCTATCCCTAGTGGGGAGTCTCTCGAGAATAGCAAGCCAGGTAATGAAGGAGTACCTAGGTACTGCTTCCTTGAACCAAACTGTCTTGAACCAAGCGTCGTTGATGTCATTGTTGCATTTTGGTTTTATCTCTTCAGCTTCAGCTTTACGTATTCTTAATTTCTAGCGCAATCGCTATGTATAAGCTTCTAACATGTAATAACAATGGGGGCTCACTATATAAATAAGCCTAATTAAATCCTAAAACCCTTAAATCGCTATGTATGAACCTAGAGGCCCTAAACTCTAAACCCTCATGTCATGTAGCTACCTATATATAAGCTTCTAGCATGCATATAATTCCAATGAAATGGTTACACGAAACAAACCCAAATATCAAAAACACGAATCTGAGCGAAACGAGCAAACACCGAAACCCTAAAATATCAATCGAAACCAAGGAACAACACAAAGTGGGAGAAGAACTAACCTCAGAACTCTAGGAAATTAAGAACCTTGAAACACAGAGGAGATCACCAATCGAGATTTGTGTGCAAAGGTACTCAATTCAGCAATTACTGTAATGAAGTGAAGATGAAAGAAAAACTCAAAATTATCTCTGCTTGTTGTCCTTAAATAGAGAAAGGGTGCTTAAAACGATGCGTTTAGTTTAGCGAAAATAAAAAGTTGATAAAAGATTTTAAGTGTCTTGTTATATAAAATTTTGTTTTCAAGTTATTTGATTGTGACACCGGTAAAATAAGAAAAAACAAAAAAGTAATCTAAACTAGTAAAAAGAAAATCTATGTATAATCAATATTTATTTATTCTTTAAAAAAAATATTTATATTTAATTATGTCATAAGATTTTTATATTTTAGTTATATTTTTAGTTATATTAGGCCCGTGAGTCCATCCATATCCGATGGTCGGTTTGCTACGTTCATGAGATTTTAAAGATTTGTTTACCATCCCTACCCACATGATCTTTTTTGGTGTTTTTGTCCTCACTCGCATAGTTTTGACAGTCACTTCCTGGAAGGACACCCATTCTGAGACTACTTTAACATAAACACGCTTAACTGTGGAGTTCTCTCAGGACCCTTGACCGAAAAGATAAGTGCACTCTGGTGATATAGGTGGCCAAATCAATTCTTTTAAACCTCCCATTAACATATCGCAACATTCTCGTTGCCAACCAATACCATCACCCCGACGGTGTGAGCCCACTCGAATCCACACTCGTCTAGGTTTGGCTCTGATACCACTTGTAATGCCCCGACCGCCACCTTTTAGTGGGCCCCATGTCCAATCCCTGTCCATGGATCCACCTTCCTTATTGAGCCTCACGTACTCTCACTAGACCCGTGAGCCCATCCATATCCGACGGTCGGTTTGCTACGTCTGAGAGGTTTTAAAGACTAGTTTATCGTCCCTACAAATCACCACATGATCTTACTCTGTGTTTTGTCCTCACTCGCACAGTTCCGAAAATTACTTCCTGGAAGGTCACCAATCGTGAGACTACTCCAGCTCAAGCACGCTTAACTCTAGAGTTCTCTCAGGACTCTAGACTTTGGTGACATAGGTGGTCAAATCAATTCTTTTAAGCCTATCTACAAGTCTCTGAAACCGGGGTGTCACACTATCCATCTCCAATCCGTCCAAAACTCGAGCAAAGGCCACAAGAATCTATAGGAACCAAGTAGCAACCCAAACAAGCAAAAAAAACATCACAAACGACATTAAAAAAGAAAAATAAAAAAGATCTCAGACTTAGATCAGCCATGGTCATGCACTCACTCTTTTGCAGAAAGATCTGACCCAACAATGACGAATCCACGTTAGGAAGCCTCTCCTTTTTTCCTAGCAATACATCCTCACTCCATAGGAAAAGATCTCAGCCCACAAGCCAAGAATCTCCCTAAAAACCTCAAAACTCTCAAGCGCTCTCTTTTCTCCCTCTATTTCTCTCTGAAAATGGCGAACAACACTCAACCCATGATTTAGGTCGATTTTCGCTTAAATACTTGGTTGGTTTGGAGATTCCACTTAAACCAAACCAATCCAAATAAACAACTTAATTCAACAAGGTCGAACCGTAATTTGCTAGTGTCGATTGACACTCCCCCTGATGTCGATCAACACCCACCCCCAAAACATACTATATGTTCGGGAGTGTTACAAAAAGTACTCAGCACGGTTGTCAAGTAATATATATATATATATATATATATATAATTTGGTTATCTTTTATAAAATCTGATGTTTAATTTGGAGAACTACTCAGCTCGGTTGTCAAGCATATATGTGTTATCATTTTGTTAATATGAGTTTAATTTGGTCAACGAATGTAAATTTAAGCAATATGTGGCCATGTAGGGGTTTCGGCGTAATGTAATGTGTTGGGATGTTAACCCTCTTCTAAGCATGCATGCATGCATCTCTATTGAAAAAGGTGATCTGGTGAATATAATTGCTTACTTAACTATCCATCTAGTCACTAATAACAAACTTAATATGATTATTTTGTTAAAATTAACCTATCATATATGGTCGTGTGGGTTTCCGCGTAATGTAAATATGTAATGTGTTGAGATGTATATAATCTTATTCTAAAGGTGAAAAGATATAATGGTGAATTGCGTACTTATTAAAACTATCCATCTAGTCATTAATAACAAATTTAATACTACTTCTCTCTCAACTTTTTATAAATGGTTAATTAAGGCATTAATCTTACTTTGGAGATTACATTTTTTCTATTTAGAGGTACCTCTTGGAAAGAAGCGTGTAGCGGTTGACAATCTTTGTTTAAGGCTGTGAATGGTTGTTCAGTACGTTCCGGACCGGACTAAAGTCGGACCAGTCCGCAGTTAATTGACCATTCGTCATTCCAGACTAGTATGCACTTCTCCATACTATAAACCTCCATACTAGTTTGCAATTCAAAAATAAACTGCGTACTATGTGAATTATACTATTGGTCCGATTTTTTCTGGTTACTCCTTAAAACTTCCATACCAACTCCATACCAACAGTAAAAGTTGGGTAAAAACGTGTTATAAACTAGTTGAATCTGAGTACTTTCATCTCATTGGTTGAACTTGTGTTTCTTTGTACTTTAAAAAATCTGAGTACTTTCATACCATTTATCTCATCTTAAATTCACAATTAAGTTTTCTTTTCTCACCTCATTTTCTTTTTAGTTTAGTTTATAGTAGATATTTGATCCTCCAATACGTAGAGGGTAACTTTTAATGATTCAAGTTTTTTTTTTTTGTCAACAGATTCAAGTTATGTGGTGGATTCAGGATATCCAAATAAGCAAGATTTCTTAGCTCCCTACAGATCATCACGAAATCGGGTTGTGAGATACCACTTGTCACAGTTTAACAACGGTCATCCGCCAGTGAACAAAGAAGAGTTATTTAATAGATCTCATGCATCTTTATGTTCTACTATAGAAAGAACTTTTGGAGTATGGAAGAAGACGTGGAGGATTCTTAGGGTTGATCCTAGATATGGTTTGGAGGTGCAAAAGAGAGTAATTATCGCCAGGATGGGACTCCACAACTTTATTAGAGTTTCAAAATTTTTGGATACAGATTTTTTTGAAGATTTTTCAGAAGTGCATATAGAAAACGAGCAAAATGACTCAAATGAACAAGATAAGGTCGAGAGAGAAGATAGACCATATATGGCAAACATACGAGACAATATTGCTGATATGTTATGGGATAATCAAAATAATAGATTTTGATTTGTAGTTTTTAAAAATATTTTGTAATAGTTATTAGTTAATAATGATTAAAAATATTATTAAAATTATTTTTAATATTTTTGTACACACCACTCCATACTATAGTCCGATTCTACTCCATACTATTGTATGGGGTTTTGCGTACCACTGTTTACTCCATACTACAGTCCATACTAAAATGTTAGTATGCACTATGTAGTATGGAGTGTATGGAACAACCATTCAAAACTAAGTAATATTTCACACAAATATTTTAAAATCTTCCCAAGTATTTTAAAATGCATTGGAGATGGACTATTGTATTAAGAACCCAACACTTTTACCTTAAGAAGGTAGTTTTGTGTTAATTATAAAACATAAATGTTATTGTTTCTTCTCTAGTTTAATGGACGCGTATGCTGTACGCTTCTACCTTAATAGGACTAAGGTTCGGATCTACTGTCAATATTTTGTTTTTGAAATAACTAAAATTGAACATGACCCTACAACAATGATATTTATATATATTCAGGTGTTTTATATTGTATAAACAAATATAGAGTACATCAACATTCCCTATATAGAGTGTTTTATATTGTATAGATTAATATAAAATGTAAATGTTACTTTTCTGCTCTAACCTAATGTATTATTGGCTAAACTCTGGATGTTTGATCAAGATGTCTTTAATTATTTCTTTGTTAGTGATAAGCATTAACATGTTAACATCTAACACACACAAAAATAAGAAAACAGTGCCTTACGTTTTCTCTCTGGAGATATATATATATATATAGAGAATTGGTTATTGATAATATGAGTTCATGATTAGGGGATCTTATTGTTAAACGAAAACAAAGAATCTAGTAATTACGACGAAGGAAAACGTGTTACCAAGAGTGTTTTAATTTTTGTTCTTTTTGTAATATTCCACAAGTTCATTTTCTTTTAGTAAAGAATTTGAAGTTTTCAATGGACATATAAGGAAATGAAAGAAAAATAGTAGTGCTTTGTTTTTATCCCCAATTCATTTCATCGGTCAAGACCACTTCATCGTCGGTTGAACTATTTTAATCTTCTTTAATATGTAATAAATTGTAGGATTAAAAATATATAGCTAGAATATTAAAAACTTCAAGAGTTAAACTTCTGATTGTGATTGAGACAAATCTTTTATGGGTATTTCCCAAGAACTCGATAAACGATCAAGAAATGAGAATATATGTTTCAACTATAGAGTATGTGACTCATAAGGAACAAGAAGAGAAGAAATGCAGAACCAAACATGCATATATATTATAGGGATATAAAACTCATCAGAGTTTAGAGACAACGACTTCCCAATTATTTTACTTACAAGAAAGTTTCCCTGGACGTAATAGTTCAAGAAAATTTTAAATTAACATGTATATTTCAATCGCTCTCAAGATCAATATCTCAGTTACTTAATTATTTATAAGAGAGCTTCACTCTGGAATTGTAAAAGTAACCTATCACTCTTGGGTTTCCTCCATCTCCTCAACTTCTTTTATCTTCCTGGAGAGCTCTTCCAACTTCACTTGCATATCGTTGAACTTCTTCTTGACCTCTTCAATGGCACCAACATCAGTTCGACCAGTTGCAGGATGAAGTTGGACTATCTCCGCACAAAGCTTCTCAAAATCATCTTTCAACTCCTTGCTCTCACGATCCAGCTCTTCAAGAAGAGTATCCACACTAGTGTTTCCAACATTAGCCATTTTTTCTCAGAATGATATCAAAGAAACAAAGAAAAATATGAAAAAATTATAAAATGATATTGTGAAAGAATTTTGTGTGTGTTGCAATGTAAGAAAACCCCTTCTAAACATCTCCATTTATAGCTGAAAAAGGTGAAAATGTTGAGTTGCCTACTTCAACTCTCCCACCTACGCCACTAACACACACTTACTAGTTACTACTTCTCTCACAAGTCTATGGTTAATTAAGGCAATAACCTTACTTTGGAGGTTATACCTCGTGAAGGTTCATTTCTCTACAAAATATTTGTTAATAAAAATTATAATGAAAATAAATGGAAACAGATAATAAATAAATAAATATAAAGAGAGTTAAAAAAATATGACTATTTAAATATACACATCTTTTGGAACGAAAAGTTGTATTAAAAATATAAATAAAATATAATGAAAAAACACAACTCTACAATGAAAAGATACAACCCTTTGATTTTTTTTTAAACAGATAAAACAAAAAATTTACGAAAAGGTTCTATGAAGAATCGTAATTGTTGTGTCTACGCTTGATTATATTTTTACCTAATAACCCATATAAACTGCTTTTAAACAGAAAACATCTTTATTACCATATTGAAAAGTCAAATTCAAAAACTTACTATATAAACCATTTAACTCTCGGAAAAAGAACTTTAGGTATTTTTATTAAATTTTATATTTAAAATTAACTAAAAGTTGTAAATTAGATTCATCATTCCAAAAATCTTTTGTTAAATCAAAAATTGGAGAAATTTCTTTACTTTTAAAAGAATGAATGCTAGAGAATAATTTAGAAAGCAGTAAAAACCATTGTGTTTGAAATTTTATATTATTTTGTGTCATGGCAAAAAATAAAAATAGTTCAAACAGACAAATATATATATATATATATATATATATATATATATATATTTCAAAATATACGAATATTCGAATAAACAAAACTCTACAGTGAACAGTTGCAACTTTACAAAAAAAAGCTGTTACAATGAAAAATGACAACTTTTTATATAAAACACACAATTTAAATTTTTTTAATTTTTTTTTTAGAAAATTATCCAAAAGGTATGATTGAAAAAACACAATTTTTAGTGACATTTATTCGGATTTCTAACACAACTCTACAATGAACAGTTGCAACTTCACAAAAAAAACCGTTACAATGAACAATCGCAACTTTTTGTAAAACACACAATTTATTTTTTTTAAATTTTGTTTTAGAAAATTATCCAAAAGGTATGATTAAAAAAAGCACAATTTTTTGTGGCATTTATTCAGATTTCTAACACAACTCTACAATGAATAGTTGCAACTTTACAAAAAACTGTTACAATGAACAATCGCAACTTTTTATAAAACACACAATTCAAAATTTTTACAATTTTTTTCAGAAAATTATCCAAAAGTATTAAAAACATAATTTTTGCTGGCATTTATTCTGATTGCTATTATATACAGATTTTTTTGACAACGCATTATGAAATAAATTATCAAATGTATTTTGCACAAATAGTATGTTTTGTAATAAGATCTCTATTTTTGAATAATATATTTTTCACTATTTTCTTCTATTTATTCTCAACTACAATTTGTTTGAGACACACAAGTCAAAAACATTATCTACTGAAGAGCTAATAGCTGAAGAGTGAGACTGAAGACATTGAATAGTAAAAAAAAAGAATTCATTAATACGTTTTGAACTCACAACAAGAGTATATTTCAACAAGTCGAATCCAGAATTTTGAATCAGAGAGAGATCTGATGAAAAAAATAAAAGCACTAAGAAGAAGAAGGCTTCTTCAAATCAGACGCAGCGCTCAAGAGAGACTTGGCTGCTGAAACCAAAGCTACACCTCCATTCTCGGCCTTTGAGTACTTCTTGTACACCGCACGCAGCCTGCTCTCACCGCATCTCGAGTGTAGAAAAGCAAGAAGCTTTGAGCAGTCCCTATAGAACAAAGAACAAACATAAGTTTCTACAGTTAAGAGACAACAAAACAGATGATGATATTTTGAAGCCTATTTTCTCTACTTACATAATCTCAGATTCTGTGTAGCCGGTGTGGAACTGCAATGTATCAGTCCAAGCAGGGGACTTGTTCAGTGAGCACCTTGCTGTGTAAACAGCTGAAGCAGCAAGCATCGAGGGACAGAACATCAAGGTGTCGTAATGCATCATCCCCAATTCAGCGAGAAAGTGTACCATATTCTCCATCTACATGATACAACCAGCAAAAGCAAAGTTAGTCTCTATCCAAATCACATTGTTTTAACAGAAATCTGAAACTTTAAGCAAAATTAGAACTCACTTCTGGATCAGTCATCGAAGCTTTGATGAAGCGGACAAGGAACACGTATTGAGTTGGGACTGTCAAATACCATTCGAGGTTTCCAAGAATAGTCTTCTCCATCACTAGGATCTGTTTGCTACTGTAAGCATTGTCCGTGACATACACCAGATCGTTAACCTACACAACAAAGCCACACATCATCATCAACATCAGCTCAAACCCTTAAAGTAACACAAATACAAAACACAGTCAATTCAAGTACCTGTGGTGGCCAGATTTCTTCATATTTGGAAGCGATAAGCAAGGCACTGATTCCCAGAAGCTGTAGCTCTCTCTTGGGGACAGCTTTCACAGAGAGGAATCGATCAATGATGTTGACAGTAAGGTAGAGAGTTTCAAGGTTAAGCTCAAACTTGATGTGAACTTCTAGTAACCAATCAATCAAGATGGCTCTCATCTTCTCATTCATCTCAGTCTGAATATGCATGTACATCTTAGGCTGGCTCTCCTTCTCAACTTCTTTATAGTACGAGTACATATCATCAACATACTCCACCGCAGCCAAATGATTATCCTTGTCAGACTCATCAATATCAAGAATCTTCGGTTTGTTAGCTATACCACACGCAGCTTTGCTCCGAGCACTAAGAACAGACGAGTACGTCACTTTCTTATTCTTAGGTGACACTGCTGCTGCTGCTTCCTTCTTTTTAGTCACCTCCTTCTTTGACTCAACCACTTCAGCAGCAGCTTTCCCCTGTTGTTGCTGCTTAACAACCAAGTTCTTCTTCTGAACCGCCTTTGGTGCTTCTGGGTTTCTTGTAGCGAGAGGTTGTCTCTTTGGGCCAACCTTGTTGTCAACATTGATTGGCTTTCTTTCGATTTGGGCATTGGCTAATAGCTGAGCACGGAAACTTCGAGTAATGGGTCGGTTAATCTGAGGTTGTGCCTTTCCACCTTGAACTCCGGGGACAGATACGAGATTCCCGATGTCGCCTAGAGCACGCCGATTCTTCGCAGCACCGTTCTTGTTCTGAATCTTCATACCATCTACGAGAGGAGCACCTGTTTCACAAATAAAGAAAACCCAATCAAGATCTCATCTTTATCTCATTACGCTTCACAAATCCAATTCTAAGATTAATCCCAGATAAAGACTATTACGAGAAACTACATATCAAAATCGGATCTGTATCTTAGACGAATCAGACAAATCAGGACCGAGTTAGGGTAAACGAGTTGAATACAGGAAACAAAACGAATCAAATTCAAACCCAGATTTCAAAATCGACGAATTACAAAAAGCAAAGATTTTTCAAACGCAGATCGATTCAAATCGAAACAAACCGATTCCAAAGAATTCAGATCTAAGATAACCCAGAAATAATTCAAATCGATTCATAGAATTGAGAAGAGCAATAAAGACGATTGTGGGAAAACAAACCTCGGACTTGTTCAGGTACGTTTGCTGCTCTCGTCGCCATGATCTCTCTCTCCTAATGAATCTTACTCCTTCTTGTTCTTTAAGCCTTTTGCTTTTTTTTTTTTTCTCTTTCGTAAAGAGTCTTTGAGATTATGACGAAGACAAGGGCAAGAGAGCGCTTCTTATGAAGACAAAAGGAGGAGCCAACGGTTCAATCACTTCTAACGGTCATATTTTTTGGGGCTTTCGTTTTTAGCCGTTGGATGATTAGGTTTTAGATCTAACGGTGGATATGTTAAGTCTTACGAAGTTGGAATGCGCTGGCACCGTAGGATTTACTATACTAGGTTCGATCGTCTCTCTACAATGTGGCCGTTGGACTGTGTTAAAAAAAAAGGTAAGCCCATCCCAACTTTTATTTCTTAATTAAAAGTTTGGAACATACACTAAGGTTTAGTCTTTAGTCTTAGCCAAATTGGCTAAGAAAGGTATATTTCATTATTCTTTCCAGAATGAGAGATTGTGTATGTTCAGATTTTTTGAAAATAATGTATGGTCTTCGTGTACATAAATATGGATATAAATCTGACCAAAAAAACAATTATGTGTTAGTATGAGATTGTATCTGTTTACATTTAATGATTTTAAAAAACATTTGACACAATTTTAAATTTTACACAAAAGAAAATAACCAATGATTGTTAGGAAACGGATAACAATTAAGAATATTTTAAAAATTAAGACATTCCAAAATTTGTGAGTCATCATCATCTGATATTCTGAATAACAACAGAACTAAAAGAATAGTAATGAGAAAACCTTTAGTGACTGAGTTTTTTACATATCTTCTCTTTTTTATATATAGTACATCTTTATCGTATATATGTGTATGTATTTCGAAATAATATGCCTGACTATTCGTTATTGGCATTGTCCATCAAAACGATTTTAATATCCTGGATTGTGATAGTTAATTCTGAAAACATACACCAAAGTCGAATCCAGTACCTACAACTAAAACCTGTTTTAAGGTGATGATACTTCACAAGAAGATGATGACGAAATGGTTTGATTTTACAAAGAAGAAAGGTAGGTATGATTTTAAAGTGATATAGTATAGAGAGAGAGAGAAGATTTCATCTAAAACCCTGAGGATTGTGATCCCATCAGATGAGACCTTGGCGCTGGAGATCAGAGTAAGTCTTCTTGTTGTAAATGTTACCTTCACGATCTTCATACTCCTCTTCGAGTTCTGGCCTCCATTTGTTCTCTCCTTGCCTCTCCTGTATCCTCTTCCACAATTCTTTCGCTTCCTGAAACATACCAAATCAACAAATCACAGATCAATATAAAATGACCAAACTATTGGGTTAAGCAGCTACAACAAAGTCTTTGACAATATAATATTACCTCAATTGAAGTGATCTCATTGAAGTTCTTTGTGTTAGGGATTCCTAGGCAACGCATTCCGTGCTGGTGTCTCCATTCTTTAAAATGTCTCTCAAAAGCCCTTCTTCCCCAGTAACTATAGTCCCCACATATGTCGCATTTAAACTCCTGCAAGTGAACAAGAAAATTTAATATGAATCCCTCAATGGTTTTCCATCCTATCCTTTAAGAATAATGGGTCTAATATAGTAATAACTAAACTACATACCTGGCCCAGGCCATGAAGTTTGTAGAGCCAGTATGGTATAGGCTTCCCATCCCAACCCATTGGCAGCTTCAGCGGATTGTAAATATCACCGTCCTCGTCATCACTTTCTGACTCGGCATTAGCTTCCTCCCCTTCTCGTTCTCCCTCCATTTCTTCATATGTCAAGGACTGTTTCTTTACAATGTTTTGTTTTGTCCTTTCGATTGTCTATAAAAGTTCAAAGAAAAGTTAAAAGCACAGCTACATATCTGGGGAGGGAAACAGATCTATATATTAACTTCAATAAACTAACCTCATCGAGTAATTGGCAGAGTTTCTTCACTTTGACCTCTGTTAGTGCAATCTCTTTAGCATTTTCTGACTGCTGCGTTGATTTGACATCTCCGTTTTGTTTCCCATTGTGTAGAGGTTTGGCAAAATGTTTCTTATCCAGCTTTTCCAAAGGCGTATGCTGTACAGAAGTTGAGATAGTTAAGACAACCTCAAGGGTCAAGGCAATAAGATAAGTTTGAAACAGTCCCCACAGACATGAGATATGCCAACAAAAACCTTAGTTTTATACTAGAGGAAGACCTGAACTGAACTACCAAACTAGCTTTCATAACAGCTAATGTTCCTTCCAAACCCAGCATAAACAACACGGACACTACAAATAAGTAGAAAATCCCACTCTCATAAGACAAACTGAAAACACATGATTATAAGCAAGTGTAAGTACCTTTGTCAGGAAAAGTCTCTCGGCACGCTGCTGCGGTGTACCACCAACCTTCAGTCCTAATGCCCCCAATGCCTGTATAACATAAAAGAAAATATAAGTAGCGGGATAATGCTTTAAGATGCATAGAAACATGAAGCATGTCATTACCTCCTTTAGCTTTTCAGGACCCACATCTACCAGTTCCTCGACTGTAGTGTAGTAATCCAGATCTATGACAGTATGCTGAGATGGAATAAGCTCATTTTCCTGGCTATGGTTCTCCCAGCCTTCTACTTTCCCATTCGCATATTGCTCTTCGAAATCAGTTTCAACCTGCAACAAACCAACACATTAATTGTACCAGCCTTCTACTTTCCCATTGACGAAACTAGAACTAGCAGAATGCCACACTATAACTAGGTTCAACACTGTGCGAGGATATAAAAGTCTCTACAGTTGGTGTAAACAATGCACTTATGAATTTTCAATACAACGATTATCTTGTTATGGCAATTTACTTTCCAAAACATGTATCATTATGCAGGTTGATAGAGCTATGAAAATCCATAAGGTACCAAGTTGAATAGAATAAAACAATAAGTAAAGGAAGGAGCTCAAACCCTAGAAAGTATCCGGTCAAGATCTTGCAATGGCTCGGTTCGCTGGAAAAAGTCGACCAAGTACTCTAGCAGTGCTTCCATATACTTCCTGTATTGCCTAAAGTGACAGATAGCAAGACAAAAAGGAAAGCCATTCAGCTGCAGGTAGAAACAAAGCAAGTAGCATTCTAAGTAAAAGAAAACTCAATGAAATGTTTACCTCGATAGCTTTAGTTTATGCGGTATTTTCTCTGGTCTAGAAAAAACATCAAGGTAAGCAGAATATTCAACCCTTTCCCCAAATTTAGAGTTGATGTACTGGTTATACATATCATGTAAGTCCAAGTACCGACCAACACCCTCCTGTGCAACAGACAAAAAGATTTAACAATTGAAGAAAATCGATATACCATGAAGCCAGCAATGTAGAAAAAGGGGCGTATACAATTGTCAAACAATATGAAACTCCTTACGCAACAATAAAAGCCAAGCAGAAACTTACCTCTCCACTGAACGCAATAACTGGTTCCTCCTTCAGGAGTGCTTCATAATCTTCATTAGCATCAACAAGACGTCCAGAAAGATGCCTTTTATGATATTCACGTATCTGCAAGTTTCATAAAAAAAAAGTTAAAACAGCTGCAAATCTGATAATTTCATCAGTGTTACGAACAAATCAAAGAATTCGGACAATGAAAAACACCAAATTAGTGAATCTTATTCAGGGCCTGCACTCTACTTAGATACAAAAACAGTATCTTCACACGAATATTTTACCGCTTAATACTATTCTGCAAAAAGCAACCCCTTATACAGCTAACCAAATTGCTGATGGAACAGAACTAATACATTTTCACTGAGATTTCGTACATTATTCTTAATTCTCCATCACCAGTGATTCAAGACAATCAATGAAGAGATAAACAAATTATAAACAGCTAAATCTCTTATCCTCAATCTTTAAAAAAAAACATTTATCTGGTAAAGTTAGCTGCTCAATCTTATAAGAAACAACTACCCAGAGAACCATAGGCAAGTAGTTTTGAGGAAAAAAAGACATGCAAAAGGGTAGAAAACAAACCTCTTTCAAACGATCGTAAAATGCACTAAACGCAGCCTGGCCACCACCAAGCGCTGCTATTTCATCTTCCCTTGCCCCATCCTTATCTTCATAGGTTTCAACCTTACAAAACAACAAAGAATCAAGGTTAGGATAAATCCAAGGCATCTACTGATGGAACTTATCAATCACAATTAACTCAAACACTGAAGAATGCTTAGCTCAAAACTTAGAATCCCTAAATTACATACACACTTAAAGCTTAAGCAATCAACAACACTGACAAGATTGAACTGCAGAAAAGAAAAGAGGAACACTCAACAACCTTTTGTTTAAACAAAAATCAGCAACCCAAGTTTTTCTCTGCATTTGAATTCAGAAGAGAATAAACACAAAAATAACAAAAACGCGAGGAGGAGAAGAAGAATGAAATTGAGGAGAGGAAGAAGAAGAAAGAAAACGTACAAGTTTGTTCGTGGTGAGCATGATAGATTCAATCATGTGACGAACACGATGTCCCTGGACCAATCTGTCCTTGCTTGACGGTGGCTCAGTCTGTAGATCTTGCACAACTAATCGCTCCAACCTTTCAACCTCTTCATGACTGGAGCGAGTTTGCTCGAGGAGAGTCGATGACATCTTCTCTGTTTCCTCCTGACTGACGTTCCTTGGGTTCGAGACCTCTCTCTCTTCTTCGCCGGACTCTAAACCCTAAATCTAATCTCTCTTTCTTATTTTCTCAATCTGAGTCTCTCCTCGACTCGCCGGTGAACCAATTCTAATAAAATCGGGTGGTATTATGTGTTTTGGGATTTCCTTTTTTCCAAAGACGGTTTGTGTTATGGTTCCGGTTCCGGTTCCGGTTCCGGTTCACTTGAAATTGTAATCAATTTTCTTATAATAATTGTAACCATTTTTGTAATTTATTTTTTTATGTCTTTGATTGCAATGTTTTTAACCTTTTTTTATTGATGAGTAGTTGAAAAAAACCTTGTACTGTATGTTGTTTGTAAATAAAGGAGACTCCAACATAGAGAGGTTTTGGATAATTGTCTCAAATTGAGCTTTTTCAAACAAACAAATCCAGTTTTCACACTCTTCGAATAGAAATTCAGGATCTGACAACTTGTATATAAGAATTAAGAGCTCTAACTTCTAGGCAATTCTGAGTTAAAATCAAATGATATCTCTCCTTGCATAAGAATTTGAGGTTTAGCTTTAATCAGATTTTGCATAAGAATTTGAGGTTTAGCTTTAATCAGATTTTGCATAAGAACAACACAATAGGTAAGATGACTCATAATGGAACCACAATGGCCGTTAATTGGCCGTTAGTTTTAAAACTTCGTTTACATAAATGGAACCACAATAGGATTGATTTCATTTTGGAATATATTCATAAAACTACATACTAATAAAGATCTCCTGTTGGTGTATAAATTGATTATTAGCCGATGTTGATTACTTATCAATGTTCAAATTTTCTTTTACTTGTCTTCTCACTCTAGTCACATCTTGTCCGAAGTTCATGAGTAATATGTATATGAATAGTGTCGTCCGCTCCAACATGATTTATATCCACAGTTTAATCCAGTCGCCAAGGGAAGTAGCCGATAAACTCTAATCAAAGGGACTAAATCTCTAAACCGGCTAACTGTAGCTTTAGGAACTCTGGTTCGAGTATCATAATATTATTTGATCTAATTTTAAGCAGAAGACGATTTATTTGAGAAAGTTAAAACCCAGCAAAACCAAACAAGAAAACAAAAATTAACAAAACAAAAAGGTGGAATCAGAATATCAATAAGCAAAAATTGGATCATAGTTATCAAAACATTAAAGTTATGATTCACGGTTGAGTTATATGTTCCTCATATTCCACCATTCCAACCCAAACAAAAAAAAAAAAACAACAAAAATCTTAACAAAAGTGGCGAGTCAGAAATATGATAATGCCTCAAACAAGTTTGAGTTCATAACAAGGAAATTACCCCTCATTCACACATCTAATTGATTCATCATTCTCGCCTTTCTAATTACAAATCCACACAAAACAATTCACAAAACAAATGTATCCTAGCCGATATATAAAGCACGAGATACTAAAGACACGCGAATTACAAAATCCGAGAATCCCCAAACGCTATAATGATCTCTATCAGATAAAAAAACAGAGTTAACTCTTATTATATCTGAAGAGTCAGCGAGAGAGAGCCTCGTGCTATATATATCAAATCAACAAGGACAATGGCGGATTAGCTATTAGGAGAACCCTAATGAAACCAACCCTAAATTTAAAATTCGATTTAGCGCAGCTATGACTCGACACGCTTCCATTGTTAAATTTTGTGGAAGGCGATCTTAAGGGCTGCGCTAGGTTGAAAAACACAAATGATAAAATACGAAGCACACAATTGAAAGAAACAAACCCTAATTGGGATAAGTAAAGAAGAAGAAGATGGGAATTTATATAGTGGGAGACTTGAATTTATTTTAAAACCCTAATTGAACAAGGCTAATTCACCTCTATTGACTTTAGGCCCATTACGTTTTTAGGCCTTATTACTTACGACGTGAGAACTATTTAAAGGCCCAAATTTGGTTTCGAGATTTTTTTTTTGTTTCCTAATCCTATTAACTTGTTTTTCTTGTGGAAGAAGGAATTGTGACGCGGTTAAATCCAAACAGAACATTTTAAAAATGGAAATTGAACAAAAAGAATTTGACGAGATATGGAAAACCAAAATATTGAAAAAATCTGTCACGTATCTTAATTATATGGAAAATAGATAAGATAATAAACTGATCTCAGTTATATTATCTCGCTTGTCTTGTGTCATTGTTACCGTAATCCAAATAATTTCCAATAAAGACATGCGTTATATCCATACTAGAAAAGATTTAGTTCCCTAAACTATAGAAAACAAAAATCTTCACCTTCGTCTTTATAATACCTAACCCGTCTCATTCATCACCCACCAACACAAACCCTTTTTGAAGACAAGGTGAAAGATGAGTGACCTCCAAGAAAGAAATACTAAAGCGACTCTGTATAGACAGTCTTCTTCTTCTTCATCCGCAACGGATCTTGATGATGGGCCGGCGCCACTGAGAAAGATGATCGCGGTAACTTCTATCGCCGCCGGTATACAGTCCGGTTGGGCTCTTCAGTTGTCTCTCCTAACTCCGTACGTGCAACTTCTTGGGGTTCCACATAAATGGTCATCTCTTATTTGGCTATGTGGTCCTGTGTCCGACCTGCTTGTTCAGCCAACCGTCGGTTATTACAGTGACCGTTGTCAGTCTAGATTCGGTCGTCGTCGTCCTTTCATCGCCACCGGTGCTTTGCTTGTCGCCGTTGCTGTTTTCCTAATCGGATACGCTGCTGATATCGGCCATAGAATGGGAGACAAACTCGACGACCATATAAATTCAAACGCCGTCGTTATCTTCGCTCTCGGTTTCTGGATCCTTGACGTGGCTAACAACACTCTCCAAGGACCTTGTCGAGCTTTCCTCGGCGATTTAGCAGCTGGAGACGCTAGGAAAACGCAAATAGCAAACGCGTTTTTCTCTTTCTTCATGGCCGTTGGAAACGTTTTGGGATACGCGGCCGGATCTTACACTCACCTCCACAAGATGTTTCCTTTCACAGTGACTAAAGCATGTGACATCTATTGCGCAAATCTAAAGAGTTGTTTCTTCCTTTCCATTACCCTCCTCGTCGTCGTCACCAGCATATCTCTTTGGTACGTTGAAGACAAACAATGGTCGCCAAAGCCAGACTCCGAAGAAGACAAGAAAACTCCCTTCTTCGACGAGATCTTTGGAGCCTTTAAGGTGATGAAACGTCCAATGTGGATGCTACTAATCGTCACGTCTTTGAACTGGATCGCGTGGTTCCCTTTCCTTTTATTCGATACTGACTGGATGGGTCGTGAAGTTTACGGTGGAAGATCAGAAGGAGATGACAAGATGAAGAGACTTTACAACAAAGGAGTCCACGTTGGTGCATTGGGATTGATGCTTAACTCAGTCGTTCTTGGAGTCGTGTCCCTTGGTATTGAAAGTATTAGTAAGAAAATTGGAGCTAAAAGGCTTTGGGGAGGTGTGAATATCATCCTCGCCGTGTGTTTGGCAATGACGGTTTTGGTTTCTAAAATGGCCGAGGAGCACCGGAGAACCTTCGGTGCAATGGCCCTTCCCACTGAGGGCATCAAAGCTGGAGCATTGAGTCTCTTTGCAGTTCTTGGAATTCCTCTAGCCGTAAGTCCACAACTTTTCTCTTTATCCAATTTATGTTACAATTGTTGTCCATTACTTTTGCTAACATTATTAATCATTTTTGTTTGTATTATTATAGATTACTTTTAGTATTCCGTTCGCACTAGCTTCCATCATCTCAAGTAGCAGCGGTGCCGGACAAGGTATTTATACACTTTTTTTTGTCTTTAAACAAAAATAAACATTCAGAATCAAATAAAACATATAATATAGGGATGATCGATGTCTATCGTATGGTTATCTTACTAACTTGATTATCATCTTACTAACCATTAGAAGAAACAATTAATATTCGTTTTGTAACATAGATATTAATAAGGATGCTTTATTTTTAATGTCAACTTCACAGGACTCTCTCTTGGAGTTTTGAATATGTCAATCGTGATACCATAAATGATTGTATCATTTGGTGCTGGTCCTGTTGATGCATTATTTGGAGGTGGAAACTTACCGGGATTTGTAGTCGGAGCAATTGCAGCGGCTATTAGTAGTGTTGTAGCATTTACTGTTTTACCTTAAATTTTGTTTTTCTTTTATTGGTTATATATATCATATATGCACATGTCTAATATATATGTGACATGTGACATATTATAATTCAATAGATTATGATATTTATACAGTTCTGATTTTTAAAAGATTCGTATTAATTGTTTTTATTTTGTTTAACTTCTAAATATGTTTGACATTGAACGAAAGATATTAGTATTGTTTATATATTTGAAATTTAAAATTTAAAATCTTTTAATTTAAAAGGAAAATAGAAATTGATTCTAGAGATAATAATCTAGCTATTGAGATTTTAACTTATTTCTGTTTGACAATTATTATAAATTTTGTTGCATACCCCCAAATTGTTTTAATTGATCAAAATTAATCTTATTTTCAGAAACAAATCAGAAAAATCTTAAATTAATTACGATCCAAACTATTTCTGATAAAAAAAAAACCAGAGAAATCGAAAAGACGACGCTGGAGGAGGCTTACCGGGAGAGGCTCCGCAAAGAAGGAGGACGGAACGAGGACGACGCCGCCGGCCTCCTCTATCTTCCGGAGGAGGTAGGTCTGTTCCTGACTCGCGTTTTTTCCGAGTCAGTGTTAGTATTTATATTGCCACGTGATATATGTATGTTTTAGAATTTTGAATTTTCTCATAGAGCTCATATCTATAAAACAATTTTTTTTTGGACAAATCTATAAAATAATTGTTATGTTGTATTTTCAAATTATAATGATAGAAAATATTCTATAACATGTTATATAAATAGCTACATATGCACCATTTTTATTTTTATATTTTTATAGAGTATTTGTAATTTATTATCAACAATTTTTTCTAAATATTAGAAATTTAATTATAAATTGATAACATCTAAAAGTCTAATATTATTTTGTTAAAATTGTCTAAATTCATAATTTTTTTAACTTAAACAATTAAATATATATATATATATATATATCTATAAATTAATTATTAATTTACACTACAAAATAATAATTATTAATTTACACTACAAAATAATTATTATTAATTTATATAAAAATTAATAAAATATCATGGTCCCAACATTATTAAATTATAGAGGTTTTACCGTATATGTGAAATTGTTTTGTAAAAATAGTATATGTGATTAGTTAGTGACAAAAAAAAAACAATAGAGGAGTATGGTTTTTGAATTATGTAGTTTAGTGACTAAACCATTTAAATTGTTTTGTAAAAATAGTATATGTGATTAGTTAGTGACAAAAACAAACAATAGAGGAGTATGGTTTTTGAATTATGTAGTTTAGTGACTAAACCATTTAAAATGATTTAAAAAAAAACTTTGTTCAAACTTCCAATAACACTAAAATAGTTTGAAAAAATTGTTCAAATTTCCCATAGCATTTCAACTTTGTAAATAACCAAAAAATTTAAATATAATTAATTACAAAACCAACACACCCAACAAAATATATTATATATGAATTACTGTACAAAATGATCACAATAGTAACACAAAATTCTTTATTATAAATCTACAAATTCACAACTTATTATAAATCAATCTACCAATACGGCAATATCCCTCCGAAAATTACTAATGTATGAAATTAGCTGAAGAAGGTTTTTAGATTATTATAAAATCTTTATAACTCATATATTAAACCAAGGCTAATTTATCCCCTTTTATTTTCCGGTTCAAGTTGGTTATTGGTTTATTCCGATTTAAATTTCGGTTTGGTCTGGTCAATTGGATTTTGTCTCGGTCTTCTTCACTGAAGTTTCTCAGAGAAGAATCTCCAAATCCCTCGTCACTCAAACTGTAATGCGACGAACACCGCCACCGGAACTGGCCGTCACCGGTTTATCGGAGGATCTACAAGGAAGGGTTTTCGGCGTAGTGAAACGAGCTATTGTGATCGGAAACGGCTGCGCCGGCGCGGAGAATCAGTGCATCGGCCTTATTCGATCCTTAGGCCTCTTCGATCGTCACCTCTATTATGTAAGCTCCGATTCAAAACACTAATCTTTTTCTATAGGTGATTCGAAGTGTGTCTGTATCCAAATTTCTAATGCTTTCCTAGTTTGTTTTTTTCTCTCTCTGTTGTTCAGAGTGTCGCTAGACCAAGAGGTGGAATCATTAGTTGCCTTCAATGGTTTCCGATCTCTATCTGCAAAAGAATTCATCGTTTTATCATCAGTATCTGTGCCGGATTCTCCATTAACGCTACTGGTAGACTTAAATTCTTATTGAATGCTAATGCGATTCACACTTTGAACATATATGTTTTCAAGTTATTTTTATCATTCAATTTGAGTGAAACTAAGACCTAATAAGAGAGTTTTGTTAGTAACTTGTTTCCTGAAAATTGCTGTAGGAATCACGGATGAGTTTGATGTAGCTGATGCGCATCAGATTGCTGCTATGGCTCGTAATACGTTTGACAAGTAGTTTAATCCTCCTTTGCTCTAAATCAAATCAAGTTAATTGATGTGATCTTGATACAGCACTGTAATTGAACATTTATGATTACAATTTTGGCCTTATGATAGGAATGGACCGTTGTTAGTGGTGGCATGTGGTAGTGATACTATATCTGTTGCAAGCTCCATAAGACGACTAGCTATGGAAAATGTCTTTGTTGTCCAGGTTAAGTTTGTTCCTTGAAGAACCCAAGTTTCTATGGCCTTTTTTTTTTGTTGTGTATGATGGTTTTAGGCTTTTAGCAGATCTTTCCATTTGACTGATATCTGCAAATGCCAAATCTTGGCCTCATATTCATTGTTTTCTCGTTTTTTTTTTCCAGGTGCAACATCCAAGGTCGCGTCTCGAGAGATTTGATCTTGTGATCACACCTCGTCATGATTATTATTCTTTAACACCTGAAGGAAAGATGCAGATTCCTTTCTTTCTCCGGCCATGGGTAACTCCACATGAACCTCCAGGTAGAAATGTGGTATGTGTCTTTTCTAATGTTCATCAAAAGGAATTTGATGGCAAGGAATTGTCATTTAGTTGCTGGTAACAAGCTTGAATTCTGAAATTCAGTTTCTCACTACCGGAGCTCTTCATAACGTCGACGCTTCTACACTAAGAAAGGCTACTTTGGAATGGAAGGACGAGTTTGCTTCACTGTCAAAACCTTTGGTTGTAGTTAATATTGGAGGACCTACAAGTAAACATATTGTGCATCTTCATATTTTATATAGTCTATTGAGCTGTATTTATAACTGTGATTAAACTTTTTACGCTTTTTTGTTAATTTTCTGTAGGGAACTGTTTGTATGGTGTTGATCTTTCTAAGAAATTGTGTGGCATGCTTCAGAGTATCCTTTGGAGCTGTGGAAGCCTAAGAATATCTTTCTCAAGAAGAACACCAAAGAAGGTAAGTAAAAGTATTTGTAGAATATAGAGCTCGTGTGGACTGAATGGTCATCATAGTTACTCATATTTCTACAGGTTGCAGATATTATAACAGGAGAACTGAGCTCTAACTCTAAGGTCAACATTTGCGATGGAAAAGGTGAAACGGATTTTGTTAATCCCAACTTGTCCGTGGCAAAGTTTGATACTTTCTCTCGTCTTCCATTTCTCAGACCCTAATCCGCATTTGGGACATCTTGCATTAGCCGATACTTTTATCATAACTGCTGACTCTATAAGTATGTTGAGCGAGGCATGTAGTACCGGGTATGTTCAAGACAACAACAACGACCTTTTCCTTTTTATTGTTCCGTCTTTGAATGATATTGAAATCTCATTCTCGACACAGGAAACCCGTTTATGTTGTGGGTGATGAACAGTGTACATGGAAATTTTCTGACTTCCAGAACACTCTCCGTGAAAGAGGAGCTGTTCGACCTTTAACCGGAAAAGAAGATGTAACTCTAAGAACTCTACTCCAGTCTTTCGATTTATCTACTTGTGAGACACTTCTCTTTTTCTTTGGTGAATCCTGACATGAGCTTCTATGGATTTTATATGACAAGATGCGTGAGAAGTGGAGCTACTCTCCTCTTAACGATAATGCAGAAGCTGCGAGGCGCGTGATTCAAGATCTGGCCAAGCGTGGCTGGAAAATTGAGAATTGAGACATGACCCTTCTTTCCCTCCTCCACAAGTTTGCCAGAGTAACCGTCTTTTCCCCATAGACTACAGTTATTGTTTTGGGACTGGGAACTAGAGCTAGTTTTTAACAATTTCACCCTCCGTGGAAGCTAGTGCTCTAGTCGAACTCAAAGTCATATAGAGAGTCTGAACAACTAGCGATTGAATTTTGTTTGTTCTTTGGTTTTTCCCATTTGGATATATTTGATCTATTGATTAGTTGGAAACTTAAGATAAAGTTTTCGAACTTTTTTTTTGGGTATGATAATAATAATGAAAAAGTCTTTGATACCCGAGGAGATGGGTGCACCACCAACTGATAAGAGTCTTGACTTAGGCATATATGATCTGCTGATCCAATTATTTTTATTATTTTAATTACTTGTTGACTTGTATAATTTTGTTGCCAACTCCACATCTTGGGGATAAGCAAAACAACAACTACTCTTTCTCTACTCCACTGATAGTTTGATACTATTAACAAAGTCCACCACCAAAACCTAAACCCTATAAAAACCCAACTCCGAATTCCATCACTTACACAACAGCAAGAGCATCCAGTACCATTCCCTCCCAAAACAAATCCTTGAAGAAGAGTTTTCAAAAGTCAAAAGAGAAGGAAAAAAATGAAGAGTGACTCGATAGCCGTTGATGTCCCAGCAGAGTCGAGCTCAGCCATCAAAGGCAAAGCTCCTCTCCTCGGTTTAGCCAGAGACCACACTGGTTCAGGAGGTTACAAGAGAGGTCTCTCAATTTTCGATTTCCTTCTCCGTTTAGCTGCCATTGTAGCTGCCTTAGCTGCTGCTGCCACAATGGGGACTAGTGATGAGACTCTCCCTTTCTTCACTCAGTTTTTACAGTTTGAAGCTAGCTACGATGATCTTCCAACTTTCCAGTATGATAACATACTGTTTTCTTTTTCTTCTTTCATCTCGTGACCCTTGTTTACTAAGTTATCTAACTTCCAGTTCTCTCTCTGTTCAGATTCTTTGTGATTGCCATTGCAATAGTCGCAGCTTACCTTGTCCTATCTCTTCCCTTCTCAGTTGTCACGATTGTTCGTCCTCTAGCCGTCGCTCCAAGACTCCTTTTGCTTGTTCTTGACACTGTACTCATCTTGCTCACTTCTTCAAACTCTTGACGCAGTAGTAATCTAGAAATTCAATAACTCTCTGTTTTCGTGTTGATATGTACAGGCTGCTCTGGCTCTGGACACAGCGGCTGCTTCAGCAGCGGCGGCTATAGTGTATTTGGCACACAATGGGAATACAAACACAAACTGGCTTCCAATCTGCCAACAGTTTGGAGATTTCTGTCAGAAAACGAGCGGAGCTGTCGTCTCTGCCTTTGCCTCTGTCACCTTTTTAGCCATCCTTGTCGTCATCTCCGGCGTCTCTCTTAAACGACCCTAGCTCCACAATAGAGATTCTTCGAGCGAAAGAAGAAAAATCGTGCTAACTAGCATTTGTGTGAAATGTTTATTCGAAGAACCTTATATTTTGTATTTGTGTGAGATCTTGGAGAGTCTAAATATTGTGTTTTGTATTAATCTTTGGAAAGATTGAAAATTAATGGAGGTTAATTGTCACTTTTTCTTGTTTTTGTTCGTTATGTTGTATCTCTTCTTCAACTTATTCTCACACTAATTAAAATCAACGAAACAAAAATAATTGAAATAAATTTAGCAACCCAATTCCTTCTCCAATATGGACTGGGCCAGGCCCATATTTCCCGATCCACAGCGTGCTTTATTTCATGGACACTCCAACAGTCCTCTCGCGCATCAGTTCAATGGCGGCTCTAGCAAGGATCGGTGGCCGGTACCTGAAATCCGCTGGCTTAGTTAACTCCTCCGCCACGTGTTTCTTCACTCAACGCCGTGGAGTAGCTTCGAAGCTCTTTGTTGGAGGTAACTCTTATATTTCTGTTCCGGTTCGATTAATCCAAAATCAAATTGATTTGTAGGTTAAGTAACCATTCCTTCTCAAAGTGTCTACTGATGTTGTAAGTCTTAAAAGCCTCTCTCTCTATTGTTCAGTAACCAATATCTCCTCATGAATAGTTAATTATGGTTCTTCAAAGCCATGTTTAATTAACGCTATGTTACTAGTTCATGTGAACTGTGATATGCTTTTTGTGGTCACATTTTGGTTTTAAGCCTCGCTAGTTTGTAGCAAATCGAGTATTAGACCTGATGTATTATATTTTTCTGAAGATTTTGAAATGGCTCTTTCTTGGTGAGTGATTGTGAAATGACAATCTCCAATAACGTGTTTAACTCTGAACTATATATACAACCCTGTTTTACAGGTTTATCGTTTTACACTACTGAACAAGGATTATCTGAGGAATTTTCAAAATATGGCCAAGTTGTTGAAGGTAATATATATACTTAAACACAATATGCATTCATATACTTATATCCGCTTTATCTATCTGAGAGTTTTTGCTTCTGTCTACAGCTCAAATAGTTATGGATAGAGTCTCTGATAGATCGAAAGGTTTCGGTTTTGTGACATTTGCTTCGGAAGATGAAGCTCAGAAAGCTATGATGGAGTTTAACGGACAGGTAAATATAATAATGTTGTATCTCTTAATGCTTTTCACTTGTTAAAACTAATTCATCTTGGTAACAATAAAAAGAGTTTTTTTTTTAAACTTTCACAGCAATTACATGGCCGTGTGATATTTGTGGACTACGCAAAGCCGAAGCAAAGTCTTGGTGGTGGTGGTGGTGGGTTTCCAATAGCTAGAGGACCGCCCGACGAGCCAGTTGTAGTAGTAGTAGCTGCTACAACAACTGAAACATCTAAAAGCGATTAACAGAACCGAATACTACTAATAATGCTTAATCTTTTATTTATAGTGTTTTTTGGATTCTACTTGTAATATGATGAGCAAGCATCCTTCAGTAATCCGTATTAGCTTTGTGCTCATCATTCAATTATTAGCTTTTTATACTCGCTCTTGCTTCTTTATGATCAACTCTGAATCCATTTCATTCAGTAGATAGAGATAATTGCGTGGGATTAAAGCATAAGTAAAAATTATGATTACCGGAGTCTCAAAAAGAAGGTCGAATGATAATCTTACGGTGAGAAGCAGAGAAGGTACATACACGTGGCACGAAATAACAAATGGATATAAATAGGAAATAGAGAAGTCCGTTCGTTTGAGTGAACTGTGAGAGCTCCACGTCTACCGGATAAAGATCCTGCTCCTGCCACGTCATCATCTCCTTCTCCCTCCCCTCTCCCCCTCAGACTTGGGAGAGCATCATCTGCGATTTTTTCCGTTTTTTTTTTCTCTTCTTCTTCTCAAACCAAAATTAGTAGAATAGAGATATTACCCAAGCTGATTTTGTGTGTAAGCTTTCATGGTAGATGGCAGTTAAGCTACATCGGCCGGGTCTTGTATCCTCAAGGTAAACCAAATTACCTCTCACATTTTTTCTCCGGAATCTTCGATTTTATTTTCCGCCCTAGCTAATTTTTTAAAGTTTAGTAGTTGTGTATACGAGTCTTGGTGGTAGTAGAGATTGATTAGGTCGCTTCTTGGTTCAAAACTTCAAAGTCGAGGAATATAAAGAGATATTGAGCTGAGCTTTCTCCATTACACTCTTTTGATTTTATTTTATTTTGCCTATTTGTAGCTCTTCAAACCCTTGTCTATCTCGGATGTCCATCGGAACTTTTATATCCTGCAGAAGAGTGATACAATTTGATTGTTTGTACCGGGGAAATCCAAGGAGCAGACTGTTTGTGACCTATGATGTTCTTGAAAGTAAGAAGTTCATTCTTCATAGGAGATTGTTTGGGAACAAGAAGATGAGTTCACGGAGGCCGTTTCTACTTGCATCTGCTGAAGACGGTGTGGCTGTTAATGGGAACTCACAGTCGAGATCAAGCGATGATGTTGAGGAGATGAGGGCTAAACTTAGTGGATCGTTGAAAGATGAATACACCTGTGGTGAACTCATTCAGTCTTTACATGATGCTGCCAGAACTTTTGAGCTGGCTCTTAAAGATAAGATTTCCTCTTCGAGATTGCCTTGGTTTTCAGCTGCCTGGCTTGGAGTCGATAAAAATGCTTGGGTTAAGACGTTCTCTTACCAGGTCTCTACCATCTTTTAGTTTACCATGATTAGGAAACATCGTTTTAAACCAGGGCCAGAATAAAAAGTTCTCTTCCCATTGCGCATTTGGCTAATTTCATCTTCTGTTTGTCATTCTCAGGCGTCTGTGTATTGCTTACTACAAGCTGCAAATGAGGTTTCATCTAGAGGAAACAATAGAGACGATGATCTTAATGTCTTTGTGCAAAGGAGGTACTACACGACTAACTTAAGGCCTAAGAACTATGGCATGCTGCGTTACTGGATTGTCAACTTTTTGCTGTTCTTAATCTAGTAGAATTTTTGGTTCTTGTCTTGGAAAGAGAATGCAACAGAGTATTGATTTGACATTTATTGCCTTTCATCAACTTTGAAAGTTTTCTATAACTCACCTGCTGTCTAATTATAATCCTATTTTGCTGCTTCATAGTTCTTAATTTAAATAATCACATCATGCAGTTTATCACGCCAAGCTGCTCCTCTTGATAGTATGATGCGGGATAAACTATCATCTAGTCATCCTGAAGCCAATGAGTGGTTTTGGTCTGAGCAAGTTCCTTCGGTGGTGACATCTTTTGTGAATTGTTTTGAGGGGGACCAACGATTTGTTTCTGCTACCTTTGTGTATGTCATTTCTTTTGAATTTCTTCATATTTGTACGTTCTGTAAAACACTCGTTTCCTGTGAGGTTTTTGGAAAGTGACGATCCTCTATGGTTTGTTTCAGCTATGTCAAAGGCAAGTCCTCCTCAGCTGCAAGCAATGAGATTGAGGTGTCACTTCTCATGCTTGTGCTGAATTGCATCGCAGCAGTCACAAAACTTGGCCCGACAAAACTTTCGTGCCCGCCCTTCTTTTCTATGATTCCAGATACTACAGGGAGATTGATGGACAAATTTGTTGACTTTGTTCCACTCCCTCAGGCCTATCATTCAGTGAAAAGCCTCGGTCTACGCAGAGAGTTTCTTGTTCATTTTGGAACTCGGGCAGCGGCATGCAGAGTAAAAAGTGACTGCTGTACAGACGAGGTTGTTTTCTGGGTTGATCTTATACAAAATCAACTGCTGAGGGCTATTGATCGAGAGAAAATATGGGCAAGGTTAACAACGTCTGAAAGTATCGAGGTAATGAATAGAATGCAGAAAATTATATCTGAGCAGCTTTTAGAGTCTCTGTAGTATGGATGTGAGCTTGTTTTAGTATTTGAGAAGATTTAGGAATTATGTGCAATGGTTCATTTGGGACAGCCAATTCCATGTTGAATTTATTGGAATATCATTTGCTGTACAGCTGAAACAGTTTGCAAACTTAAGTGCACAATCTACTATCTAGGATCTTCAAAAAAGTGGCACTTACCAAAACAGAAATCTGACTTTTTTTTCCTTTAATTTTATAACTCGTAGAATGTTGATTGTTGAATATGGTTGTACAGTTGCTTTTAAATATCTTACGAGTTAATCTGGACCTGTTGGTTATGCCTTGCAGGTCTTGGAAAGAGATTTAGCTATTTTTGGATTCTTCATTGCCTTAGGCAGGAGCACCCAGTCTTTTTTAGCTGCAAATGGTTTTAATTCGCTGGTCAATCCTGTGGAAGACCTTGTTAGGTGACTCATTGAGTTTCTTCTGTTTGCTTGCCATACTCTTTTGATACACCTATCACTTAAACTCGCTATCTTCTTTTCAGGCACTTCATTGGAGGAAGTCTCCTACAATATCCTCAGCTTTCAGCCATCAGTTCTTATCAGTTGTATGTAGAGGTAGACATAAGTCATACCATTACTAGTGACAGTTTCTTTTAACCATTTTGAAATCTTATCATGGAACTTTATAGCGTAGGTTGTCTGTGAAGAACTAGATTGGATTCCCTTCTATCCAACCAGAAAGGACTCCCAGCCAGCCGAACAATCACATGGGCATAAAAGCAGACCACAAGGGCCACCTAACTATGATGCTCTTCCTCAGATATTGAATGTTTGCTCTTATTGGCTACAGAGCTTTATAAAGTACAGCAAATGGCCTGAGAATCCTTCTAATGTCAAGGCAGCTAAATTCTTATCCAAGGGGTATCAATTAACATGTTTGTAATTATAAATTGGATAAACCAAAGAAGTAGCTGGTGATTATATTGATTTTCATTCTCAAATTTTCAGGCACAACAAGTTAATCCAGTGCAAGGAAGAACTGGGAATATCAAGGTAGGATAATGAAGAGTGGTAAATTGTGTAGGAAGAAGCTTCATGTATCCATCCGAGGAATACCCTACATATCCATCTCTGTGCACTTAACATTTTTGCATCCTTTGTTATAGAGCATAGCAAACCTTTTTAATTGACGATCAAGTAATTTAGCTGTGTGCGATTGGTTAATGTGTGATCCAGTTTGGCGGTAACAGAAGCGGGCTTTATTGACATGAGTGCATCGCCAACTGATAGAGATTCAAACTCATTTGATAAGGTTTGTATTCTATGAATTAGTCGTGAAAACCACTTCACTTTTCTTGATATTGTTTGAATCCAGTTTTTGGGCTAAGAATTCCGTTGACTATCAGATGTTCTATAGATACTAACAATATTTATTTATCAGGCTCTAGAGAGTGTAGATGAAGCTCTCGTGAGACTGGAGAGCTTGCTACAGAAGTTGCATGCATCAAGTTCATCTTCTGGAAAGGAACAAATAAAAGCCGCATGCTCTGACCTAGAAAAAATAAGGAAGCTTAAGAAAGAGGCTGAATTTTTAGAGGCGTCTTTCAGAGCCAAAGCAGCTTCCCTGCAAGAGGTTTTCAGTTGTTATTACAGTTTTTCCTTTGATGCTGATATTTTCGTACTGACGCTTTAGTTTGGTACTGTCCACAGCACACCATCCTCAATGGGTGCTTATAATATGAGAATCAATGCATTTGGTTTTGTTAAACGTCTGTGGAAGACTAAAATCTCATATGGTTCATACAGGATGGTGGTGATAGTGACTCTCAGGAGTACTCGGAGGAACAAAGCCAATATCCAAAAGGAAAAGACTCAAAAAATTCAATAAATTCTGTAGATCAAGACACAAGGTATATTGTTTGTTCTGTTAGTTAATAATTCCTTCGGTGTTTTTGAGGTATAAACGTAGGTTCCTCTTTGTTTTCCTCTGACTGTGGAATTTTATGTATTGTTTTGCGCATTAGTAGGGATCGTGGATTCTGGGGGTTCTTTGTGCGCAATCCAAGAAATAAGCCTAGCCCCGAGTCATCGGTATGCTTCATTTTATCATATGTGTTTGTAAGCATGTCTCTGATCTTAGTATTGGGGATATTTCTGCTTAGCACTCTGCGTTTGTCAGTTAGTTACTATGTATTCATAATTGGTTTCACTCAGTGAAGAGATGCTATGTTTAATTCAACCATTTTCAATTTGTAGTATGGTGAGAGGTTTCAATATTTTTTTACAATATGCAGGCAGATGAATATTTTGAGAAATCCAAAGAAAATGTAAATAGTGTGGATTCCAAACCCGATGAGATCTATCGGTTCGAACTTCTACGGAGTGAACTGATAGAGCTAGAGAAGCGTGTCCAAGGAAGTACAGATGAGTCGGTAAACGAAGAGGTTAGTAACTATTTGCTGCAAGATAGGTTTTTCGAACATAGTGGAGTAGTAGTCAGACGCTGCTGCAAGACGTTTGATTTGTTTTTACACATAGTAAATATTTTAAAGTGTCAGTTTTCAGTATTTACTCGATTTTTACCCGGAGATTGCCCATAGTCTTGTGAGATCTAAACTGATCCTATCTTTAAAACGGTGTTTTTTTCACTCCTTTTTCCCTATTTCAGTCATATTGTTAGTTTGTTACCAAGTTCATGGACAAATTAGTGCAATGATTTTTGTGCTCTGTTCTTTCTTTGATGGGTTTAGTTTTCAACATGGTAGCAGACGATCAACTCTTAACACATTGTTATTTGCGTTTATGTCTCAGATGATCAACTTACTCTACGTTAGTTTAAATATTGTTATCTCTGCTATGGTTCACGAGTACAAGCTCTCATCTCTATGTTCTGCAGGGAAGAACCTCTGAAGATCCTCGTAGTAGTATGAAAGGTGTGCAATTGGTACAGAGCTCAAAGAAAGAAAACGTCATTGAGAAAACTCTTGACCAAATTAAAGAAACCAGTACGGTATGAATGTCATTCGAAGCCTCATGCTATATGTATCTTCGGTTTCCTTGAGCAAATTAGCATTTTCTGATCAGCCTTGTTGCTTCACTATTTCCCTACTTCGTGACTTAGTTACTAACACTGCACTTTACCCGGATATTCTGACAGGACGTATGGCAAGGTACTCAGCTTCTTGCGTTTGATTCAGCTGCTGCTATGGAACTCCTTAGGAGGTCTGTGGTAGGAGATGAATTAACAGAGAAAGAAAAGAAAGCCCTACGCAGAACCATGACTGACTTAGCATCAGTTGTTCCCATTGGTGTTCTTATGCTTCTTCCTGTAAGTAAAAACCAACCTTATCCATTTTCCCAATACCGTTCCCATTGGTTGTTCATCCTCGTAAATCGTTTCTGTTCACTACAACTTTATACTGATCTATATTGATGGTTGCTTTTGGTGCGAAGTCCCGTAATACCAATCAATTACATTTACCACTAACAGTTTACAATATGTCTGAGTCTATGAACTAATCTAATGTTTATGCTTATGTCTCACAGGTCACAGCAGTTGGTCACGCAGCTATGCTTGCAGCAATTCAGAGATATGTGCCAGGCTTGGTAATGTTTTTTGTGTATCTGCTTCTGTACATTTCTTCCATATATTCGATCGAGTTGATAAATATATGTTTTTGTTCAGATACCTTCGACCTACGGAGCTGAGAGGTTGAACCTGTTGAGACAGCTTGAGAAGGTCAAGCAAATGCAAACAAATGAAACAGAGCCTGAAGAAGGCATCGATGAAACAGAATTATGACTAGATAAAGAGAAAAAAACAAAAAACACTTTATACCTCAAAAAAGTTCACTTTGTTCTATAGTTCATTGACAAGAGTTGTGCATAGAGAATCTCATTCCATGTGTCAGGAACACCGGGTAGGCACCAGTGGCTGCAGTCTTGAGGAGCATCAACAGGAGTGCCTTGCTCTCGATACCGAGAAGGATGACCATCTTTCCTGAACTCTGTCAGATATGTAATGTTCAGAAATTTAACCTTAATATGTCGATATCTCATTTCTTCAATTACTTTATAGATATATTCGTTGTGGCTCGCATCAGGTTCCATCTTTCTTTTATCAGTCTCGGGTTCCATCTCTGCATCACATAGACCACCCAAGTTCCATGTCCCATTTCTGCAACCACCATGGATTCTTTACTTTTAAAACCCTGGTCTCTAAATACCATAACATAACAACTTTTGTCGTTCTGATTATAAATCCTGACCTATAGTGCACAGGAGAGTAACTTCTGAAGAAGACATGACTCTTGTGTGGATCAAGTCTCTTTAAGACCCATGACTTCCATGTCTTCAAAGACTTCCCAAATGCCTCCATTACTCCCATTGTCTTGTTCACTTTCCTTCCCTCCTCAAAATAGCATCCTCTGCACACAAAAGAAACAACCCCGGTTAAGGAGGAGAAATGTCGAATTGTGATCATATAAGCAGCGGTATTTCTCATACGTCAACACAGTTTTCTCTTCGTTCCACCAGTGCCCTGTGTTGAAAACCAGAACATCTGACCCGACCCATCTTTTTGATTGCCAGTTGAATTCGTCTACTCTCACTGTGGTTTTTATCTCTTTCGGTGATTTATCCGGTGGCCGACCAATCACGACAAGAAAAGGTGTTCTGTGATACTCAACAGTGAGGTTTTGCTGAGGGAATCGCATCGAGAGGAAGCCCTTGTGTTTAGTGATGGGGTTCCCATGTTCTTCGTAGATTTCAGATTTATTAGGTATTGCTTGTGAGAACATGCACATTAGAGACTCCCACTGGTTTCTTCCGATGGAATCTCCGACGAACACTATCCTCCCATTCCTACTCCTCTCCAGAAAGTCACTTGCGTTAAATCTAATCATTCAAAAAAACAGTGATCATTTAGTTAGTCACAGATACTAAAACAAGGTTTCAAGTCTTTTATGATGAATCCCTTTGACCCTACTACAAGAAATCAAGCCAACAAAAAAAAAACTTTCTTTTTGTTAAAGAACGTGAATCAAACCCTAATCTCTAGTGTTTAATTAAGTTGCAACTCCAACGCCTTTAATTTGCAATGGAATCAATATAACTTAAGGTCTAAGCAAGAAATACATATTCGAGTTTATAAGAAAAAGTAGACTATACAGTGATGACGTGACGCAATGTATTACCTTGGAAGATCGCAGCCGTGTGGTTGCCATCGCCACCGGAGGTAACCAGAATCTTTTCTTCCATTCTTGCGACAACGAAAACCAGAATCAAGAAAGCGACACTCTTCTCCATACAGTAATCCATTAACAGATGATGACGAAGTTGTTCGACGAACCCATCTTCCATTAGAGTAATCGCACTCCTTTGTCAGTGTTTGAGACAACGAAAACGACGACAACAAACCGAAACGAAGAGAGGGCAAGACGTCGACGATGAAGCTCGAGAATATGAGGAGAGTCAGTAGAAAGAGGCTGACGTAAAGATGTTTCTTGATCTTGAAGAGGTACGGAAATGAGCAGAGAGAGAAGAGTTGATGATGATCCATGTTGTGTGTGATCTCTTCTTTCTCTCTTTGAACAAGTCTTTTTCTTTTTCTGTAAACGAGAGAGACGTCAAACTAAGGCTATGACTAATATATATTCGTTATTTAGTGTTTCTTAAGTTATACTATAAAACATATCAAATTGGGAAACGAATAAAGCCAAAAGAATTACTTAATTAATTAGTATGTAATTATGTACATCAATATCATGGTGGAAGCTTCCTTGACCCCACGTTCGACTTCACATCTTCCGGATTGTGATTAACGACGACGTCACGTCTAACTAATGTTCACAAATTATTATTATTACCAATTTACCATCAGATAGATCATAGATGGTAATGTTTTTTTAAAAATAGGTTATCTACGTTGACAAGGAAAAAGGACTTTCCACAATATCAAGAAAGAGAGAAGCAGAAAACAAATTACGTTGTCTTAGGGCATGTCCAACAACGTTTCTCAACCATCGTTGCAATATAAATTAATAAATCAATTTGGCACTTTTACAAATCAATTTGTGAAATTGTAATATAAATTACGGATGAGAGAACATAAACAATACTGGAGCACAGGTTAGAAAATGAGCGTGTTTTTGTGGCTATCGGTGTCCGTGTCAGTTTTATGAATTTGTTTGTTTGTTTGTCGAACGTGTTGTAAACGTGTGATCAAGCTCCTAGCTACACCTTCATTAATTTTGTTTACATTTCATTATGGAATCATAATAATGGGCTACAAATATACTAATTATATAGTTTGGTACTCATTCATTTGGTAGAGGCAATGATTTGACCAAAATATATACTATCATATTCAAAACTAATGCTCTTTGAAAGTAAATCTTATCCAATTCGCAGATGATAATAATGTTTTAAAAAAATGGTAGGGTTCAATTTGGAACTTCTTGGGTTCTTTTGATGTTACGATCTCTGTATTGTTGTGTTCCTCCAAGTTTTGTAAAATTACTGAACCGGGCAATCGGTTGGTTTTTGCCTAAATTATGATTGATAAACCGAGAATAAAATTAATTATGACCAGAGTAAACCGGATATGCCCGTCTGGAATAGAGAAACCGGTAAAGGTTAACTCAAGAAACTGAGTAGAAGCTAGTGAGTCGTTGAGCTGCGATCGGCGACTGTCTCTCTTCTCCGGGAGGAAAAAAGAAAGAAAGTGAAAGATGAAGTTGAAGGTTGTGTACCGTAAGGTCTCTGATTACATGCGTTACGATCTCAAAGAAATTGTCTTACCTTCATCACTCCCCGATCCTCCTCACGTCATTAAACGCCGCAAATTGACTTGGCACGAGCGATTTCTAGTGAGCTTCCTTCACTCTTGGCTCTTTTTTCCTTTGAAATTTCCTTCTTCGAGCTCATTGTGGTTTATATCTCTGATTTAGAGTGAACGAATCCTTCGATTAGATCCTTGAGTCAGCAGAGTTTTAATTTCATTGTGTATATTGTGGAAACAAATTTGAGATTTTTCTTGATTTTGAGCAAAAAGGTTCGTCCTTTCTTATTATAAGATCGTTTGATTAGTGTGCGTGTGTCATGGGTAGAAGAGCTCTTTGATTCCAGTATGAATAGTTAGAGCTTTTTGAAATTAATCTCTAATCCTAAACCCACTATTTATGTTTGTTATTAGGTGTTGAAGGAAGCTTCAAGGCTTTATGCTGCAAGCTGGGTGCGAGATATAGGTCCTGAACTTCGTCCAAATGATTACAAGAAGCAAGGAGACGCTGAACCTAAAAAACAAGTCAAGGAGACTGAGAATGAGCCCTCTGTTTTGGAAGATCTTGGTAAGAACCTATAATGCCTACCTTCATTGTCTCTGTCTTATATCCAATATAAAATGATCGAAGTTGGTTATGGCGGTCATTCCAAATTGTAATCTGGCTTGAGAAGTGGAATACTTATCCTCATGTGTCACAAGAGTTTTGTTATTGATATTGAGAAGTCTTTTTCCCAACTAAAATTTTACTATTCGCTTATTGACTTTTATACAGCGGTGGCTGCAAGAGGTGGGATGGAGACTCTAAGGCCTGCTTTACATCGCCTGTACATGACACGAGCTTCTCATTATAAAGATGCTCTTTCAAGCTTTGTAAAAGGTTACCATGAGGGTTTGCAGCAAGTTATGCAGAATAAAGCAGAGTCTGAAGCCCCTGCAGATGAAGCTGACAAGTCTAAAAAACCACCTGACCTTTAGTTAGCTCCAAAAGCAGGATTTATTTATGTGAATGCGAGTATGTATGTAGCTAGATCTTTGATGGTGTACCACAACAATCCAATGATTTCTATCAACTACATAGTCTTTAATGCACAATGTAGCCTATTTTTGAAGCAGCTTCTAGAAAACAAAAACATCGACACATGTTCTTCATAGATTTTAAGTTCCAAAAAGTTTTGTGATAAACTGTATGTGATGGGTTTGATCCCCTTTACAGCGCTTATTCAGAACTCATTCCCCCCACGACTTTTACTGAGCACAACCTAGCTCACTGTAGGGTGATGAGTGTTTGAACCTGCTGAAACAATAGTAAGCAACTCTGTGTTATAGATGTCTCCTGTTTTTTTTCCCGAGGAAAGACTTTCAATTTTGTTTGGTATTTTCTCCACACCCTTGTAAAAGCATTGTTAATGGATTTTTAATATATGCTATCTGTAACAGTCTTCCATAATGCTGTTGCAGAAAAAGTTGGCTGGCCCCTAGAAGTTGTTAAAAAAGCATAGATATCAGATATATTTCAGGGGGAAAGCTGATCAGTCGATTCAGAACTGTACTTTTAAGTCTTGTTATGATCAAGACTTTATTGCAGGACAAACCCTTAATGCAGGAAGAGGCCACTGAGCATCTTTACTATAGCCAAAAGCTTCAAAAACTAGTGATAATGGCACATGGCTGAGGGTCCCTCTCCCACTTGCAGAGCCACTAAACCATTGAGCGGAGATCAATTAGCTTCAAGTCAACAAGTAAGTATCTTTTCTGAATCTTCATGGGCCCTTAGAAATTTCACCTGTGGCTAAGTAAGATCGAAACAAAAGTAGCTTAAAAAACGCATTTTGCATTACCTGTTGATTATCAGCCTATCCTGTCAAGTCAAAAAAATGCGCCTGCCTTAAAAAGATTAGCACTTGCTACTGCACTCAAAACTGGAACATGTGCACATACAACCCGAACATTTGTAGGTAGTGACTGGTCATGATAAGGTTGTATTGTTTCCATCTCTGTTATGCAAACTTTCTGTCCAATCAAGATATAGCTTTACTACTTTGGTGCCTTACACAGATAGTTTCGACAGCTTCTTTTTGACAAAGCATCCACTTAAATGATTGTAGAATGAAAATTTGCCTTTCTATGACTCATAAGTCATAACCAAGCTATAGCCGTCTCACTACCAACAGTTTCTGAGCAATGGATTCTCCTAACTTAAAGCAGGCTTGGGACTAGAACTTTTCTATAGAGGGAGAGGAATGTGTAACATAAAAGAGTTAAGCCTATGTGTTGATAGAAAGTTAGCTAGAGTCGACAATTAGAGTAAGTAGAGAAATTAGCAGGCTTTTTGAGCATGGAGTAAGCCTTTGAGTAAAGATGGTACTCAAGAGTTGAGGATTCTCTCGAACAATTCCTTGGTTTTAGGTTGGTTTTAAGGCTGTAAGTGGATTTATTGCAGTAGTATATCAGAAAAGCTGGTGCAAAACCATGAGATTATGGCTGTAAAAGAGATGTTAACAGGATTTTCAAAGAGAGATATATAAAATGATGAAGAAACAATGTATCTGTTAGATCATGGGATCATAAACACAAATCTCTTTTTGGAAGCACATGGATGGATAACTGATCCAATGATTGATTCTTTTTTTTCTTTTAAATGAGAGATAAAAATGTTGATAGAGCACTAAAAGAAGCAGTACATGAACAGACAATCGCTTTCAACAGATGATTCACTGTTCATCTGACCTTAGTACATGAAAATAAGAAAAAACAGGTTCATGTAGGACTCTTCTTCTAAAGTCTTTTTTTTTTTATCTCTCTCTTTTTATTTGTTTGTCAAAATTTGTAGACTTCCAGTCTTTCAAGAGATAAAATTACAATATATTATATACGTGCAGCAGGTGACTTGATTGATCTGATTTGAATTGAACTATGCCTTACATTTTTGGTTTCTCTCCCAAAACTGCACTAGTTTTACAATAGCCATTATTGTTCCACCAATTAAATAAAAAAATGAAACTATCAAAAAACTTGTGTAGTAAAAAAGGGTAAAAAGGATGACTATATAGTAAACTCCACAACAATAAACATCATTTGATTGGCCCTACTTTTTGTTTCTATAAATAATCTCAACAATTTCCAATCTCATCTTTCACCAAAACAATTTTTTTTATAAAAAAAAGATCATCATGACTTCACAAGTACAACTACACATATGCATTGTATATGTGAATACATCATCATCATCAATGGGAGAAGATATTTGCTCTACTTCTCTGACTTTTTTGGACATATAGGAAAAAAAAAAAAGACGTTGTCCTCAAATTCAGCATTTTTTTTCCTTTTCCAAATTAGTTACATACAGTACGGAAGCTAATTGAGATATTTATTAAAATTTGCATACAACTTTTTTTTTTTTCCAGAAAATTTGGCCTGTGTGGCTACAAAGTCTGGTCCCATAGAAAAAAAAAAAAAAAAAAAAAAAAAAACCTTTTTAGTCGATTCCGAAAATGTTGTTGTCACTTCTTTGGATCTCTCTTATCCTCGTCTTTGTCTATCTCTCTCAGCTCCTTCTTCATCGCTCCCCCGTGAAAGCTATATTCTGTTTTATTTATTCTCATTATTATTATTTCGTAATAACACACATGTCACACTACTAGTCTGTAATGTAACATCCACAATCATACTCAAATCTTGTAGGTATTATACAAAACATCAATTTCGTACACATTTCCTTATTCATGTTCATGGTTAGAAAAACATTGCGGCGCCAGTAAAATAAAATAAAAAAGCAACAGTGATTATGGAGACTAACATATAGTATATACTTTACTTTATAATTAGATTAAAACTAAACTATATTGTAAATAAATACAGTACTAAATGAAAGTGGGGCTCTCAGACAAATCAAAAGCAGGAGGGTTAAAGTCACTTAAACAAAAGTGGCCATGTGCCACTGCTTAAAAAAAAGCTCTAGTCTCTCTTAAGAGATTCCTGATTCCTCTTTCATTATAGTATTAATATTAATCTCTCCTAATCAATCTCGTATATTTAATTATATTTTCATCTGTCTCGTCTCGAGAAACAGCGTCATCCATCTGTTTTTATATTATCATAATAATAATAATACTATAGTATAGTTCATGATGATGTAATGTTAATGTACCTAAGAATGCTGAATCATGTTATAGGGTAAAAAAATATAGTTAAAATTACCATGTTATGAGGATGAGAGTAATAGTAATACATGTTTTGGCCGTAGTAACCTTCGGGTGATTCAACTGCGGCGGCGGCTACAACGGAATCATCTCCGTCGTTCTCATCCATTTGACACTCCAAATTCACCCCGAAAAGCCTCAACGTCCTTGAGCTCCCTCCGGCGACGGCTGAAGACGAAGGTGTGGAGTGAGTCTCCTCCGCCGCTGTTGCTAAGGTGGCTCCTGTAAATCACCGACACGTGCGCTTCTTTTAAATTAATCGGATCAAAACAAAAAAAGTACACAACTGAACAAAAAGCACGTTTGTCCCAGGGGATTGGACGGTCTTACTCACGCGCTCTTACATACGCGTGTATAGCTAGCTATATTATACTATCAGTTACAGCTTGGAGAAATCAAAGTAATCGATCGAGGTCTTTCTTTTTTATATGGAGTAGTAGTAGTTTTAAAGAGAAAAAACAAAATTTAATTAATAGCTGTATAATACTAGTACTTACTAGAATGTTGCACTTATCTCAGGTAGTTGTTAATACTAAAATATCATTAACATACATTATTAGCTATCAAGAAAGAAAGAAAAAAATCTATATTTTGGTGTAATGTTTTAATCCTCCCGACAGCATTATAGTTGATACTCTTGAACATGATTATCATAAGCAAAATAAAATGAAAAACTAATTTACTTTATAAAAAAAGAGAAAGGTAAAATGGTAAAAAAAAAAAATAGATACCGTAGTGGGAATACTCTGAGTGAGAAGGAGGATTAGAGTAATTAGTAGAGGCATGGTGGATTTGACGATAAGAAGGAGCTACCATAGAAGTGGCGGAGTTAGTAGCTGCAGCGGAGGAGGAGGAGGAGCCTTGACCACGTCTCCGCCAGCCAATGAAGAGTCTCCGTATATCAGAACGGTGTCGTTGGAAGAAAACGACGTCGCCTGGATCGAGCTGTTTGTCTTTGACGAATCTGCTCCATCCTTTAGTCAAGACGTAGCTCTGACTGCTGTTCCAGTATGAGTATCTGAACCTCCAGGACTTACCCGTCTCGTCTTCGAAGCTTAGAAGCATCCCTTTCTCCGACGATGATGAAGTGTCAGAAGCACCAGAGGAGACGACGACGGCATTGAGAGGGAAGTATTTCTCCGCGTGCTGTTTTGGTATGACGAGGCGGTTGAGTTTGCCGACGTCGCTTGGTGTGAGAGACTTCTCAAAGAGTGACTCCTTTAGGTCATCGTTGAGCCATGTGGCGGTGGTAGTTGCCTCCGATGTGTCGGTGGTGTGGCGGTGTTGTTGCTGCTGCTGCTGTTGCTGCCACAAGAGAGTGTGGTGGTGGTCTGTGGAGTAATGGTTGACTGACATTTTTCTAGGAGATAGAAAGCGAAAGAGATAGAGAGTATAGAGAATAGAGAGTGGTATAGAGAGAGAGAGATAGATGGTTAGGTGAAAGAGAGAGGTGGGTACTCGTAGTACTAATATAGTATGATACGAAGGAGAGAGATGAAAAACAAAGACAATTGGGTGTTTTTTTGAGGGTTAAAAAAAAAAACTGACGTGAAAACATTGGCAAAAAACTATTTGAGGAGAGAGCAACACACGACAACCAGAAGACTTTTCTTTCTTTTAAGGTTTTGCGTGATGTTTTATCTTTTTCCATCATTATTACTTTCTTGCTACTTCTTGCAGTCCGTATTCTTATATGGATTTACTATTTCCTTTTTTTTATTCTATTTGTCCACATAATATTTTTATGTAATATGTATGTTCAGTGAATGTTCTTGAATACATTGGATTCCACGACTTGAAGTATGATACTTCAGTTTTATATAAAGGTTTATAATAGGTACGTAGCTAGAGATATGTTAATTGACAATCTCTTATGTATAATTTTCTTAGGAGTTATGAAAGGTTATATTCTCAATCTCAGGTGAGATTGGTGATTAGGAGGAAATTCTAGACAAGAAAGAAGAACCAAAATATTTATTTAAAAGTAAAAGTTAGGCTACACGAAAACCCAAAGAATCAACCTATTTAGAGCTAGAAGGATCTGACCATTTTGAAAAGAAAATGCAATTATTGGGAGTTCAATTTTTTTTTTGATGTCATTTCTTAGTAGCATCCTGAAAGAAAATTATGTTCTTTGCGTGCCTCTCGAAATGTTACCAAAAGAAGAAAAACAAAGATATGGTCCTTGTAATTTCGACCCAATTAATAGACAGCATATATATACACGTTTTATTCGTAAAAAGTTAGACGTAATTCACAGTCAACTGTGATAAATGATACGTATTGTTAGGCCGTGTTCGATGTTCGATGCACTATCGTTAGCATCCGTCATCAGTGTTAGTTTCAGGTTCTTAAAAAGCCTTTTCATTGGTAAGTAAAGTTATATCTATTTTGGGGTTGACGATCACAATCAAAGTTTGGCATTAGCATACATTTTATTGCAGCATCATTTTTAGTATTAACGAATATTGTTATAAAATTTACATTAAAAACAAATATAAAGGATATATAATAATCCAATACTTGCCAACTGATAAAGAATATATACATTTTTTACTTTATCTTTTTCAACAAGAATAGATTAATCTTAATGACACAGTAAAAGAAGGTATAATAGTAGTAGACGTTTTCTTTACTTTCACACATACTCGACATTTTTATTTTTGTTGTTAAAATTACCCTCGACATTTTTGTTGAAGACCTTTACTGTCTAAGGTAAAATACTGTAAATTACGTCATGGATTCAAGGTACAAGATTTTTTTTGCAACACAAGTTCTACAAAATCTTTGGTGATGGTAATATATTACAAAATAGTTATTTTTCTTCTTAGCGTCGACGACATATATGTGTACTACTGCATTTGTGTATTGGGTCTATTTTAAGGAAATAAAAGATGACAAACAATTGGGAGGTCTAATAGGTAGGAGGTAAACACTAGCAGTGTGCCAGTGTAGCTGCTGGAAATATTATAAAAACTACTGAATTAGGACGAGCATGTTTGATTTTGAGCTCTTATGAGAAAGAAAGAAAAAAAAAACTATTTTCTGCTTTAGATAGTGATTTAATTATTATTTTTTATTTTTATCCTGTGTTCCTACTACATAAATTTGTACCATCTATCTAACCTAACCCCCTTCCCAGGGCCAACAT
>NC_025692.1:25016053-25043922 GCF_000633955.1 Camelina sativa | reverse complement strand
CAATACTTACTGCCTGACATTGGTTTTGGAAGGAAACAATACCAATCTCTCTATTCATTCATTCTTATAAAAAGATTGAGACAATATTTTCTTTTTTTTGGGGAAAATAGTGTCATTTATGTATAGTATTTTCGGTAATAATTGACATATATAGTGTATGTACACTCTAATGTACAGTTAAGCTCTTTGATTTTTAAGGACTTTCTTATGATTGTTTCTTCTGAGAAACGATTGAAAGTTCAAGTTCTTTTAGGAACCCCAACGGACTGATTATAAATAGGAAGCTATTTGTATTTTTAAAAATATATAAATTGAAGGGCAAATCTATAAGAAATTTTAGTAAGAAATAGTAAATGAATGATATAATACAACTATGCAAGCTGATGGCGTACGGGTAAAAGAGGATGACGGGAGCATGATGAAGGAAGAGAGATCTAACGGCTGAGAGGGCATAATAATGGGTTTTTTCACCCGAAGAAGATACTTTACCCTCACGCAACTTGTGGAGTCATGTGCTTTGCCTTTCCCACACACCATTCCATGCATCTTCAATTCTCACTCTCTTCTCTTTCTTTGTTTTATGATTCCCCAAAAAAAAAAAGTATGAGAGGACTCGAACTATAGCTGCATTTAGTGCCACAGAAGAATAAACTATTAACCAATCAACTCTCACTGGGTTAAAAATTGATACATATAAACACAGAAGAAAAGGCTGTGCTGCCTGTGCAACTACTAGGTGCAAAATATCTCATAGATAGATATGTCAACATTTAAAATCATGAAAAATGATAAAATATATTCTTATAACAAAATCACTCAATAAATCTACAAGATTTTACCATGTAAGTATTTTTACAGTAAAGTGCATAAAATTATAATATCTACTCGATCTTAACTTTAATACCACACATCATTTTTCTAAAGATAATCGTAACTACCTGAAAAAATCCAAAAGACATGCAAATGGAGACCAACGTGGTCCGCTTCTGTTTTATTTGACGACTTTTTTTACCAAATGTTTTTCTTAATAATATAGTAAACTCTTTTCATTTTTCATTTTTTTTTTTGATAAAAAAAGCTCTTACAATTTTTCATTTATAGAACAAATTCTGAGACATTTTTCGCGTGCTTGCTGGACACCATTATTGGTTTTTAGACGTTTTTTTTTTCTTTCTTAATTTTTGACTAAAGATTACTAAAGTATGATATGTGAACTGAATTCCAAAAGCTCTTACACTTACATCCTTTGAAATTTTAACAAAACAAAACTCTAATAACAAATATTCGACATCCATTTTTTTATTTACATATTCTATACTCTATATATGCTTATTCATGTTGAATTTTATTTAATTTTATTTTTCTTATCAAGGTTTCGTAAAAGAATAAAATGAAAATTGATTGCTGACAGTGGGCCAACTGCCCTTCAAGTAAATAGGACCATCTAAACTGATTATAATATAAGCTCATAATATAGCAAATGATAGTATATAAATAGAAAGTTGGGTTTTTTTTCTTCTTCAAATGTAATTATAAGAAGAAAACAACAATTATGCGATAAGATTTGTATCATTGGATCTTTTTCCTCCTCTTTTCGTGTTTCAATCCTCTCCTCACAGATCTTTGTCGTATTATATATATTTTTAAGTTTATAACTATTTCAAATTTTCATCAGGGATACATAGATTTTTTTTGGATTTTAATGAATAATACCTAGATTTCTACTTCTTTTCATTTATATAATGCACATATATCAATTCTTTTGGTATTTGACGATAATTGAAAAAAAAAACCCAGTTATTAGTATTCGCCAGTTATATATCGTTGATCTATAAAAGTTCCGTGGACGATGACCTCCCACTTCAACTTATCAGAAGAGCACCAAGAATCACTCCAAAAAAAAGCAACACATCTCACACCACCTTGCGAAACCACAACATGTGATATTATGCTTATCTGGTATGAAACATATCATTTGCAAAACAAATATGCATATACTATCAGTGCGAGCTATGCTAAGGTTGGTGTAACGAACTTATAGTTCTCTAAATTTTTGACATTTCAAATGAGCTTTTGAAACATCCGAATATCGTCTAAAACAGAAGGGATTTGTTGTTAATATAACATAACATAGAATTTATAGTTGATAAGCAAGTGAAGTTATTTATCTTACAAAAATATTTGTTTCATGTCCCGCGCTCTAATCCAATCACAAAAACCAAGCACGGTCACGGAAGCTGATAAGTTTGGTATATATATCTTCACCGGGGGTTGCAATTATGCGTGTGACATAGTTTCAGAATGAATTTGTTCCATAGCTAAGACATGTCTTCTTCAGCACATAATGATTGAATTAGTGTTGCAAAAAGATTTGAGTTATGGGACAAAGGCGACGTCATTTCCAGGTCGATTTCGAGACACCTTTTTCGCATGTACGTCTGCACCAATTAAACGCGTACACTTTGTTATTTTATTTATGTCCTTTTCTGTAAGTAATTTTTAACATCTATGTTAGAAGTTCTTTTATATTTTCACTATAGTGATACTGCACATGTTATGGTCATTTTCCTCTCCAATGACAGATGACAGTTGAGGTTGTTGGGCTCTTGTATGTATTTTGTCTTTTTATTTTTATTTTCGCTGTATGGTAAGAGTCTCATAGAGCATGATTTTTTTTTTTTTTTCTGGTCTTCTAATCCTATGCAATTTGATAAATTATATTGTCACAAATGATATGTATATTTTTTTTGTTTGTTGTAATAACGAAGGGAAAATATTGGAGAGCACATGTACATACGTATATATAAATTTTGGCAACAAAGGGAAGAAAGGCTTATAATCAGATTAGTTTATCTCTAAATCACCGAACTATATTGAAAAGTCTAACGTTTAGTTTGTATTATTGAAGATCAGGTTTTCACGTTTTTATTTGTTATTAAACCTACGTTGGAAAGTTTTTAAAGTTGGAATATATGAATCGACGGTTAACTACATACGTAGTACATTTATTCATTCGTTTTAATCCTCTTTTCTATATGTGAAGTGTATCAATTTCAAAAGCTGCAAGATTAAGTGGAATTTTACGAAGTATGTGTGTCAAAATCTGATATTGTTTTTACAAATTTTCAAAATACTTGATATTCGTTTATGTCATTCAGGTAGCAAAGTAATACTCGCCAAACCAGGTATTGACGTACGGTACAAAATCGAGTGCTCAAAAGTCTCAACATGACCTGTACTGAGTCCACATTTTGGATAACCTTAGCGCTCTTGTAAATTGCAATAAAGTGATAAACCTATACAGATATGCATACGAAACATGTACAATTATAGACTATAGATAGTGGGAGGACGTAGTGGACACTTGTAAGAGTTTTCCAAGCAATAAATTTTCTTGGTCATACGTGAATTGTACTCGCATATATAAATAAGCATTATATGAGCAAATTGACACACACACACTTATACTATAATACTACCAAATTGTTACACACACCTGCAAGTATATAATGCTCCCTCTCGAAGAAAAAAAAAGGGGGCAGGAGCGGAATCTGCGATGTAAATCGTGGAGGGTTTCTATAATCTGCAAGTTCCTTTATTTAAATGTCTCTAAACGACAACCTTCCTTTGTTATTTTTGGAAAGTGGTGCGTGAAGCTTCACTGAGCTTCGGGTAAGTTGCTATTTTTCTATTCTTATTAGTCTTACATATTCATGATATTTTCTCGATTCCCTAGTAAAATAGCATCATCTCTTTATTTTCTTCTTCAAATCGTGTTCCCCCTTGTTGTTTGTCCACAAATGGTTCCCTTTTAGTTGTTCGTGTTTTCGTTATGAGTGAGTACTTTCCAAATACAATAATATTAATAGAGGATTCACTTGTTGATTGACTTATCATTCAAGTTGAAACCAATGGCGTATATCTTGCGTTATACAAATAGGTTCTAGGTACGTCGTCACAGTCGACAGAAATCGAGATCATTTACAATATTTGTAGTATAATTAATGTTTTAAGATTATACTTTCTTACGCTAGATGGAGTACTTGTACTTCCTAAGTGTGCGTATTCGTATAATTATAGATAATAACATTTTAGTTGGTGCTTTTTGAGGAAAAAAATAAGAACAAATATGTCTCTAATCAAAACTGCTGAAACATTAAGATTTGTTGAAACTAAGATGGAATTGTCGGAACGGTTTGAAAGTTATACCTCGCTGTTTCATAAAAGATAGTACGTGGATGTTTTCAGTCTCGAACTAGTCATCCCAAGTGGAGAAATCCCTCTTGCATACTAACCAAATGAAGTAATAAACTATCTTTTTTTTAGTGTGAATTGTACGCTTTGGATGTATCATATATCACATTTTTACGTATATTGGGTAAGACGTTTTGAATTGAGAAATAACATTTTCATGGTGTTGTTTAATTAGTAAGTGAGGTATTGTTATTCAAATAAATTAACTACCCTTTCAGTAATGGTTTCCCAAATGGATCACTAGAAATTGATATGTTTCAACTTTCAACTCATGGTCTCGAGTTATAAAAAATAATTAATAAATTAAAAGTGCCCTTAATAAAAGAGTGTAGTTAAAACTTAAATCTATAAAGCATTAACTGAGCTCTATCTAATAGTATCAGATGGCAATATAATTTTTGCATTTGAATATATACATCATAGGTATGTGTGAAGCAAAACTTATTGACTAAGGTAATGATATCTCTAAAGCAGGGGACCAAAGCTTTTGCTAGTAGTATTTTCTAATTATTTCCAAAAAAAACTCAAAACTGGAGGAGATAGGGAGAGGACCACACTCTATTTTTTTATTTTTATTTTTATTTTTGTCTTAAAAATTATTATAAAGTTAAATTTTGATCTGCACTGTTCCACAGACTAAAGTTGTATGCAGCCGATATCTTAGACTTAGACAGTTAGCACAATCAACATCAGTTTCCAAATTCATATTTTAAAATTAGTGAACTTCAGAATATGGAAACAAATTCCAATATCTTGTGACAGGTTGTAATTTGTACCCACCTAGATTAATAGTGACAGCATATTTTATTTTAAGAAAAACTAATATAATTATATTTAAATATTATTTTAAGGAATTTTTTGGTCCGTGTATCAATTGAATCAATTGAATTAAAACAATATGCATGATTTTTTTGTTTTAAATAACTTACTGATATCAAAATTCATTATGCGGATTTTTAACTATTATTCCAACCAAAACCCAAAAATAATAGAACCAAAAACCAAATTACTTAATAGGCCCATCCCAGAATATTTAAGCAATTAATGGCCCCTTCCCATAAGAATCTTTAACGGGCTCTTCTCCATATAATTGGGCTTCGTTACACTTTTGCTGTTTCTAAAGTATGATAATACGATTTTACCCTTCGACATCCTCATATTTAAACTCTCTGATCCACAAGAACAAAACCCTAACCCTAATCACAGCCGGAACCTAGAAAGCACAAAAGTAGTGAGAGAGAGACTCAGAAGAGCATTTCGTAACCCTAAAAATCACAAACCATGGGTCGCGTTCGCACGAAGACGGTGAAGAAGTCATCTCGTCAAGTGATCGAGAAGTACTACTCTCGCATGACGCTTGATTTCCACACCAACAAGAAGATCCTCGAGGAAGTCGCAATCATCCCATCGAAGAGGCTCCGTAACAAGATCGCCGGTTTCTCAACTCATCTCATGAAGAGGATCCAGAAAGGACCTGTCCGTGGTATCTCCCTCAAGCTTCAGGAGGAAGAGCGTGAGCGCCGTATGGACTTTGTTCCCGATGAATCCGCCATTAAAACCGATCACATCGAGGTCGACAAGGAGACTCTCGACATGCTTGCTTCCTTGGGAATGTCTGAATTGCCTGGCGTTGTTAAGGTTGATCCAATCTCTGCTGCTCCTATTGCTCCTTTTGGTGGATTAGGCCGTGGAAGAAGGTACTAGACGAGTATCGATCAATCCAACTCAGCTTCTTTCAGATGTCTGTGTTTGCTTCTTAGCTTCTTTTATCTGCAAATTTTTGTTTTTTTTGGGTTGAATCTGTTAAAGTTGAACTTCTATGCTCTATAAGCCTTAATGTTACTTATTTTCTTGGATAAAGTTCTCAACTTTGTTTTGCTATTGCCAAATTTTTCATATATCTTGTTGATCTTTTATGCTTCTTTAGAGAACCTAGATGAAATGTAGGTTAAGCACATTCTGATTAGGATCTATTGGCTCATGCTTCCTCACATTGGTTTGAATTGTTAAATACATCACTCTTATTGATATACAAAACGTAGTTGTACACACAAAGTAAGAACACTCAGATGTATTATATCAATCTCAATCATTTGAATTGCCTGCCATGCCGACTAGTTTGAGCATGTTGCGGTCTTCTTTAAACCTCTCTAGAACAGTACCTTTCATGGCGTTATTTTTGGTATCTTGTTCGTTTGAGGCTTGAACGATTCCCCAACATTCTATGACTTCTGGCTGTATTCTGCTAGTCTTGGAAAGGCTTGGGCTACCGAACGTTGTGCATTCAAATGTCTGGCCTTGATCGAAGCTTGCTGATATAAACAGACCGTAGTGGTTGATTTTACCTCCAAATCCTATGCCGTTTGGAATGTTCTCTGATGTGAAATTAGTTGCACACTGCGCTGGTTTATATATGTTAGAATATGCTTCTGATCACTTCTGCACATATATAGTAGTAAGAAAGCATATACCCATTGAATGTTGGTGTTTGCTCCAGTTGGTCTGTAAATGGCTGCTTTAGGATTTAGTTGGAAAAGAAAAGACTTCATATCTCCATAGAAATCGCTGTACCTCTCCCAAGGTTGAGAGGCGTATCCTCCATACACACAGCCTTCTTTGTCTTTGATGATTAACACAGATGCCGACATACCCGTGTTTCTGCAAGATAACTTACATTAGCAACCAAAATAAGTCCTGTCCTGATTTTGACGAAGTTGCAAGCAAGGATAATGTTAGGTAAAACACTCACGATGTGTGTCCGAGGAATGTGTTGAAGCTTTGACCGTGTAAGGAACTGTGATACAGCAGCTTCCACTCAACAAGCTCGTGGTGAGGAAGAGCTCCTCCGATATGCCAAGCGTATTCCTTCTTCAACAATAGCCTATCTGATTCCACACCATCTCCATAAAGCAGATTCGGGACTTGATATCCAGGTCTCACTATACAAGGTTCAGCGGGAATAACAATATGAAAATTAGGAGAACGTTTACCAGTTTTGTCAACAAGAAATAAGTTAAGAACGAGAGAAGATAAAGAACAAACCTGGACCGGGGGGCATAAGCAAGCTTCCAAGGAACTTTCTGATAGTTGGAACGTGTGAGCTCCAGCTTCTGAAATCCGCAAAAGTCATTCCTTTTTCAGAACCATCATTATCATCATCAGATTTTGAGAAAGTAGCAGCATTGAGTAACGCATCCACCATCTCCTTGTAATCACTTGATTCCGCATCAGAACTCTCAGCAGAGAACACACTCTTCAAAATCACCACCAGTACCGACTCTAAATCAGACCTGAAGGAAATACTAAAATGTATCACACATTCACAGCATAACAAGAGACCAATGAACATATAACAAACAGGTAATGAAACTATGTTAAAGAGCCTGTCGATTGCTACCTTGCTAAGACCCCATTGCCAGTGACATCCAAAGTCTGGTATATAAACTCAGCAATTTCATCATCAGTTCCTTTCTCATATGTTGCCTGAAAAAGCAACAAGATTTAAAGTTCAACACAGCAATATTAGACTCTGGATTACAGGAGGGGTGAAGTTGTAGCTTCATGACAGTGTTGAATCCTCCTACAAGCGGAGGAAGCTCAGAAGGAAAAAGACAAGTAGTAGTAAGTAGTAACCTTAGCAATAACAAGATCTTCAAAAGTCAATTTATCATCTTTCCTGCGTTGAGTGACCATATCGAAGATCCTTTCTCCTAAAGAACCACTCAGACCAAAATACTCCTGTGCAATATCGAATCCAAACACAACATCGTGAGAGGCTAAATTTCAAAAGTAATCAAAACAGAGAAACCAAGGAAATATCAAATTCGTCAAAACCTGGAAAGCAGGGTAGGATACGTATTGGTCATTGCTCTGAGACTTGGAAGCGAGGGAAGCGAATAGAGATTTGAGATCTTCGAGCTTCTTCTGAGTAAAAGCTCTGCAACAAAACAAAACAAACACACAATTGAATCAGATCGAATTCAATTTGAGAAATTGATAAAGGTGAGATTTTTTTGTGTGGTTCCGATGAAGAAGACCTTGAAGCAGAAGTGAAGCGAGGATTCGCCGATGAAGAATTCGAATTTCCCATTATTCCTCTCTTCTTCTTCTCCGGCAGGTTTCGCACTCTGTTCTTCTATTATTACCTTTTGTTTGATCTTTCTTTGCTTCTTCATATTTACAATTTCACTCCCTTAATTATCTAAAATATTCTTAATTTACCCCATTACTTTTAATTCGTTAATCTCAAAGCAGCAATGAAAAAATACAAACTTTTTTGACTATTTGTGTATTCGTTGAAAAACTCAAAAAGAAGAGAGAGAGACTGAAGGAGGAGAAGACGAGGAGCACAAATTGATTCATGCTTTCAGATTTCGACTGGTGAGTCTCATCTTGATGAACAAACCCTTGATGATTCCAATTCGTCTTTGTTTTTATCAAATCTACAGTTTTTGTATGAATACGTTTGTTGTTGTGTTTGGTCTGTTTTGACTTTGACAAATGTAGCAGAGCTAAGCTCGTTTCTAATGTTTGATTTTGAGTAGTAAAATTATTCTTATTCCTGAATTGGATGTGAAAGATTCATCCTTTTCCTGCAGTTCTTGTATTCAAAGATTGATATGGAGCTTTTTCTATAGTTCTTATATGAGTTGTGGTGTTTGGTGTTTTTTGTTATGTAGAGCAAGGCTTTTAAGTCAAGACAAAGAGAAATATCAAGTAAAGAACCAATTTATCCTAGAAGATGACGAGATCGTGGGTGCTTTTATTTGTTCTTATGTTCATTGTGTTGACTTCTCAGTTTGAGTGGAATGAACAAGCTGATAGTGAAACTGAGACTAGTCGTCCTCTCATTCTTTCAGATCAAGAGCAACATATACCACAAGGCAAAGAATCTCTGCATGAAAAGGTTTGTTTTTTATTCATGTCTCTTACTCTTTGGTAGAATTTAAACAATGTAGAACTGTTGTGTATGTTGGCCTAAAGATGGAGATGAGTTCTTAAAAACTGATACTTTGTTTGTCCAATGCCTTATCAGTGACTTGCTTAGTTTTGCTAGATGTTGAATTGAAACACTGTCCTAATTGCTTCTTCATGTTTCTTGTCACTAAGGACTGTCTGTCTTACTCTGCAGTTTTTTTTTTCTTGCAAAACTTACAAAGTAGCAAAAACGGACCATTGCATTCTCTTACATATCACTTTAGCTACTCAGTCGTATAATCTCCTCAAGGTCTCTAAAGTTTATCATAAATGTAGTTGTTAGTTGATAACTAGTGAAATTTCCACATTTTGTGGTTCTGTGACAACTTTGTGATATGCTTTTTTCTGATATGCGAGTTCAGTTTTATCTTGGGAACACATTAAGGTATAGTTCCAGCTTCATCCCATCCCTCTGAGCAGATCCCAATCTTGAGTCCTCCAAACGATATGATTGTCAAAGGATATACTTCATGGTATGATCTAATGATAATATGAATTATATTTGTGACAGAAAATTCTCTCTCAAGAAAAGAAAATTCAAAAGCTTAATGAGCTGATTCGAGATCTAAGGAGGCAGTTGCTGCAATGCAGAAATGAAAATGAGGTTGAGTTGAGGGAGCTAGAAACTGAGCTTGATCAGCTGCTGTTAAGAGGTGTTTAATCCATTTTTACAGGTATATCGCTTTCCCTTGGCACATGTTTCACAGTTGCTTTCCTATTTAAAACCACTGTGAAATGGTGATGCTTGATTGAAAGCATTAATTGACTAAACAGTTTCTATTGATGAATTTTGACATTACCTATCAATTAGATATGGATGGCTAGAATTTAAGTGCCAACTAGTGTGATGCATTAGGAGATACCTATTTCTTATATTGGATATAATTAAGACACAATATGGCGCATGCTTTCTATATTATTATCTGGGCCAGGCTTATGAAAATTAGTTTTCCATATAAATTTTAATTGTTCGTTGATCAGCTACATTCATCATGTTTCACATGTGATTTGCTTGCTGTCTCGACATTTTACCTCAGAAGTGTCAATAGATCAGAAGAGTGTTAAGAGTGGTAGTTGAGAAGTATTATAAGCTGGCAAGAGATATAATGAAGGGAAAGTACAAATTTGCTTGAAGATGAAAGGTTTCACTCTACTTGATCCTGATCAGTACTGTATTCTGAATCACTTTTTTGGTGTGTGTGCAGATTGAAGCTTTGTCTCTCTAACCTTCCTTAAGCGTAAATCCAGATTCTTGATCAATCTAATACCATAGCCCCTCTTTCTAAACACTACTCTTGAAAATTATGTACTTTGAAGGAGAAATCAAAGAAGAATGGTCCTTTTTTGAAGTACAATCAAGTATGTATGTAAAGCTAAGGCATGCCATTTGGTTTATTTTTCATTTTATTGTATTATTATCATAATACTGAAAGTGCGGGACTACTTGGTCGACTCAATAACTTGGACTTCTATGAAAAGACCAGNAAAAAAAAAAAAAAAAAAATAGGACACAAAAAAATAGAAAGAAGCCAAAACTAAAGAAATTTTTACTTACCGAGTATGTTGTGCCCAAATCTAAAAATTGTATTTCAGTATATGTATAGATCCATTGGAGGTTGATGATCAAAATAAACTTGAAAAAAAAAGTTTGAAATAATCAAACATTGTAGTTATTTACTTTAAATAGCATTCTTTGTCAAATACTGGTGGATATAACTATTCAAATAGTAGTGAATCAACCCAAAACTCAAAATGTTAAATTTCTTGATAACATCTTTTGACTTTTAATTATTAAAGAGTTTTGGAGTTTTACACCACATGAAATAGATCCGTTGTTATCATTTCAATCTTTATGATCCTCCTCTCGCTGACCCATTTTCTACGCTCGTTATTTACGTACTTCCCATATGCATGAATTGTCAACACTATGATTCAACATAATTATTAAAATCTCGCGTTTCGTTGAATATGGAAGATATATCTTGACTTTAGTTATATTTAGGTTAAATATATATAGGGGGCAATTACGTTATACTATAATTCGGGAATTCGGGATAATATGATCTAAAATCTAATTCTTTGGATGTTTCAAGTTAGGGCTGCCGATCGATATAAGTAACGATACAACTAATTAAATGTCGTATGTATGTTGTGCTGGTCATATCACTTATGGCAAACATATGAACGCTTAACAAAAATATTGACCGGGGTTAAAAGAATACGGTTCGATTTTAAAACCTTTACATTTGTTTTTTTTTTTTTGGTTTTTGGTGAGATCACGTTGGTTTTTTATTATTCTTGTTTGACGCGATGAGCGAGGAAAAACTAAATAACTAATCTCTAAAGTCAGCAATAGTAACTCTTAATTTACCAAAAGAGATAAACAAAAAACAAAAAAAAACAAGTCAGCATTAGTGTTTTTAAATGTGCCCACGTCATTTACATGAATGCTAGTATTAATTCGACAAGTCAACTAAATAGTTTTTTTTTATTGCCAATGTTATAAGATGGGGCTGAGAGAGGCAAGGCAATTCAGTTGCTCAACTGGTTAAAAGTTTAAACATTGTTACTAAAGATAATCTCATAGATTGTAAAAAACAAAAAGAAACTAAGAAGAGAGAATACATAAATATATATACTCGAGTAATTTGTTAAGAAGATTGTTTTTTTTGTTGTCCTTGTGTTGAAAGAGACGATCTTCACAATGATAGTATGATCTTTGATGCATGTGATATCAAGTTGCACATTGATTGGTGCAATTAAGGGTACCCAATTTAATGAAAAGAGCCGAATTGTTAATGCTCCCTTTCCTTGTTTTCTTGAAATTGTTAATGTCGTGTCAAAAAAACATGAGTTACGGTAGGAGCTTCGGNAAAAAAAAAAAAAAAAAAAAAAAAAAAAAAAAAAAAAAAAAAAAAAAACATGAGTTACAATGAGACTATATGTATAAACTGCAGATAATGGATTATAGTTCTTTTAACAAATCTTATAATTGTTTAAAACAAAAATCTCTGTAACGAAAATAAGTCCAGGCCATTCACTAGGCAGTTCACAGATCCATGATTATATGTAATCTATTAACCTTTTTAACAAAAGTTATGACATCGTTATAGAGTTTAAAACTGCTCTATATTGTAAACAATACCCGTTTGAGTGAGCCACTCGGATTATCATATTATTATTATAAGGACGAAACGAATTCGAAGCTTCTTTTCTTTTCATTTACATAAAGTCGAATTATTTTGGGCCAAAACAGAAAGATAACAAAATGGGACCAAAGAACAAAGAAGTAGATTTACGAGGAAGAAGCTAAGCTAAGTGCCTATGAAGACAAAAAAAAAAAAAAAAAAAAAATTGGTCCCACCCAAATCCTAAACATATATTCTATTTCTCGCATCTCCCGCACATTCGATAACATTATCATAATATCATTATAGGAATTTGAATCTAGAAAATAACACAACAACAATATTATCAACGCGAACTAAACTATAGTATATTTTATACTGTATGTTTTAGTTCATTTAAGATTCTTACATCGATATGTTTTTTTATTTGTGGATTATATGGTTGATGTAGCATACGATTAATTAAGCATGATAAACTAGTTAATTTAAGATATTGATACTGATAAATACGGGCCTAACATTAATGGTAAATCCAGCCAAACATGAGTATTAAATTTATTTAAATGGAATTAATTGTAATGTTGTCAACTTTCATAATACTAGCAGTTGGATATATATTTTGTATCCATATTCTTACGATTATAAATACTTTATTTAAAGTTGTGAAAAAAAAATCCTAATTTGTTAGACTATTTATTAAACAAGTAAAATAATAGTAATAAACGTTCTTCCAAATTTCATTAAATAACTTCACATGGGAAACTAAGTCACGCTGGGAATACTAGTTCTGTTTTGGGTGTGAAGCTAAGTAATTTTGTAGTATAGCCATTACTAACCTTGGCATCGCTGTATTTATTTTCATATTTTGTAAAGTTTGTATTAGTATTAATACAAAATTTTGTTTAATTAGCATGTAAAGTTTTTAAACATTTTTATCAACTCGAATTTTTAAAAATTTTAAACATTTTCTATGGTGCTAATTAAACAAAATTTTGTTTAAACCATTTTCTATGGTGCTAATTAAAAGTTGTAGACAAAGTTTTTAAACATTTTCTATGGTGCTGCATCATCGATTGAAGCTGTAGACAAAGTTGTAGCCTTCTCGTCTGTCACAATAGTTGCATCTTTCCTCGGCTCAAAGTCTGGAACAATCACTCTTTCCACAGCATCGGCTAGTCCCGTTGGGGTTTTAGCCCACTCAGGAGTAGGGATTCCAAATGTTTCAGCACGCAAGATAGAAGCAGGCACTGGCGGATCCAGACATATATTTTGACTGGGGCACAAAACATTTATATTTAGAATATTAAAACTATATAGTAAAACATATTTAAAAATATCTTTTTGATAACTTGAATTTACATATTTAATGAGCCAAAGTTTTAAAAGTATTTTTTCTATTGGTATAGAAATATCTTTTAAAAATGTTAATTAGAACTTACACAATTACAAATTAACTTACAATTCAGTATAAAATAGACATTTAGATTTACTTATCTAACCATGTCACACAAACTTAAACCCTAAAAAATAATAAATTATTTCTAAACTGATAATATTTTTAATGTTACGAATTTGCTAGTTTTACTATCATTTTATTAATTAAGATATATGTATAATACAATAAAAGATAATTCATTCAAAAATTAAAATGGAAATAGAAAAATTAAACAAAACTAAAATCATATAAATTTACTAAAGAAAAATAAAATTAAATAGAATAAAGAAAATGCAAAATGCATCTGGTAGGCAAAAAAGGACTTAAAAGGAAATGACTAACAGAGACATAAAACAAGTATAAAATTGTAACCTCCAAAAAAAGAAAAAAATCAATAGGATTTGAACTCACTACCACATAATTCTCATGGGTGCCTATTTACCAAATGATCTGAAGGACATAACTATACATAACCACTGGCTAATTGTTAAAAAATAGTATGGGGCACGTGCCCCACCTGCTTATTGCCTAGATCCGCTGCTGGAAGCAGCCATGACAAAATTGATATGACTCAGCCATGATAATATGCAATGGTGTAGCTGCGAACAATCTTCCTAAACAGACGTTGTAGTTCCATATCATGACTATCCCTCTTCCAATTCTCCATAATATGCGTAGCACACTGACAATGTTCTGCTTGGGGGAGAATGTTATGGATAGCTTTTACAAGACCCTGCCCAAGAAAAAATAAATAAGCTTAGATAAAATTCTCCATAATATATGAACACAAAAAACATATATAACAGAAATATACTTACCAATTGCTTGTCAGATAGTATAGCTATTTTGCTTCCATCCCCAAGACCCAAACTAGAAGAGAGCAACCTCATAAACCTGTCCCAATTGTCATCATTCTCAATCTCAACCACTGCCCAAGCAATTGGTACTATCCTATTGTCTCCATCTCTTCCAACTGCAGCTAATAGATGTCCCTTTATATCCATTTCAAGAAAGCATCATCTAATCATAATATGGGTCTACATGTTTGCTTCCATGCATCTCTTTGTGATTTAAACACACACACATAAACGATAAAACCGCTGCAAGCTTCCTACTGTTGGCCCTGGAATAGTCTCAATCTCAAAGATTGATCCTTCATTTGATCGGAAAATTTCTGCTTGATAATCCCAAATCCGTGAAAAGTGTTCTTGATGACCAGCACTCGCTTCTCCCCTAAGTTTTGATTTTCCCTTTGACCACTGTTCTTCACTAACTTCCATATTGTATTCTCTTTTAATCTTTACCTTCATCTCCTGTTTGATAATCTTTGGGTTCTTTCTTAACCTTTCTGAAAATAACCAAGATATTGTCCCTCGCTTTAACATGTGACTGTAACCTGACCTCACACATCTATGCGGACCCTCGTACCGATTAATATGCATCTTGTGTTTCTTCTTATCGTAAGCACAATAGCATCTCCATAGACAATTACCTTTCTCATCAATGTAAGTACATTTTTCCCCAATCTTCATAGCTTGCGATCTATACAACTTAATGTCGTATCTAGTTTTAAGAGAGTACCTCAAAACAGCAAGCTTGAAATCATCTGGAGAACTAAACGTTTTTCCCAAGTGCAACAGCTCTTCAGGATCTTCGATTTGCGATTTCAGATGAAGATATAAAGCAATTTCCTCAGCTTATTACAACGGCTTTTAGGTAAATAGCAATCTCTATTTTATGATATTCTATTTGTTTTATGTTATGTTCATTATCATTGTTATGCTTTGTTATTTGATTGTTCTGTTATGTTCTTTGATGAAAGCTTGGTTTGTGTTATGTTCTGTTTCAATTTTCTACGCTTTTTCATCAATTTGATTTGTTCTATTATTTTTATAGGTTTCTCTTAGGAAATGCTGTGAGAGAAGTTGGAGGGAAGACTAGTGAGCCTGAGATTTCCCCTGCATCAACTGATTCTCGATATGTATGTCTCAATCCTCAAGGCTTACACATCATATGTTTTATATGGCATTGTTTATGATTTGAATGTCTGTGTTTTTTTTTTATGATTACTGCAAGTATTGAGAGAATGAACACATATTTTTTTTTTAACTTGCAAAGCAGTTTCAGTTTTATGATTGAGAAACCTACGAAGATTTATCTAGTGGAAGATGATTTTGGTTTAAGTTCTTATTAGATTGCTTAAATTAGTTAAATATTAATTATATGATTAATTTATTTTTGAGCAACCCATATGGGTTGCTCCATTGGCCATGGTATTAGAGCCAAGAGGAAGATCGGTTTTATTGATAGATCAATCAATAAACCACGAGAAGTTGGTTCTGAGTTGGAGTGTTGGACGAGTGTGAATTCAATGGTTGTTGGCTGGTTGCAAACATCAATCTCTCTGCGTGTGAGATCCACGATGTCGTTTATTGAAGATGCATCTGATATGTGAGAAAACTTGAAGAGCAGTTTCTCGGTTGGGAATAAGGTTCAGAATCACCAAATTGTGTGTCATTTTGCGTCTTGTCGACAAGAGGGTCAATTCGTTATAGATTTACTATGCTCGACGTGTGAATATGTGGGATGAACTGCGACGGTATCGTCAACTTCCTACTTGTACATGTGGAGCTGCTTTTAAAATTGCAAAGGAAAGAGAAGATGAGAAAGTACATCAGTTTGCTATGGAACTTGATGAGACTCATTCTAGGAATGTTTTTTGTGAGATCGTTGATGATGATCCACTGCCGGACTTGGAAAAAGCTTATTCCACGGCTATTCGTGAGGACCAGAGTCTTACTGCAAAGAAGAAGGAGCTACAATATGATGCTGTAGGGTTTACTACTCGACGAGAATCAAAACAACAAAAGTCATCTCCTATGGTTGCTGGAAACAAAGTAGGCGAAGCTTTGGGATTTGCAACTCGCTCTGGTTTTTCACATGGTAACAACAAGAGCAGAGAACATAGTCTTCTTTGTTGTCACTTTGGACGATCCGACCATGAAAAAGAATTCTGTTGGGAGATAGTTGGATATCCAGAGTGGTGGTCTGATCGCTACAAAGGAGGACGTGGGTCTGGTCAGGGAGGTCGTGGAGGAGTTGGTAGACCTAGGTTTGCTAGTCGTGGTCGTGGTTAAGCAACTTTGGCACATGCTACAAGTCCTCATGCCTCGTCGTATCCAAGTTTTACTCCCAAATAGTGGCAAGCAATAAGTAAGATGGCGTCGGAGAAATCAAGCTCTAGTTCGGACAAACTTCTGGTAAGTTATTTTCTAGTAAGATACACGAGGAATTGATCCTCGATACATGAGCCTCTCATCACATGACCGAAAATCTTAAGTTGCTCGTAGACGTCATGTTAACTCCGGTTTGCTCTGTTGGGTTTGCCGATGGAAGTAAAATGATTTTGAAAAGCAAATGGGCGTGTTTCATGTTTCAGATCGCATTACTCATCATAATGTTTTAAATGTTCTGATCCTCAATTGTTCCCTGATTTCTGTTTCGAAGTTGCTCAACAACTCAAGCAAATTGGTGGCGTTACGTTGTTTACGGATATGCTTTGTGTTTTGCAAGACCGTTTTTTGAAGACTCTGGTTGAAGCCGAGGAAGACCGTGATGGGGTCTACTATGTTACGGATGTGAATGTTGTGCGAGTTAACATCGTTGGAGTGAAGTGTGATTCTACGTTGTGGCATCGCCGGCTAGGGCATCCTGCGTTTTTAGTTTTATCTACATTACCTATAAGTTCTAGTGTTGTAAACTTTGCTAGTCCTGGGTCCTTATGACGTGTTTTTAGGGCTATGCAAACAAAGGAATTTTTCTTTGATAGGTCTAATAAAGCAAATGATTGTTTTTTGGTAATTCATGTTGATGTTTTGGGGTCCATATCGTGTTTCGGCTTCGTGTGGAGCTGTATATTTTTCACCATCATAGACGATTTTTCTAGAGCGGCGTGGACACACATTTTGCTAGAAAAATCAGAAGTTCGCCAAATCCTTGAGAACTTTTGCGCATACAGTATACTGAAAGACAGTTTGATAATCCATTTCGTATGGTCCGAAGCGACAATGGCACTGAGTTTATGTGTCTTACAAAGTTTTTTAAGAGCAAAAACATTGTTCATCCAACGTCATGTGTGGCTACTCCGCAGCAAAATGAACGTGTGGAAAGAAAGCATCATTATATTTGAACGTTGCTCGGTCTCTTCTTTTTAAAGCTAGTCTCTCGGTTTGTTTTTTGGGGAGAAGCAATTCTAACAACTACATATCTCATCAATAAGACTCCTACGAAGGTACTTCAAAATTGTGCTATGTATGAGCTCCTTTATGGAGAAAATCCGTCTTATGATCGTATCAAAGTGTTTAGAGCTGTCTTGTTGCGGAGTAGCCACGCATGACGTGATCGTGATAAGGATAAAGTTGGAGAGGCGGAGTCAGAAAATGTATCTTTGTGGACTACCTTTTCGGCAAGAAAGGTTGGAAAGTGTATGATCTTGAAACCAAAGAGTTTTTCGTATCTCGGGATGTGATTTTTCAAGAGGATGAGTTTTCTTTAGCTTCATGGACAGGAGATTATCAACCACCGCACTTATCTTCTACTAGTGAAAATGTTAATGATGATGACTGGTTGGTACGTCTTTTACCTACACATGACGACAGGGGGAGTGCTCTTGCTGTTCGTGAACAACATGCGGTGAGTGAGATTACTCCACCCAATGATGTTGGGTCTCCTTCACAAGATTATGTTGTGACTGTGCCAAGTGAAACGAATGAGTCTACTTCCGCTGTTAGAGAAGCCTCCGCTACCATTGATAATAATGTTGTGTCGTCTTCTGGTGATGATGAGTTGGGTAAAGGGAAGCATTAAAAGGTTCAGTCTGTTCGTTTACATGGTTATGTGACCTATTATACTCGCTGTCTTCACGAACGCCATCACGAGTCCCCCGACTTTATCTCAGATTCTTCGTGACGGTCCAAGGTACACAGACTTCCTATCAGTACTTAGCAGCTAAATGACACGTACTTAGCAGCTAACCATACAATTAAATGACACGTGACCTCTCTTGAGTATACCGTTGAAAGTATTACTTTCCACTTGCATATTTCAAACATGCATGGGTCTATATCATTCATGCCGCACTGATACTGTCAACACCCAGAAATGGCCAATCCATTTTTTAAATTATATTCTCCATTTGAACACTGAGTGTAGAATGCTAATCTTCGTTGTTGTTAATCATATACTTGTGTATCTATAGAAATCGAACAGTTATTGTTGTGTGTATTTTAAAAGGAATACGAGAAGAAGAGAAGAAGAATTTCTCTATTTTTAGTGAAAAAAAAAAGAATGGTGTCAAAGAGAGAGAGATTAATTTCTCTATTGTTTGTTAGTTATCAATATTATGGTTTAGGGGAACGATTTCAAAGAAGAAGGAAAAGAAAAATACCAAAGCAATGCCAATTTTATTTTATAGAATCGGAACGGTGCCATCAGATTTATTTGGGCTTAGAAGTTGTTTTGTGAGCTCGAAACGCCGCCGTCTGATCTATGTAGGCCGAATAGTTGTTTTGTGAGACTATAGCTATAGGGACCTCAATAGCTCGAAACGCGGCCGTATGATCTGGGACCTCAATATATTGTTAGGTTCGGTTATTTTGGGATTACGGATAATGCGTTTTGACGGTACCCAATCATTCGAATCTTATACGGGCTCATACTCATAGTGGGAAAACAAATAAACAACGAAGGCGGATAATGATGAGTCCACACATAAAATATCATACTTGATAAACAGCACAAAATATCGAGTTTATTTTAACATCCACAAGAGAAGCATAACAAGTAAAAGAGAGAGGTCCACACGATAGAGAGCTTTGTCTTTTACTCTTTCTCATAAGAGAGAGAGTCTTACAACTCATCAGATGTCTTAAACTTCTTCTTACCTAAAATAAACCCGAAAGTTTTTAAACTTTGTTACCAAGAATCAAGAATAAAGAATCAAATTTTATGTACCTTGAAAGTATCTGCGGCCACAAATGAGACCACCACGTAAGCGGCGCTGGTGGCGGGTGGATTTGTTCAGTCCAGAAAGAAGACGAACATCTAATTTGCGTCCCTCGATGAGGATGCCATTAAGTTCAGGCACCTTCTCTGCAGCGTCTTTTCCCTGAATACGCAATATAACTGAGCTGTAAAAATCAAAAACAAGAAAGAGAGGCATATTTTTAGAGTTATGCACTTACAAACTTGAAAGTTGAGAAGAAAAATAAATACTAGGAAGAAGCCACAAACCGATCTGAAAATATGACTGGACTAATCTTTCCGTAAGAAGAGAAAAGTTTAGTCATAGCGCTCAGGATTTCATCATGACTAAGGGAAGGGTCATATCCTTCAACTCTTACATCACCGATACTGCAATAATTTGTATTTACACGAGATAAGATTAACAACATTATATATAACAAATCGCCAGGAGGAGATGAAACATGATCAGGTTACCTGTTTGCATTTTTGGAAAAGGGATAAGCAGTAACAGAGACAGTCCATCCATCCACGTCACTTCCTTTAAGTTGCAAAGCCTTATCCACTGCTCCCTCTCCCACAAAATATATAAGAGCATTTCTGTGAAACAAAGCAAGTTTTTCTCTTTAGAACTTCACAACTGTAATAAAGAGCTGAGCAGAGAAGGAAGAAAACTGGAATATAAACATCAGAAGGCACTACTAAACTGCCAGATTCTCGCATCCTTTTTAAAATTCGATGGAATATAAACATCAGTGATCTCTCCACATGAAGCAAAATGTTTTCTCAGAGCGCTCTCGACAACATCACGAGTAAGAGCCGTGTCATATCCCGAAACGAATATTCTCCCTATCTCACTGCAATTATTAGATAATAATATTTATCAACAACGACGTGACAAAGAGAACAACATCTTACAACACATTATTACATACCAAAGAAATTGATCAATTTTTACCGGCTTTTTGGAATGGCTGCATCACTAATATCCTTAAGTGACAGCGATTTCATCCCCTGATAAAAGGTACAAACGATATAATCAGACATTCTACTAATTAAAAACAAAAATTTCTTACATACTTGTGAATGAAGAAATCATTACTTGAGAAACAGAGATTAAAGAGAGATCCTTGTGAAGAAAGCCATAAAGATAAAAGAAGATTACCTTGTCGACGGATTCGTCCATTGGAGAAGTTAACCAGAGCGGCTTGCTAGGTTTTTCTAGAGGCGACAACCAAAAAAAAAAAAATGTAATACACTTTCGGGGATTCAGCCATTTTAGGTCTGAATAAGTATTTATATCAAACGATTCTTGTTTAGGGCATCGTTCGTATATCAAACGATCGGGCCTTATATTTAATTCGGGCCTGACTAATCCCAATATAATCTTCTCGATATATATTTTATTCTTCTCATCAAAATCCATCCATTCATTGCAGCAATCCACATCTCTGGTCTACTACTTTTACCAATCGTGACAACGAATTTGATCAGTGGATACAGACTGGTGAAGTCTTTCTTTCCCTAGCCGGAGGGAGTCAAGGAGGTAGGTGGATTTAAATGCTGCGAGGACAACTGCGGTCTGCCGATAGGCGGAGGTAGCTTGTTGTTATGGGGTCAATTGACTCCTACCCAAAAAAAATTATCTACTATATACTTTCTTAAAAATAGTTATATTAATCCTTTATATTTTGTAGATTTAACCCCATAAAAAAAAAGTAATTTAACTATGAGATCAAAATTATTCACATACACTAAAAAGAAAAATATTATTCTTAAATAATATATAAGAAAACCTTTCATTTTTGGTTGATTTTCAGGTGAATATTCCAATTTTTCTTATGTTTAGATTATTTCTAAACAATTTTTTTTTTAATATCCTACTATATTAATTGAGAAGTACAAATATAAAACTAACCTTAAAATGTGTAAAAAATTACATTCAATTGCCATTAGAAAAACTTAATTAAGATTAAATAATTAATTAAATAAATATTTCTAATTTAAAAAAACGAAAATAGGGAAAACATCAAATAAAATATACTGTAGAAAAGTTAAAAAAAAAATCTGTTAGAATCAAAACTAATTTGTACTTAAAAAAACTAATAGATAAGATTTTTTTTACATGTTAGTTATATCTTTACTTACTTCACAACTATAGCAAAAATTTCACAAAGGTTTAAATAATTTTATTCATTACATGCAAATGTTTTATTGACAGGTTTTCAATAAACAATTTTAAAATACAAAAATTATCACATAAGCAACAAATTTTGAATCACAAACCATTTTAAATAACATATAACAAAATAAATTATTACAACTTTTCATCAAAAAAAGTTCAGCCCGCGGTTTTCCGCGGGATAATACCTAGTAAAATATTATTTTAAGACTTTCTAGTTAAAAGATTTCCATTAAAAAGATTAAATTAAACACAAATAATATTATTATTTTACTTAAAAATCATGATAAGAGTTTATAGAGTTTCTCACACATGTATCTTTTCTTTTGAGGGGTTCGCATTCATTTTTTATCAATTAAATAGTTTGTATGCTGGTTTTTCCAAGTAATAAGGTAAACTGAAATAAAGTTTTTTACTTTGTTACATAAACCACATAAACTTGGAATTATTTTACGGATGTTTCATAAACACACACATTAGTTGGAACAAGAGGTCGTAGTTAACAAACCCATCATTGTTATTCACTAATTGTAGAATCATAGACAATGGAAATAATATTTTTGTATGTCATTCAATGGTATTTTACATGGCTTTTATAAAATACAATGGGATTTTATAATATCTAATTATAATTAATGTAGTATCACAATCATATCTCAATCATAATAGTATCAATTAATCTTGACCAGGTCTTTGTTAACTTGTTGCACAAGTTGCAGAGTTGAATCCATAATTCCCTTCTTCAGGTTGGAGCATGCCGCTTGTAAATGTCCAACTTAAACTTGATCATGTCCTCATCTTCACATTCCCGTTTCGGTATTCATCAAGGTGTTATACTCCATCGTTGAGTCTCTCGGTTTTTTCTTGTTGTAATCTGGTTCGTCGATGTCACAACACATGAGTTGTGTGTGACACAAGGATTCCTTCAAATCCTTCAAGTCGTGTTCTTGTTTGTCGGGTTTGTCGGGTTCGTAAGGTTCGTTGGGTTCGTCGGTTGCTAACAGAACGTAAGATGACAAAAATTTCTTCATGTTCATCTTCTTTGCTTGGCACTATCACATCAGAGATCGAATCCCGTTCTCTACGAATGTAGGGATTTGGCTAATAGGCCGGCCAGTTGTGATCCAATGGTTGACAAAAAAAAAACTACAATAAAATTTAAAATACAGTATTCAAAAAAGATGATGCATATATTAATCATTTTTTTTGGGTCAACATATTAATCTTACCTATTTCAAACTGAAAAAAGAGAAAGTAAGAGAAAATTTTGGTTTAAAAAATTAAGAAAAATTTATCTTTCCATTAAAAACATTTTACTAATAGAAAAAAATTTGAAAACAATATTTTTGAATAAATTATTTATAAAATTTAGAATTTAGAATTAACTGTATATTTTCCTTAATCTCATTTCTATTTTTTCGTAGAATGAATAACTTAAAATTAAAAATAAATTTTATAATTTCAAATTTTATGAAATATATATATATAATCTCTTTATAATTATCTAAAAAAACTTTGTATTTTTTTATAAATTTGTAATTTTTGATAATTATCTTCTTACATTATTAATATATTTTAAAACAAAATATTTTAAATCAAATTTCTTCTATTAAATATTACCTTTTACACATGTCAAAATCTGAGCTTGATAATTTGACAAACGTCAAAATCTTGTTAATGACTAACTTTCAAAACCCAAACAGAGTGCATTATACTCTCTCTGTCTCTAATAGATTGATGTTTTAGGATATATTTTTGTCCCACAAAGATTGACTAGATTCGTATCCGCACGTACGTACGGGACTAAAAACTAAGTTTACTAACATATTTATAATTTACTATGTACATGCAGGTTATGTTTGTAAACGTATTTTTTAGGAATGTTATTAACATTTATAATCCAAAATCGTACCAATATAATATTTGATTTGTTTTTAATTTGGTTTAGACAAAAAGAATGATCAAATTTATTTTTGTTATCGGTAAAGACAATTATATTAAAAAATAGTAAACCAAATATGATATGTCTAATTTAGGACAGAAAATCCATCATGTCTCATATATGTCATGTTTTCCATTTCATAACTGTGGTTTTAATAATAATTTTCCCATTTAAAATTGTATATTTTAGTCTAACGAATAAAATATATGTAAAAACTATGATTTTAATTATAAAAATATTTATTTGGTATAGCATTTATAACATAATATTTTATTTGTTATAGCATTTGTAACATATTTTTGGACCCACACATTTACGCTTTGAGTTTTATTTGTAAGATATTTAGAATCCCAAATTTTATACAGTTATTGGAAGTACAAAAACTAGAATTGTTGGATATATTAGTGTGCTAAATTAAATTTGGAAGTATAAAAAGTTACAAAAACTCTAATTGGATATATGAAGATTTAGTTGAATGACTCCCCGAAGAAAGCTTCATCGGGGAGGGGGAAGTCATATTCAACATTGTGGACATCATCGAGACATGCGATTCCATGTTACCTATGAAAGATATATTTGTTTCTCAGCTTTTCCAGTTCACTGCAAAATTCATTATGATTTGAGAAAATATAAAGAAGAAATCAATCACACTAATATGATTTAATACCAATAGGCTATGTGTAACAATATAATCAAAGATTGTTTAAAACAATAAAAAAAACAAATAATCATGCAGCAAAAGTACACTATATCATAATTAATGTATATGTAAGTACTAAAATAAAAAAAAACTGTAACTACAATCAATTATAACTACTTAATTGTTTCACGACATTCATATTTTATAAGTTCTACAGTCTTGACTTTTATGTTTCACATGTTCTTGCAGAGTTTCAAATCTGAAACACTATAAGATAATGAAAAGTAAAAGTCAAAAAATTTAAAACTCAAAATATGGATGCTGGAAATTTTTTTGTTGTGAATGAATGAAACTAAAGACTTCACACGTCTTATATATATTTGGTAACATAAATATATTAGTATATATTAATATATATATATATATATTTCCTAAGAAAATATATTTTAGGATACTAACAAAAAAAAAATGGTAGTTATTTTAGATTTGTTCATTTAGTTTTGGAATATAGATTTTAGAAAAAGGAAAATCATAAATATTGTTTACGCAGATCTCTCACAAAATATAATCAAATTAAAGTTTTATACATATATACAATTTTGAATTTAATTGCTCGATTTTAATGGAAACATATTTAAATTATTTCTATAAACAATTTAGATGATTTTGTGTATTAGGTAACATCAAAATCAGAAATTATTGTTTCCGGATATATCTCCAAATATATAATCAAATGAAAAATCTTTACATATATATTGTTTCGAATTTATTGCCGAGATTAAATATGTACATATATATCGGAATTATTGTTTCCTTAAATTGTTTACACGAAAATAGTTACTTTTTTTTAATTTGTTTCGATTATGTTTGGATACAGGAGTATGAAAAACAGCTCCAAACAATTTAATACATGATCCGAACATAATCAATCCGGGTCACAACAGGATCCACACATTTTTATTATAAGAATTACTTTAATACCACTCTCATTTTGTATGCTTTGTAATATATTCATGGGTATTTTATGTCACATTTTACCAATTTATTTTTGTCTTGTAGAAAATGCTTTCCTTTTAATAGTATAGATGTTTTATCATCTTTATTTAATTAATATTAAACTTTTGTAAACATCAAGATGTGATCATTAAGAAAATTTGAAAATCTGAATAGTCAATGGCCAAAACATTTCTTTCAAACATATCGACAAACATGGTGTCACAATCTCCGAATTCCTATGGATCTATCAACAACAATTTATGTTTTTCTAATCTACCTATATATGTTTGTTGTAACTTTGTGTTTGATTATCCTATTTTATTTAACCATTAGGTTGATGAGCTTCTACTCCTTATCTCCCTTTGGTCTTTAATGAATGGTAATAATTATGTTTGCACAAAAATGATCTATGACCAACCAATCAAGGTTGAAAAATTAGAGGAAAATTAAATTGACATAAATATAGAAATAATAGAATATTATAAGCAAGATAATATATGAATCTCAAATAATTCAAAGGTGAAAAGATAAATTAAATAAAACAAATATAAAAATATTACACTAAGTAAAGTGACCTTTGTACAGTGGCAGGAGTAAGTCCAATTGTAGAAGGCACTATTACATCAGGGATCGAATCCTGCTCTTTACGAATATAGGGATTTGGCTAATGAACCGGCTAATTGTGACCCAATGGTTGACAAAAAAACTACATAAAATTTAAAATACTCCTAACAAAAAAACTAAATAAAATTTTGGTTTAAAAAATTAAGAAAAATTTACCTTTCCATTAAAAACATTTTACTAATAGAACAAAATTGAAAGGAATATTTTTTAATAAAGTATTTATAAAATTTAGAATTTAGAATTAACTGTATATTTTCTTTAATCTCATTTCTATTTTTTCGTAGAATTAATAACTTCAAATTAAAAATAAATTTTATAATTTCAAATTTTATGAAATTTTATAAATATCTAAAAAACTTTGTATTTTTTTTATAAATTCTGTAATTTTTGATAATTATCTTTTTACATTATTAATATATTTTAAAATAAAATATTTTAAATCAAATTTCTTCTATTAAATATTATCTTTTACACATGTCAAAATATGAGCTTGATAATTTGACAAATGTCAAAATGACTAACTTTCAACCTAACTTTATATAATAAGATATATTTTTACATGTTTATCTTAATTTTATTATAGTTTTATATTTTATTTAATATTTGTATTATATAAAAATGATACATTAATTTAATTAAAAAAATATTTTATTATTTAATTAAATAATTTGAAAACTAGCTTTCAGTTAACTTTTGTTTAATTTCCAATTGTTTTTTTTGTTAGGGTTAGATCAATAGATCTTATATCAAACGTCGCATTAAGACCTAGCAATTTTTAAAACAAGAGATATATTGGGCGACAATAGTATATAGTATAAAGAAAGATTTAGTTGACCGAACCATAAGTAATTAAAATGGGCTTTATCGGGTAAAGATTTTGACAGGCGTGAAACTCGGAAATATTCATTGCACCTCTTTATTAGCAAAGTTGTTGGCCTATCTTACCCCTCACCCTCTTTGTTCATAAAAAGAATCCTCGTCCACATGTTCCGGTTCTTCATCTTCTCTTCTGAAATCATACGAAGCAGTCTCTTAGATCTCTTCAGGTCCCATGCAGATTCAGTCCTTGATGGATAACCTTCGCCAATCGCCGCCGGTGGTGACCAGTACTACTGGTAGATTAGGCCACCTCCTCTACTTAGCAAAGAAATCCGATAAGTAATCAATAGTTTATTTGTATTAGTTACAAAAGTGATTTATTGGTTTTGGATTTTTGGTATAGTTTTTAAAACTAATAAATAAATTTCTTTCTCTATTTTTTTTTTTTAAAAGGGATCTGTCCCGGCAAAGGAAGAACCGGATCGAGTAACGATCCTCAATAGCACTGGATACGTTCGAGGACGGGGTCGTGAGCATGGTTCATCAACCAGGGTTAAGGATATGAACCCATAGAATAGATCATGTTCAAGTAAGGTCTCTCTTTCCACAAGAACCTCAAACTTATGGTTTTTGGTTTCTCATTAAATTTTGGAAACTTAGTTTTTTTAAATTCAAGGAAATCTACTTTTAAAAATTCGTGAATGGTGAAAATAACGAGTGAAGATTTTTGTTTTTATATTTTTTTTTCAAAATAGTTTTTTTTTTGGTTTTTCTTCTTGTTTTTAAGATACAAAATTTCGCTTCATGCTCTTCTCTCTTTTTTTTTTTTTTTTTTTTTTTTTTTCTAAGAA